>NC_142813.1:20386168-20713569 GCF_049724085.1 Artemia sp. Qi Xiang Cuo | reverse complement strand
CCCATCCCCCTATTTTTTAGCTTAAAACATAAAAAATTCACATTTAAGTTAGATTTCTTAACGCTTCTCGTTAAGCTTCTTTAACGCTTTCTTTCATTATAGCCCTAGAGAGCAGTATTGAACCACATTTTTCGTATAGCCTATTGTTTGAAATACCAATCATAGATTCCGGACAACACACACCTACGACAGGCTAAGAAACCTAGGACAGAAAAGTGCGAAATAGTAAACCAAGCACCCCAAATGATAGGTTTCAGACAACTTACATCTACAAACGTTATAAAATCTAACTTAAATGTTAATTTTTTATGCTTAATTAAAAAAATGGGGGGATAAGCCCAAAGAATCGGAGGTTGGGTAGAGAGGACCTTCGAGGTTGAGGTCCTTGGTGGCTAGGATCATTGGTGGTTGTGGTCCTTGATGGTTCAAATCCTTAGCCATCTCAATAATCTCATATTGTATACTTGTTCATTCTATGACATGTAAAAAAAAGTTGAAATAAAATTATCATGTTAAATAAAATAAACTTCAAAAAAGTATAAAAAAATGGAGGATGGACCCCGAAAATTTGGAGGTAGGGGACCCCTTGGAGGTTGGGGAGAGGAGACCTTGGAGGTTGAGGTCCTTGGTGGATAGGGTCATTGGTGGTTGCGGTCCTTGATGGTTCAGTTCCATAATCAACTCACTAATCCCATATTGTGTACGTCATACAAATATAAATGATTTTAATCTTTTTGGTGGATTGTTTCATTTGACATGGTTAAAAAGTTCTCTAAACAATCTATGGGCATCCTAGAGTTAAACATAACCATGAAACTTAACCATCATAACATAGCCAACATTACCATCAAAAATAACCATCAATCAAAAAACAACCTAACCATCAAATCAAATAACCATCAAATCACATAACCAGCAAACAACATCAAACAACATAACAATCAAATCACATTAACATCATAATATAACCAACTTAACCATCAAATGACAACAAACATAACCATCAAACAACAGTCAACACTCATAACCAAGAAACAGCATATCCATCATACAGTATTATAAGTCCCTGATTGGCCTAGAAATAATATATCTTAATGAATAAAGTCAAACTGTTCTCACTCCTTGAATTCTATTCTCACACTAATAACAACTATAGCAAAAATCCTTCCCTATATTCACAACGATCTCGTCCCGTTCGTATTTCTGACTCCCTGATTGGCCTAGAAACAGATTCGTGATCCTGTCCTGTTGGACACGCTCTTATCTGGCATTGATGTAAACTTCCGTCTGTATCCATTAGGCTCAGAAACATCTATGGAACATCAAATCACATAACAATCAACAAAACATAACTATAAAACAACATCAACATAACATAACATAACCATCAAACTCTTATCTGGCAATTATGTAAACTCCCGTATGTATCCATTAGGCTTAGAAACATCAAACAACATAACCATCAACAAAACATAAACATTAAAATAACCAGCAAACAGGCCTAAAAAGGAACATGTGATCTTGTACAGTTAGACTGGTTATAGATGGCAGTAGACGGTCTTGTTCAAACCAATAGATGCATTTCTACTCCATTTTTAAGTGACCAAAAAATTGAAGGTCAACTTGGCCCTCTCCCGCGCTCATTTCTCCCCACAGTCAACCAATCAAAATTTTTAATAGCCATTTTGTTCAGCAATGTCGAAAGATCTAATACCTACGTCTTTGAGGATGAGTTAGTCCCCCACAGTTCTAAGAAATGGCTGCAAGTTATGAGCCCATTGTTTACATATAGTATTGGTTATTGGGAAGCATACAGACGTTTTCTGGAGGGATTTTTTTTAATGGGGAGGGGATCGGAGGAGGGGTAAAGTGGGAGGATCTTTCCATGGAGGATGTTTCCTTGGGAGAAGGGATATTTCTATGAAGGTGGTGCCAGATTTCCCAGCATTATTTAAAGACGATCAGAAATTAAATAAAAAAAGTTTTTTCAACTGGAGGTAAGGAGCAACATTAAAGCTTAAAACGAATAGAAATGATTACGTTTATGAGGGGATATGCCCCCTAGTCAATACCTCCCTCTTTACGCTAAAGTTTATTTAGTAATTTCAAAAGAGATATATATTCTAAATAAACGGCCTTTGTGATTCGAACAAAATTTAAACTTCAGCATAAACAATAAGGTATTAACTAGGGGGCAAACCTCTCCCTATATGAAACAATTTCTATTCGTTTTCAGATTTATTGTTGCTCCTTACTTTCAGTTTAAAAAAATTGTGTCTTTTTTTATTTAATTTAATAAAGGGATAAAAACCTACAAATACAAACACGAAAAAAACACCTAAAAATGTTCCAAAAATATTAACTATGTTCACAAACTATCAGTAATGGTAAATATGACTATAATAATGCAAAAATTACTAACCAAAATATTAAACGGACAAATTAATTTAGCTTGCTCTTTGTCAGGCTGGAGAAAAATCAACAATTAATGAGTGAACTCTCTTCTTAACACATTCCAAACCACTGTTTAACCTAGAGCCGTAAATAATTCTATGCAATATTGGAAAATCGAAAAAGAAAACTTTGCTCATGATTCATTGTAGAGAAAATCACCGAAAAGAACAAGGAAAAAGAGATATGGTACATAAACATATCCTAAAGTTGTATCAAATTGACCCTTAGTTTTAGCGTATAAATAATGAGATTTTCTTAAATTTTCCCTGTGAAGCGTGAAACTACCACAGATCAGCAGCGATAAATAAATGAAACCCAAAACGAACGGAAATTACAATAATTAACCGGGTCAAACTCCAAACGAGCAAAAATTAATATAAGCTGAGCTCAAAATCCCTATGCCTTCCCAAGGCCAGAACAAAATTTGCACTTTACTGAAAAAGTACAAATGAATGTGCATTGTCAGTTTAATATACATATACTGATATTTAGTAATCAAAATGTTTATATTATTTGATTTATTAAAGTTATAAAAGTAAAAACATTTATTTTTTCAGTAAAGTGCAAATTTTGTTGTGGCCTTGGAAAGGCATAGGGGTTAATAAAAATTAATCAGCATTTTAGGGATGTTTTGGGCAAAACAGTTTGAGACATTTTAGAAGATGATTTGGGTATGAAAAGGCCCCCCTCACCTCTCCCTCTCAGACCCGCAAAGAGCCCCCCACCCCCATTTTTAAATACTTTTTTTTGCGTACTTGAGACACAGAAGGGCCCCCTCCCCCCCCAAACTTTTTGGCACCCCCAAATATATCTTTTCAGAACAAGTTCTTTACGTAATGTCACTCATAAACCAATTTTACAACTTGAAGTACTGATCCTTTTCACCCACCACTTTGCATTATGGCTTTTTGAATACCCCAACACCAAGCAATACTTTTCAAAAGGCTTTATTATATCTTTTCAGAAAAAGTTCTTTTCTTAATATCCCTCCTAAACGTGTTTTACAAGTTGAATTACTCATCCTTTTCATCCACAACTCTACCTTACGGCTTTTTGAATACCCCAACACTAAGCAATACTTTTCAAAAGGCTTTATTATATCTTTTCAGAATAAGTTCCTTTCTTAATATCACTCTTAAACCAATTTTACAAGTTGAAGTACTCATCCTTTTCACCCACAACTTTACCTTAGGGCTTTTTGCATACCCCAACACCAAGCAATACTTTTCAAAGCGCTTTATTATATTATTTCAGAATAAGTTCCTTTCTTAATATCCCTCCTAAACCAATTTTACAAGTTTAAGTACTCATTCTTTTTACACACAAATTTACTTTATGGCTTTTTTTGCATACCCCAACTCCAAGCAATACTTTTCAAAAGGCATTATTATATTATTTCGGAACAAGTTCTTTCCTTAATGTCCCTCCTAAACCAATTTTACAAGTTGAAGTACCCATCCTTCTCACCCACAACTTTACTTTATGGCTTTTTGAATACCCCAACACCAAAATATTCATTTTAGTTTTAGTTAAGTGTCTTTGGACTTGTAGTTTAGTTTTAGCTAAGAGTTTTAGTTTAGAATTTTAGCCTAGAGTCTTAGCTTAGAGTTTTTCGTTACACTTTTAGTTTAGTTTAGTTTTAGTAAAGAGTTTTATTTTAGAGTTGTAGTTTAGTTTTGGTTAAGAGTTTAGAATTTTAGCTTAGAGTCTCGGCTTAGAGTTTTAGTTAGAGTTATAGTTTAGTTTAATTTTAGTTAAGAGTTTTAGTTTAGACTTTAGAGTCTGAGAGATAAATTAATATTCTATTTTTAAATATGGCTTCTCTGGTCTTTAGGTCCTAGAGATAAATATATTTTGCGCGGGAAATGGTTTCCTGGGAATTTCAAATGTGACAGCGCAGGGATGCCGAAACAAAGGAACACGCAGGAATTACTTTTAGGGGATTATTTGGGCGAAACAAATTAATTAACATTTTAGGGATTTTTTGGGCGAAAGAGTTTGAGACATTTTAGAAGATGATTTGGGGTGAAACTCTGTGGTTGTTACAATACACAAGTTCCATTTGAACAGTTTTGCAAGGTCCCCTACCCAAACCAAAAAGGGGCCCCCGCCCCAACTTGTTTGCCCCCCCCCATTTTTTACACTTTTTGGCACGCTTGAGACACAGAAGGGTACCCCTCCCCCCAGACCCCAAAGAGCCCCCCTCAACCCTCCCCCCGGGACCCCAAAGAGCCCCTCTCCCCCCTAGCCCCCTATTTTTTAAATGATTTTTTTGCGCACTTGAGACACAGAAGGTCCCCCCCCCGACTCTTTGGCCCCCCTGAATATATCTTTTCAGAACAAGTTTTTTACGTAGTGTCACTCATAAACCAATTTTACAACTTGAAGTACTCATCCTTTTCACCCACAACTTTACATTATGGCTTTTTGAATACCCCAGCAACAAGTAATACTTTTCAAAAGGCTTTATTATATATTTTCAGCACAAGTTCCTTTCTTAATATCCCTCTTAAACCCATTCTACAAGTTGAAGTACTCATCCTTATCACCCACAACTTTACCTTATGGCTTTTTGAATACCCCAACACCAAGCAATACTTTTCAAAAGGCTTTATTATATCTTTTCAGAATAAGTTCCTTTCTTAATATCACTCTTAAACCGATTTTACAAGTTGAAGTACTCATCCTTTTCACCCACAACTTTACCTTACGGCTTTTTGCATACCTCTACACCAAGCAGTACTTTCCAAAAGGCTTTATTATATTATTTCGGAACAAGGTCCTTTCTTAATATCCCTCCTAAACCAATTTTACAAGTTGAAGTACTCATCCTTTTCACACACAACTTTACTTTATGGCTTTTTTTGCGTACCCCAACACCAAGCAATACTTTTCAAAAGCTTTTTTATATTTTTCAGAACAAGTTCTTTTCTTAATGTCCCTCCTAAACCAATTTTATAAGTTGAAGTACCCATCCTTTTCACCCACAACTTTACTTTATGACTTTTTGAATACTCCAACACCAAGGAATACATTTTAGTTTTAGTTAAGTGTTTTTGGACTTGTAGTTTAGTTTTAGCTAAGTGTTTTAGTTAGAATTTTAGCCTAGAGTCTTAGCTTAGAGTTTTTCGTTGCACTTTTAGTCTAGTTTAGTATTAGTTAAGAATTTTAGTTTAGAGCTGTAATTTAGTTTTAGTAAAGAGTTTTAAATTAGAGTTGTAGTTTAGTTTTAGTTAAGAGTTTTAGTTTAGAGTTTAGAGTTTTAGCTTAGAGTCTTAGCTTAGATTTCTAGTTAGAGTTATAGTTTAGTTTAATTTTAGTTAAGAGTTTTAGTTTAGACTTTAGAGTTTTAGTTTAGAGTTTAGAGTTTTAGTTAGAGTTACAGTTTAGAGTTTAGAGTTTTAGTTAGAGTTATAGTTTAGTTTAGTTTTAGATAAGAGTTTTAGTTTAGAATTTCAGTTTGGTATTAGCTTACAGTTTTAGTTAGAGTTATAGTAGTTAAGCGTTTTAATTTAGAGTTTAGAGTTTTAGTTTAGAGTCTTAGCTTTGAGTTTTAGTTAGAATTATAGTTTAGTTTACTTTAAGTTAAGAGTTTTTGTTTAGAGTTTAGAGTTTTAGTTTAGACTTTAGAATTTTAGTTAGAGTTTTAGTTTAGAGTCTTAGCTTAGAGTTTTTGTTAGAGTTATAGTTTAGTTTAGTTAGGAGCTTTAGTTTAGATCTCTAGTTTAGTTTTACTTAAGGGTTTTAGTTTAGAGTTTATAGTTCTAGTTTACAGTTTTACTTTAGAGTTTTAGTTAGAGTTATAGTTTTAGTTTAGTTTTAGTTAAGAGTTTTAGTTTAGATATTGGAGTTTTAGTTTTGAGTCTTAACTTAGAGTTTTAGTTTAGTGTCTTAGCTTAGAGTTTTAGTTAGAGTTATAGTTTAGTTTAGTTTTAGTTAAGAATTTTATTTTAGAGGTGTTGTTTAGTTTTAGATAAGAGTTTATTCTGAAAATATATAATAAAGGCTTTTGAAAAGTATTGCTTGGTGTTGGTATATTCAAAAAGCCATAATATAAAATTGTGTGTGAAAAGGATGAGTAATTCAACTTGTAAAATTGGTTTAAGAGGGATATTAAGAAAAGAACTTGTTCTGAAAAAATATAATAAAGCCTAAATTCTCAACTTAAACTAAACAAAACTATAAATAGAACTAAAGCTTTTAGCTATAACTCTAAACTAAAACTCTAAACTCAATGGCTTGACAATCCTTTTGCTCCACATTTCCCCAATATTCATACTCTTGAGGAAAATGGACAAGGATGGTTTTTCGAAATTTATATTGAAATATCTGGAACTTCATGACAGTAAAGGACTTTGTTTTCCCCGGCATCAATAGACCGGTGCCTAGGGACTCGGTGAGTCCCTTTAATTTATCATTAGTAGAGAATAAAGGTGTGCATTGGACACCTTCAAAACAAAAGCTTATTACCGACCTGGAGCCGAAACGGAATATTGTCGTACACCACGTTCTTTTGCGGCGGATGCTTGCCAACGGTTTCAACGTCACAAAGATTCATAGAGCCCTCCAATTTTATCCAGAAACCTTACATGAAGATTTTTGGTGATGCTTTAGTCAACAAACGTTCTCAAGCGAAAACAAAGGTCGAAAAAGACATATTTAAGCTCATTTTAAATTCGGCCCTTGGTAAAATGTGTCAGATTGTGCGTAACAGGAGTCATTTTGACGTTGCTGATTGACCCAAAAGAATGTGCCCGAATCCTTTCAGATCCGAACTTCACATCGTTCATGATAATAGACTCGAATATGATCCCATTACATAGAAAAAAAGAAATGTATTCTTAAATAAAAACATTGCCACTGTCAGTGCCATTCTAGAAATTTCAAAGAAACTCATGTTGGAGTTTTATTACAATGTGTGTAAGCGCAAATGGCCGAGGGAGGGATAACTTCAAGTTTACTATGGGGATACGGATTCATTATTGTTAAAAGTTAAGACAGATAATTTAATGGAAGATTTGGAAAATGGAGAGTATATTAGCTCTCGGATGCATTACAAAAACTGGGATGAGTCCCGCTGTCCGGAGCTGGTGAAACGCCAGGCTCAAGATCAGTTGCATAAATTAAAATCAGAGACGGGAAGTGACTTGGTATCGCATGTTGTATTTCCCGGTGCAAAGGTATACTACGTGGAAACGCACAATGAGACTACCAAAAAAGTCTGTAAGGGGGTGCCATCACACTATGTAAAGAAAAATTACAACATGAGTGTTTATAGGAAGTGTGTATAGAGCACGTATGTCAACATGTTGAATATGCTCCAGGAAATCTGAAGGTATGCAATATGATTTGTATTTCGACATATAGGGGTCCATGTTAAATACATCGATTATTTGTTTGGTGTTCATAGCACCAAGTCTAATAAAACTGCTGTCAGGGGTAATTTTCCAATAGGTTTCAAATTGATTTAGCAAGATTAATTCAATGCTTTCCTCCAATAGTTTGGCAAAGGTGCACTCTATCCGCCCATTTCCCATCCAGACAATACTCATATCTTGAGTACCAGACAAATCCAATGCAATGATGTCATGCGTTTTCACAAACATTTCTTCAATTATACCATTCTCGAACAATTGAAAATCTCGATATTGGGATTGCATTGTTAATTCTGAGAGGGTCCCTTACGCTTTATCAGCGGATAAATTATAGAGCGGGATTCCATTTACTTTACATACAAGCGATGAAAGTCCAAACAGCTCAAATTTATGCGGGGAATTCGTCCATGATCCAACAGCGCTAGCACTTTTTACACAAGACAATGCCAATTTTGAAGATATTTCGCCATTCATAAAGGAATAATCGGTATAGGTACGTGTACCTGTAGCAATATGGCGCTGATTTGTGATTGTATGAGGCACGAGCAATTTGATATTATTTCCAGCAGATCTTAATTTTTCAATTGCCAAAGCCACAGAGCTAATAACTTGTTGTTTCCGTACATAAAGTATTGCCGACGTTAGAGACCCTGTTAAATCGGGTGCAGTGTCCAGTGCTTTTCACGTAATATAATTGGACGGTGCGAGTTGTAGTTTTGTATCAATCTTAACATTAGGAGGCAACCATTGAGGTATATTAAATATCTCATGATTTAGTTTCCCGACTAGATGTAAATCTTTAGTTGTCGCCTCTCTCAGAATATTGGTAGTATTAGTATTTGTTTTATATTCATATCCAATAGCCATACCTCTCAGCTGATTGTAGGACATCGGGGTCATTAATATGAATTGCATATAACTTGCATAGTTTGAAAAATTATTGCTCTTGCACACCAATGTTACATTTATATAGACGCTTTATTGTTGAATTAAATTATGTAGTACATAATTTACGTAGGATAGCCCCTTGGCGGCAGTTGGTTTTTCATTATTCGACTTTTAACAATAAAATTTAAATCTATAAATGTTGAATTCAAATCGATAAAGTAGTCTCCATTAGAATAAATTTGAAAATGGACATTTTCAGAGAGCAGTTGTTGCTGGTAAAATTGTTCATAGCATCCATGTTTTACACTGACATCTACATTTTCCGCATAGAAAATGTGGATGAGGTGACTGAAGGGTGAGAATCTTTATGTGCTAGATATGCCATTTTTATAGGAAAATAAATCCTTTTTGGATATTTTTACTTTCTTTAATGATCTACGCTTCCGATCTGACTTGAGACTGATGAGTGATGAGGTCTTTCTCCTCCTTTTTAAACATTTTCCCCGTAGTTTCAATCACTCGTCGAGGGATTGCGCGCTCGACCTGAGATTTTTACGAAACACTTTCTTGAATATCTTTCCCAGAGCCCCAATCATGCAATTTAGAGGACGCAAAATCCACTGCAACCGGTGCAATGTATTTTCTTGCCAAGGGTAGTGCAGAGTGAAAAAGCTTAGCAAACAAACTTTCGAGACCATGCCCGGAAATTGACCAATGACCCCTATAATAGTCCATTCCATGTCCCAACTGCCGTGGTCCAAGAGTAGCAACATAGCAATCAGTTTCAGGACATGCAAACTGGGTTCTATTAGCCATTTCACTGAATGCGTCGAAAATGACATGAAAATACAGCCAAACCTTTTGTTATTGCTAGTGGATCACCCAATTCGCTTCTTAATGTAAACTGGCAGATCTCCAAATACGAAGTGATGACTGGAATGTATTGAAGGTGCTATATATCTTAGTGACAAATATGGTCATTAGAGGTTTTTTGTTCAATAGCACGTAGGAAGGCATATGGGTATTACCAACTCTTTATCGCTCGACAAAGGAAGCGTAAAGAAATATACAACTGTCCGAGGAAAGGCGGGTGGACACTGCGAAAATGACACGATTCATGCCACTAGCGCTTCGTGTACTTTTACCGTTGAGTACATTATGTTTAAAACCAAGCACTTCTCTTAGATTATCATTTAGAATAACATTTTCTTCGTCAATGGGTGAACTAATGTAGATTTTACCCTCTTTCTTTGAATAATTAAATTGAAAGAGACCATTTTTACGATAGATAGATAGATAGATACCTGCCTGGAGAAAGAAACCTGCACAAGAACTATAGCGGGATAAGTTTAGGAAGTTCTATTAGTAAGCTATTTTGTAGAGTCCTTTCTAATAGGATGGATAAATGGTTGCATTATAAAGGTATATTAATTGAATGTCAGGCAGGGTTTAGGGAAAACTATATTACAATTGACCAAATATTTTGTTTACAGGCTTTAGCTAGTAAATATACGAGGCATAGGAAAAATAAGCTATATACGGCGTTTTTGGACACTAGGGGAGCATTTGACGAAGTTTCAAGGAGTTTGTTAAAAGCGGTGTTGGTGAAATTAGGATTGCCAATTAGGCTAGTAGAAGTTATAATGAAAATGTTGGAGGTGGTTAAAGTAGTAGTGAAGGTAGGTATTTCTTATTCTAGGCCAGTTTTAAGTAATATAGGCCTCAAACAGGGATGCACACTATCACCGCGTTTGTTTTCTCTTTTTATTAATGATATTGAGCAGTATTTTAGAAATAGAAATGTCCCCATGTTATAATTAATGTCGCTGGAGCTGTTTTGTTTATTATTTGCAGATGACATGGTATTGCTTGCGAAATCGGCTCCGGATTTGCAAAAGATTTTAGAGATTTTGGATAGTTATCTGGAGCGTAAAAAATTAGTTTTAAATATTGAAAAATCAGTTATATTAGTTTTTGGAAATGATGAAAGGGAAAATAATAAGTTTTATTTTAAAGGGAAAGAGATTGAAGAAGTTAAGGATTTTATTTATATGGGATGTAAGTTCACAAGTTCAGGGAAATGGAGTGATCAGGTGCAAATAGCGAGTTGGAAGGGTCAGAAGGCTTCATGGGTGTTATTGAAGAGTCCCCTTAGGCATCTAGGACCGGCAGATATTAAGCTACAGAAGAGAATTTTTGAGACGAAAGTAGGCCCAGTATTGAGTTACGGTGGGGAAGTTTGGGGTTTTGAAAAAGGGGAAAAAATAGAGAGAATTTATTTAGGACATTTCAGGAGACTTTTAGGGCTAAGCGGGAAATTTAATAATTTTGTGTTAAAGGGTGATCTAGGATTGTTTTCATTGAGGTTAAAAAGATTGGTTAGTATTATAGGATACTGGGAAAAGGTGATTGGTTTACAGAGTAATAGGTTAGTAAATGCAGCTTATCTGAAGGTGTTGCAGGATAGAACGAATTGTTCGTGGGCTTCCCAAGTGAAATCAATCTTAAATAGTTGTGGGTTATCAGGTGTTTGGAATGAAGGGAAGGAGATAGGGCTGGAAGTAGGAAATGTAGAAAAACTAGTAAAGGGAGTGTTTGAAGATCAGGAGATTCAGAAATGGCTGCGTGATGTCGCGGCCTCGGTGTCCCTCGGCGTTTACCGGCAATGGAAGGAGGTCTGGGGATATGATAATTATTTTAAAGCTGGTTTAAATAGTGAAGAAATTAAGTGGTATATATCAGGGAGGGGTAATTTTCTAGCACTTGGAGAAAGGAGGAAATATTTAGGGAGGGTAAGGGTAAAGGACGGTCCTTACTCATGCCCTGTGTGCGGAGAAAATGGTGAGGATCTGCTTCTTTTTATGGCCCTTTGTCCCGAATTACAGGATTTAAGGAAAGAATTATATTTTCTTAATGTGGGGACAAGTGAGTGGTTGGTTTCAGTAATGGGATAAAAAAATTATGGGACAATTAGAATGATAGCAAAGTATATAAAATTGGGTATGTCCCATTGAGATAGATTTTTGTAAAGGGGGTGGGGCGAGAGTGGAATGTATAGTTTTGTGTGTGTAAGTTGATTTCGTGTTTGTTATTTTTGTAGTCATGGCCCTTGATAGATGTAACATACATCCATCTATTTGTGTTAGTTTAATGGTATTGTGTGATTTATTATGTTTATGTAATGTTTTGTAATTTTCCGTTTTTATTGTTAGGTAGGCTACCATACCTTTCAGTGAGTGTTATAATCATCTGCTATTATTTTGTGTGATTTTCCTTTTTTTGCCATGGCCCAAAGAGGCTTTTATTGCAATAAAAATATTTATCTATCTGTCTATCTATTGTGCCAAAGAGGTAATTGATCGTTAACAATTGGCCAAAAATGGGGTGTAATTTTCATGTCATATGTACGACCGTATCTTGAGATATCATATGTATTTTTAAGAATACAATCTACAAGAGCAACTTCATATCTTCCCTCAAATTTAATGACCGGGAAAAGTTTTGTCCAAAAATCGCTCGTTATACTCAAATCGTCATAAAGAGGATCAGAAACATTGGACGTGAATGTCACATAAAAACCTTCAGATATTATGAACGTCTTCAGCGGGTATACACGAATCAAAATCAGAGTTGTATCCTAGCCAGCAAACAAGCAACTGTCGCTTACCCTGCCGAGGATGAGTCTTTAATACCTTTTTAATTTGATAAAATTCACTATTTCCAACTTTTTGTAATTCATAATCATACAAACCGTCAAGAACATCTTCAACTTTCATGTCACGAAGCGGATAGGTTATAGGTTTAGTATCTAGGATTTTTGATACTTTAAAAAGTTCAGTAGACCACGATTAATTGCCCTTTTCGAAAAAATTTCTTGTGTTATTGATTTGAACAGTATCATCAGCGTTATATTTTTTCTTCCCCAACGTTTCATTTGATTATTCTTCAAGAAAATATGCATTGTCACTATGATGAACTTCGTCAGGAATCGCACTGCACAGGGATCAATGAGGACGTTGAATATAAATCATAATGATTTTATCTAAATCATGAATAAATGCAGCCGCATTTTTCAATGTACAATACCTTGAAATTAAAAGTCGAATGGTTCGTAATAAACGTTCAGCCAATGCTACCTTTATAGGACTATGACTAGGATAATGCATTGTATTATATTTCAAAAGTACTTCTTTACATGGGGATTAACAAATTCACTTCCAGGGTCTGCTTGAATTTTTTTTTTATGAATCTAGTTCAAAGATGGATTTAAGGGCGTCAGCAACTTCATTACCTCTCTTTGACTGCAATGAAACTGCATATGCTTACTGACTAAAAACCCTTATTGCAAGTAAAATATACTTGTAGGGTTTATTATGATGTGTTTGAATTGCGTCTAGAGTCAAAACGTCGGCTTGCAATATATGCAGAGGGTAAAAGGCTTTTGTTTTTCGATAGTAATTACCCCTAGTCCTATGATTGCGACTATAAAAGTTTTTACAAAGGGAGTTTTCCCTTTCTAATAAACTTTTATAGTCGCAATCGATTTAGCAAATAGATTCAGCTAAATCTTCAATAATTAACTGTGAGTTTGGGGCAATACAAGTAAACACGTCAAGTCCTTGTATGAAAATTTATGCTTGGACCAATCTTCTTTATTTTAGCATAAGATTCTTGCCATATCCAATGTTCTAAAATATTGTTTCCAATGTTCTAAAATTGAAAGTAATCAAAAAAGAGCAATAAAAATTATAATTGAGACGGCCTATACTACATATGATGAAGGTTTCGCTAGACTTGAACTTACTACATTGGAATCAAGACGTCGCATCCTCACCATGAATTTTGGTCACAAGTGCCTTAGTTCTGACTGTCATCGATATTTTTTCCCTCGCTTTAAAGAGAATCCCTCAATCCTTCCTAATACAAGACTCAATGCTCGTAGATCTCCAAATACCCAACTGGACCTGTATCTCAAATGTTGATCTTGAGGCACAAAAACTCTTTTGTCCCCTATTTTGTTTCCCATTTTAATAATTGATATAACTTTTGTTTTATTTTCATCCCCTAACATCTGTTTTTTTATTCAATTTTTTTTATGTGTATCCCATCTGTTTTGTTATTGTAATTCTGACGTGCTTATGCTAGCTTTTGTGCTAATTTAACCAATAAATCGTATTTTATTCTATTCTATATACTATAGCAATAATTGATATTTTTTGGATTCTCTAAAAACATTTTATCACGGTTTTGAATTATTTTCGTTAAAAGTGCTGTTTTGCCGGACATGGACGGTTCACAAAGAAACGATCTGAAGAAATTCCCCTTGATGAAATTTCTTGGCATAAATGATCATGATTACGGGTTTTCGCAACCCTTTCATTAATTTGTTTCTTACAAACTCAACAAATGTCTTGATTTTTAATAGCCAACTCGTCCTCTGGTGATAGACTCATTGGATAGTGTGTACGGCGCAGGCGTGAACTTGCCTCATTTGCTGTTTTAATGAGAGCAATCATAGCTGTGACAACACAATCTTCTCAACCCAACATCTCACAAAAACTACCAAATGCATGGTGTTACTTGAATCTCTCCTCGCGTTCGCAAAAGAGATCATAATGGATTCATGTTTTTTCACATGATTCAAATTTGACGAATCAGACATATCCATGAGAGCACCTTCAATGTCCAATTATACCTTGTTGCTCTGCAACAGTGTGTTCTGAAAACTTTTGAACCGCAAGGTTCAAAAGCATTGTCCCCTGAAACCGTTTCCACTGACTGGTACCCATGACGCTTGCAGTGTCTCAAATGATTCTTTAATTTTAATTCGCTTCGGAGTCTTGAGAGACAAATTGGGCAGCAATAGAAGGTGACCTTCCCCGCTTTACCTTCACTTAAAACCCTACTAATATTTGGAATAGGAAAGAAATGTCCAGTAGATTCAGGATCTTTGGCAGGCTCGTAGAGAAGCCAAACCCAGTGTTTCACTGGTTCAATGGACGGCGACCTTACGGAATAAATTACCCCTTTCTTATGACTTAGTTCCTCATCTTCGTATTCTTCATCAAACTGTAAAACTGTAACCCCAAGCTTTAAATGTTCATTTGCCCTTTCAAAATTATCATTCCCCTTAAGCGTAACTGGACAATGTCCCTTTAAACAAGTAAAATCTATTTTCGGAAATTCAGAACCCTCCTCACCGCCATTTGCTGCCCAATCGCCCAATATTGTCTTACTAACGCCATCTCTCCGGGGCTAATGTCCTGCCACAAGGACGCAATACTTGAAACACTCCAATCCCGTGTCAAAACAAAAGTGTTGTAAACCTTTAGCGGCTTTTAAATTACTATTATATTTTTAAACTCCCCTCTCCCACCTCTTCGAGCAAATTCCTTTTTATATTTAGTAATATTAAGTTTTAATGTTTCAATAAATAAAACCGATAGCCCACATGGGTATTCCAGTTGGGTATTTGGAGCTCTAAGAGTATTGAGTCTTGAATTAGGAAGGATTGAAGGATTTTTTTTAAAGGGAGGAAAAAAATGTCGATCACAGTCAGAACTAAGGCACTTGTGACCAAAGATCATAGTGAGGATATGACGTCGTGATTCCAATGTAATAAGTTCAAGTCTAGCCAAACCGTCATCATATGTAGTATAGGCCGTCCCAAGTATAATTTTTATTGCTCTTTTTTGAATATTTTAAATTTTAGAATGTTGGCAAGAATATTTTAGAACATTGGATATGCCAAGAATCTTATGATAAAATAAAGAAGATAGATCCAAGCATAAATTTCATATAAGGACTTGACGTGTTTACTAGTATTACCCAAAACTCTCAGTTAATTATTGAGGATTTAGCTGAATCTATTGAACAATGGTCGCAGGAGATGATGCAATTATTCACGATCCGGCCCCATCAGAAAAAAAATTTTGTAACTATTGTTTCCCATAATCATTTTCATCAGAGTAAATGTATGAGAACACTTCCATTGAATTGTACCTACTATATCATCTATAGAGTTGTTTACGTTTCAAGTTCTCTTATTAATATAAAACAACAAAAAAAACCAGGTGAAATTAGATTTTGACTTTCTGAATATAATCAAAGCAACTAGTAAACCTTATGGTTACATATTATTGGACCTGAATCAAAACACGCCCGAAGAATTGCGTGTAGTCACTGATATTTTCGATAATGATTATTGTGTCTTGTGTATTATTGTGTGTTGTGTACGTTCTGTTTATCTTCTTTTCCTTCTAATATTGTATGACGGATTTTCAAATAAATAATAATAATAATTGAATCTGTAAGAAATATTAAGACATAATTAGCTTCCCTGGGCCTTTGATTTTATATTTTAAAGATAGTCTTAAAGTGGATCCACGGATCAATCAATTAGTAGTAACTAACTGTAAGAAGTTAATCTTGCCAACTGTACCGAAAACCTAAAAAATAGAATTTCTAAAAACCAACAGAGATAAATATCCCAGTGGAAAAAAAAACGAAAAAAAAAACAGACTGCGGCCAGTGGAGATAAAAGACGAAAAATTGAAAACAACGCGGATATTTCGCCTTTATTCAAACAAGGCGTCTTCAGCACGAAAGAAACACAAGAAGAACAACATAAAAAACCAAGCTGAAAATAAAATCAATAAAACTAATCCACTTAGGGAAAAAATAGTAGCATCTTATCCCTACGTGGATTAGTTTTATTGGTTTTTAGTTTTAGCTTGGTTTTTAGTCCTAGGGGTGTCCAGGTTTTTTCCCTATGAGTGATCATGTCGAAGTAAATGTCCTAGAACTACAGGAAAAGCCTCGTTAGAGTGGAAGCTGAATATAGCCCTTTTTAAGTTATAAATAAAAAACAAGTTTTTTCAACCAAAAGTAAGGAGAAATACTAAAACTTAAAATGAAGAAAATTATTCCATTTTTCTCCTGAATCCCCTCCTGAATCCCTCGCTCATTGCGCTAAGGGTTTTGGTGCTTTAAAACAGCTTTTTTATTCCAATTCAAAGGCCCTTGTGTTTCATCAGTCGTTCTTAAAAAACTGAGACAAAAGGTAAAACAAGCGTAAAGATCAAGGGATTAAGGTGCGTGCATCCCCCCTCATGTTCAGCATGATTTCTGTTCGTTTTAAGCTTCACCGTTGCTCCTTAATTTCAATTGAAAAACATTTTTTAAAATTTAATTTCTAATCCTTTTTCAAGTAATTATCTTGCCTAACCAAGATGTGATGTGGGCTACCAGCCCCGTAAACCTAAACCCCCTATTTCTTGCTTTCATATTGTATGCATCGGTAACTATAAATTGATTGGTAGCGATTCATCTCTTCAGTTTTTCTTTTTATGATTTAAAATGTTGGTTCATAACTAAAATTTTGAACTAAGTTTGATAGTTTGGTCAAAATTTGCAATCTACAACAGTTTTAGTTCTTATTAAAATTTTACCACAGAATTTAGGGCACACGAAAGGGGCATTATAATTTTTATAGATGGAAATTCTGCTCAACTTTTTATCGGGTACGCGGCTGAAAATATCGTGATCTCTTGAATCTGATGTTTAAATACACTTTGTACATATATTAAAATACATTGAAACATCGTATATAAATAGAAAAAGAGAAATATTATCATTTAAATTCTCTGAAAACGAAGCTCCTGGTTGCAGTTGCCTCCCCTTCTCCCAAAAAATTTCTTGGAAAGGCTCAAGGCCTCATCTTTTCCAGCTCCTTGACGCTAGCGCTAGAAATAAGGGCATACATTAAAATTTTTCCAGGAGTCAAAGAGGGATTAGATATTAATTTCAACCCTTCTCCCCGTCTCCAAAACTCATTCTATGTTTACCTGAAGGCTCATTCAAAATTGTATCTTCAGAGCATTAAAATTCACTCCTTGAGCCGTCTGTCCTCTCCCCCTCACCTACAAAATTACCATCTACCCCTCCTTCATAGTAGCTGATCCGTCCTTGCATATCGCTGTGTACAATCGAAGTTATAAATTTGAATAAAATCAGTTCAGTTAAATGAAGCTTTCAAATAAATCTCAGAAAAATTGTTTTGAAATAAGAAGAGATGTATCACCCCGCAGCATCCTTATTCGGGCTTATTCTAAATGAAAAAAGATAAGAGATCATCCCTCCGTACGCCATTCTGTATTTATCTGAAGGCTCTTGGACAGTTAGAGAATTTGAGTTTTGAAATACGTTATTTTAGGCATCGGACCCCCCCCCTCTCAACCTTAACATTAAACCACCGACCCTCCTTCATAATAGAGGTGGGGCAATTGTACCTCCGTAGACATAATTTCATGGTGAACCAACTAAATCAACTTAATTAAATTAAGTATTAAGATAAATATCCATATTAAGAATTTATCTTGAATAGACTGCATGACTTTTCAGAAACGAATGTGCCACCATGCGGCATGGTGGCAACTTCCTTTGCCACTGGAAGCTGCTCAATACATTGTTTTTTGATACTTTGAAATCGACTGACTATCTCAGAATTGCCAAAGAACGGCAGGAAATGCCACTTTCGCGTGGTACACTCTTTTTAGTCACTTCAAAGGATACTAAAACTTTTAATTCTAATATAAATCAGCCCTCTCCTAATGTTCAAGGACTATTGGTTCGATTCGATAACCCCTTGAAAAAAAAACATCCGTGATTTTTCTTCTGGCAAAAAAAATTTAAAAAGATCCACATTTTTGTAGAAAGGAACAAGAGACCTCTACAGTAAGGTTCTCTGATATGCTAAATTTCACGATCACTTGACTTTTTTGGTGGTGTTTCACCTGTTTTTCGAAAATCAGACAAATTGTCTCAGCTTTGTAGCTTTTGATGAGTAAAATCCTTATGAATCTTATGTATCTGGAATCAGCGTAAAGAGCCAATTTTTTCATGCATCAATTGTTATTAAAATTCATTTTTTAGAGTTTTGGTTACTATTGGACCGAGTCACTTCATACATACAGTTCGTTACCACGCAATATTTGATTAAAAAAGATTATACGACAGCATCGTAGCATTTTTTACCATCTTGTGGCTAAAACAATAATTTTTGCCCAAAACTCAAGTAAAAATTAGAGTATAGAGGCAGGGTATAGAGGCAGTAATGCCCCATGTTTGTGCTTTTGTTCCTATAGATGCAAATAGTCCACACAAAATAAATGATAAATATTGCCATTTATTTTAAAGCTTCAATTTACCAAGTTGATTAATTTGAGCCTCAATAAAATCGTGTTAAATGCTCTATGATTTTGCATTAGCTATTATAGAGGAGGACAGGTGAACCTTTGTGTAGATGGGGAGGGGGTTTTGGCCTAAACATTTAGAAAGTGCGTTTTACGCCCAGATTCTTTAAATCTCCGCGAGCCATCAGATAAATATAGAAAAAGGTTTACAGGTGTGGTGAGAGGGAGAATTGGAATCTAATCTTCCTTCATTTCTTTGAATATTTTAGGACTAAGCGTTTATTATGGGTGCTTTGGGCAATAACCCCTCTTATTGCAAAAACCAGCCCCCATTCTGCGTCAGTAGTGTCTTATATAAAGGTTTAACTAGCACAAGAATATACAGTGCAGTTTGACGAGCACATTGCAAAAAGCGACCAATCCTTTTATACTATATACCTATAAAGTGATCAAACACGTTTTGAAGCTGTAGTTGAGATTGTATAACGCAGCCAGATGGCTTTTTGAGACACTTTCATCATAACGTGTTTTTTTCAAACCAAAAACTATAAATTGTCAAATTGCGTATTTAGGAATGATTTTGTAGGAAAAGCTGTCGATCACCCATGCATCATCCACTGTTCCATTTCTTTGAAGCATGTGCTATCAGACTGGTTTCTGATTTCTTTGACAATTGCCTTTAGTCAAGACTAGTTTGTTAGGAATGTGTCGCTGCTAATTAAAGAATAGGATGCTACACTCAGAATTGATTGATTGGCATATGGTTTTATAAATTTGGAACAATATCAATTTATGAAAATGGTTAACAATGATAAAATGGTCTTGTGACTTGACATAGCTTTACTTCTTCGATATGTTCCGTATAATAAACAAGTGGCGTTTGAACAGTGTTGTCAATTTAAAATAGAGTTTAACGTTATAGCATACTAAAAAGTTGATACTAAGAGAGATTTAGATGTCAAGAAAAGAATTTTAATAATGAAATTCAGAACAATCCATAGTTATTGAACGGATCGTATGAAGGTGGAGAAAATAGGGTTAAACTAATTACCAGTTAAGGTAAGCCCGGAGGGCTTATTAACTCAGGCAATTTCTTATAAATTTGGAACAACATCAATCTATGAAAATGGTTAACGATGATAGAATGACCTTGTGACTTTACCTAGCTTTACTTCTTCGATGTGTTCTGTATAATACACATGTGGCGTTTGAACAGTGTTGTCAATTTAAAATAGGGTCTAATATTATAGTATACTAAAAAGTTGATACTAAGAGAGATGTAGATGGCAAGAACAGAATTTTCATAAAAAAATTCAGAAGAATCCACAGAAATCCTTACAAATCAAGTAGTGAGGTATACATGAGTATGAACCGTCAAGAATCATAAGCACCAACGACCCTAACCACCAGGGACTTCAACCCCCAAAGGTCCCCTATCCCCAAGATCCAAGGGGCCCCCCTCCCTCTAACTTTTTTGGCCACCTCCCCCCATTTTGTTTTTGAATTTTTTTTTGAAGTTATTTTTTTAACTTAATTTATTATTTTTTTAACATGTTAAATTTTTTCAACTTTTTTTTACACGTCTTCGAATGATATGAAACATACTTAAAACATTAGAAATCACATTTAATATTTTCCAAACTCAAAATGAGAATGGTATGGATATGTTAGTCATGACCTTTACTATTAGAAAAATAATGTTTGTAGTAGCTACTTTTTTTATTTGACAATTTTTTTTTACTTCGAAATTATTCAACTTTTTTTACGTATCTTAAAATGACATGAAATATGCTTATGGCTCTAACAATTGTACTGTATGCTTGCTCCGAGACACGATGCGACTTTCTCACTGGTACTTTATGGCGGGTTATCGACACTACCTAGTTTATTGCATGTGTTAAATCAGTATTTTTTACGCAGTGGAACGATAAACATAAGTCATATCCTTAAAAAAGTGAAGATGGAGCATTTTAATAAAGTGTGTTCACATGAAAATATTATTGTAGCATTGAATGCCGACAAGGAGAAGTATTTAAACTATGAAACAAGTACAAGTGGTAGCACTATTGGAAATGTTTGCATGCATTGTCATGACAGTAAGGAATGAAATTTCTTTGGAGTACCGAAAAAATTCAACTCTAATGTTGGTTGATATGTGATATTGAGATCTCCAGAAATGATTACACTCAAAGAGAATTCCAACATAAAAATAATCGTTGATGATAGAGGACAACTCCTTGCTACTGTTGCAGGTAACACATTACCTACTGATACATCCTATCGTCAACTTTCGGGTGTTAGCATTCAAAAGAAGGTCAAAAAAAGAAAGGCCTACTCTTCTACTAATATCATAAACCATATCTTGTCTACGTGCCGAAACTGTTACCTGTGTAAAAATAATGTGATAATAGACAGTGAAATTGCTAGAAAAATCAAAAGGACATTGGCAGAAAATATCACTATGGAATATAAAGATGAATCGATGAAAAACAAAGTACCAGCAAACGTTACTGCCATTGATCAAACAGTCAATGAATCAAATAATACCAAAGACGAAAAGCATATTGAGCCTGTTGATGACACACCAGTAAAAAATGTGTATGACTCAAAATGGAATAATGATTATTCTACTGGTTACGAACTAAGAGAAGACAATGGCTACAATATCAAGAAAGAACATGGTGAACTATTTTATGGAACAGATTCAAAATGTCCAAAGTTAATCATTGATATTAATAATGTATCATAACATATTTTTGAAATAATATTCTACATAGCATTATTTCATAAAAAATATATTATGCTTTACATTGTTATATTCATTATTTTTAGAGTAAAGGTAGCATATCAAACGCTTAGAATGCCTATTACAGCATCGGAGATGTAAGAAAAGGAATTTGCATACATCTATTGTCAGACACATGGGATAACATCGACAAAATCTGGATATCAGAATGAATAAATTCTTTATCAACACCCGTTGTTGGATATGTCACTATGAAAAAATCGTAAGTAAGTAAGTAACAAACTCTTTCTTTAATTCACCTCTTGGATACACAGTACAGAAATTTAATTAAGGAACTTATGAAAAAAAATTGTAAGTAAGTAACAAACCCTTTCTTGAAGTCACCTCTTGGATACACAATGCAGAAATTTCATTTAAGAAATTATGAAAAAATTGTAAGTAAGTAGCAAATTCTTTCTTGAATTCGCCTGCTGGATAAACAAAAAAGACATTTCATTCAAGAAATTATGACAAAATTCTAAGTTAGTAACAAACTCTTTATTGTTTTCACGTCTTAGATACATGATGCAGAAATTTCATGAAAGAAATTATGAAAAATTGTAAGTAAGTAACAAATTTTTTCTTGAATTCTCCTCTTGGATAAAGAAAAAGACATTTCATTCAATAAATTATGAAAATATTTGTAAGTAGGTAACACACTCTTTTTTGATTTCGCCAATTGGATGCACAATACAGTAATTTAATTCAGTAAATTATGAAAAAAAATTGCAAACAAACTCTTTATTGTTTTCACCGCTTGGATATACAATACAGCAATTTCACTCTAGAAATTATGAAAAAATTGTAAGTAAGTAACAAACTATTTCTTGAATTCTCCTCCTGGATACACAATACAGATATTTCATTCAAGAAATTATAAAAAAATGTAAGTTTTCACGTCTTAGATACACGATGCAGAAATTTCATTCAAGAAATTATGAAAAAATTCTAAGTAAGTAACAATCTGTTTCTTGGCGCGCCACTCTAAGCGAAAATAGATCAACCCAAAATTTTGGATATCTCTCTCACTATGACTGTGTGTCTGATAATTATAATACAGGGTTGGTGAGTGCTAGTGCCACTGCTTGTCATTGTTGGGTTGTAGCGAACCTATATCGAACCAACTTTATGGTCTGTATTGTGTTTCCAAGAGGAGAATTCAAGAAAGAGTTTGTTACTTACTTACATATTTTTTCATAATTTCTTGAGTGAAATAGCTGTATTGAGCGTCCAGGAAGCGATTTCAAGAAAGAGTTTGTTTTCAATTTTTTTCTTATTTTCCTGAATTAAATTTCTGTATTGTGTATTCAAACGCCGAATTCAAGAAAGAGTGTGTTACTTACTTGCGATTTTTTCATAATTTCGTGAATGAAATTTCCATATTGTGTACCCAAGAGGTGAATCAAGAAAGTGCAAGAAAGAGTTTGTTACTTACTTAGATTTTTTTTCATAATTTCTTGAATAAAATGTCTGTATTGTGTATCAAGGAGGTGAATTCATGAAAGAATTTGTTACTTACTTACAATTTTTTCATAATTTCTTAAATGAAATTTCTGCATTGTGTATCCAAGATGTGACTTCAAGAAAGAGTTTGTTACTTACTTGCAATTTCTCATAATTTCTTGAAGGAAATTTCCCTATTGTGTATCCAAGAGGTGAAAACAAAGAGTTTGTTACTTACTTGCGATTTTTTCATAATGTCTTGAATGAAATATCTGTATTGTGTATCCAAGAGGTGACTTCAAGAAAGAGTTTGTTACTTACTTACAATATTTTTTCATAATTTCCTGTGTTAAATTTCTGTATTATGCATCCAAACGGCGAATTCAAGAAAGAGTTTGTTACTTACTCACTTACATTTTTTTCCTAATTTCTTAAATGAAGTTTCTGCATTGTGTATCCAAGAGGTGACTTCAAGAAAGAGTTTTTTACTTACTTACAAATATTTTCATAATTTCTTGAATGCAAAATCCGTATTTTGTATCCAAGAGGGGACTTAAAGATAGTGATTGTTACTTATTAAAAATTTATACCTAATTTCTTGAACGAGATTTCTGTATTATGCCGACAAACGGCGAATTCAAAAAAAAGTTTGCTACATACTTAAAATTTTGTCATAATTTCTTAAATAATATGTCTTTTTTGTGTATCAAAGAGGTGAAATCAATAAAGAGTTTGTTACTTACGTAACATTTTTTTTTATAATTTCTAGAATGAACTTTCCGTATTGTGTATCCAAGAGGGGACTTCAAGAAAGAGATTGTTACTTACTTGTAATTTTATCATAATTTCTTGAATGAAATTTCCATATCGTATTGCGTATCCAAGAGGGGACTTCAAGAAAGAGATTGTTACTTACTTAGAATTTTTCATAATTTCTTGAATGAAATTTCTGTATTGTGCATGCAAACGGCGAATTCAAGAAAGGGTTCATTACGTACTTAGAATTTTGTCATAATTTCTTGAATGAAATGTCTTTTTTTGTGTATCCAAGAGGTGAAATCAATAAAAAGTTTGTTACTTACTTACCATTTTTTTCATAATTTCTTGAATGAAATTTCCGTATTGTGCATCCAAGAGGGGACTTAAAGAAATATATTGTTACTTACTTGGGATTTTTTCATAATTTTTTGAATGAAATTTCTTCGTAGTGTATCTAAGACGTAAAAACACTAAAGAGTTTGTTACTTAATAAGAATTTTGTCATAATTTCTGGAATGAAATATCCGTGTTGTTTATCCAGGGGGTGTATTCAAGAAAGAGTGAGTTACTTACTTGCGATTTTTTTATAATTTCCTAAATAAAATTTCTGTGTTGTGTTTACAGGAGGAAAATTAAAGAAAGAGCTTTCTACTTACTTAAATTTTTTTCATAATTTCTTGAGTGAAATTTCTGCATTGTGTATCCAACAGGTTAAAGCAATAGAGTTTGTTTGCAATTTTTTTCATAATTTACTGAATTAAATTTCTGTATTCTTCATCCAATTGGCGAAATCAAGAAAGAGTTTGTTACTTACTTACAAATATTTTCGTAATTTATTGAATGAAATGTCTTTTTCTTTATCCAAGAGGAGAATTCAAGAAAGAATTTGTTACTTACTTACAATTTTTTCATAATTTCTTGCATGAAATTTCTGCATCATGTATCTAAGACGTGAAAACAATAAAGAGTTTGTTACTTACTTAGAATTTTGTCATAATTTCTTGAATGAAATGTCTTTTTTTTGTGTATCCAGGAGGTGAAATCAATAAAGAGTTTGTTACTTACTTACCATTTTTTTATAATTTCTTGAATGAAATTTCCGTATTGTGTATCCAAGAGGGGACTTCAAGAAAGAGATTGTTACTTATTTAGAAATTTTTAATAATTTCTTGAATGAAATTTCTGCATCGTGTATCTAAGACGTGAAAACAACAAAGAGTTTGTCACTTACTTAGAATTTTGTCATAATTTCTTGAATGAAATTTCCGTATTGTGTATCCAAGAGGTGTATTCAAGAAAGAGTTTGTTACTTACTTACAATTTTTTTATAATTTCTTGAGTAAAACATCTGTGTTGTGTTTACAGGAGGAAAATTAAAGAAAGAGCTTTCTACTTACTTAAATTTTTTTTATTATTTCTTGAGTGAAATTGCTGTATTGTATATCCAAGAGGTTAAAGCAAGAAAGAGTTTGTTTGCAATTTTTTTCATAATTTCCTGAATTAAATTTCTGTATTATTAATCCAAATGGTGAATTCAAGAAATTTTGTTACTTCATTACAAATATTTTCATAATTTCTTGAATGAAATGTCTTTTTGTTTATCCAAGAGGCGAATTAAAGAAAGAATTTGTTACTTACTTACAAGTTTTTCATAATTTCTTGAATGAAACTTCTGCATCGTGTATCTAAGACGTGAAAACAATAAAGAGTTTGTTACTTACTTAGAATTTTGTTATAATTTCTTGAATGAAATGTCTTTTTTGTTTATCCAGCAGGCGAATTCAAGAAAGAATTTGCTACTTACTTACAATCTTTTCATAATTTCTTAAATGAAAATTCTGCATTGTGTTTCCAAGAGATGACTTCAAGAAAGAGTTTGTTAATTACTTACAATTTTTTTCATAATTTCCTTAATTAAATTTCTGTAGTGTGTATCCAAGAGGTGAATTCAAAGAAGAGTTTGTTACTTACTTACTTACAATTTTTTCATAATGACCAATCCAACAACGGACGTTTATAAAGAATTTATTCATTCTGATACCTAGATTTTGTCAATGTTATCCCATGTGTTTGACAATAGATGTATGCAAATTCCTTTTCTTACATCTCCGATGCTTTAATAGACATTCTAAACGTTTGATATGCTAGCTTACTCTAAAAATAATGAACACATAAGAATGTAATGCATAATATATTTTTAATGAAATAATGCTATGTAGAATATTAATACAAAAATATATTATGATACATTATTAATATCAATGATCAACTTTGGACATTTTGAATCTTTCCCATAAAATAGTTCACCCTGTTATTTCTTTATACTGTAGCAATTGTCTTCTCTTGGTTCGTAATCAGTAAAATAATCATTATTCCATTTTTAGTAATGCACAAATTTTACTAGAGCTTCATCGACTGGCTCAATATGCTTTTCGTCTTTGGTATTATTTGGTTCATTGACTGTTTGATCAATGGCAGTAACGTTTTCTGGTACTTTGTTTTTCATCGATTCATCTTTATATTCCATAGTGATATTTTCTACCAATGTCCTTTTTATTCTTCTAGCAATTTCACTGTCTATTACCACATTAGTTTTACACAGGTAACAGTTTTGGCACGTAGACAAGATATGGTTTATGATATTAGTGGAAGAGTAGGCCTTTCTTTTTTGACCTTCCGTTGAATACAAATACCCTAAAGCTGACGATGGGATTTATCAGTAGGTAATACGTTACCAGCAACGGTAGCAAGGAGTTGTCCTCTATTATCATCGATTATTTTTATGTTGGCATTCACTTTGAGTGCAATCATCTCTGGAGATCTCAATCTCACATATCCACCAACATAGGAGTTGAATTTTTTCGGTACTCCAAAGAAATTTAATTCCTTACTGTAATGACAATGCATGCATACATTTCCAATAGTGCTATTGCTTGCACTTGTTTCATAGATTAAATACTTATCCTCGCCAGCATTCAATGCTACAATAACATCGTCATGTGAACACACTTTATTAAATGCTCCATCATCACTTTTTTAAAGATATGACTTATGTGTTTATCGTTCCACTGCGTAAAAAATACTGATTTAATACATGCAATAAACTAGGTAGTGTCGATAACCCGCCATAAAGTACCAGTGGGAAAGCCGCATCGTGTCTCTGAGCAAGCATAGAGTACAATTGTTAGAGCCATAAGCATATTTCATGTCATTTTAAGATACGTAAAAAAAGTTGAATAATTTCGAAGTCAAAAAAAAAAAAATTTGTTCCAATAAAAAAAAGTGCTACTACAAACATTATTTTTCTAATAGTAAAGGTCATGACTAATATATCCATACCATTCTCATTTTGAGTTAGGAAAATATTAATGTCATTTTTTAATGTTTTAAGCATTTTTCATCTCATTTGAAGAAATGTAAAAAAAATGTTAAAAAATTTAACATGTTAAAAAAATAATTAAAAAAAAGTTAAAAAAAAACTTCAAAAAAGATTTAAAAAAATGGGGGCAGGGACCAAAAAGTTAGAGGAGGGCCTTGGAGTTGGGGGATAGGGGACCTTTGGGGGTTGAAGTCCCTGGTGGTTAGGGTCGTTGGTGCTTATGATCCTTGATTGTTCATAATCATGTATAACATACAACATGATTTTTAAGGATTTCTGTGGATTCTTCTGAATTGCTTTATTAAAATTCTTTACTTGCCATCTACATCTCTCTTAGTATCAACTTTTAGTACAGTATAACGTTATACCCTATTTTAAATTGACAACACTGTTCAAACGTCACTTGTGTATTATACAGAACACATCGAAGAAGTAAAGATATGTCAAGTCACAAGGTCATTTTATCATCGTTAACCATTTTCATAGATTGATGTTGTTCCAAATTTATAAGAAATTGCCTGAGTTAATAAGCCCTTTGGGCTTACCTTAACTGGTAATTAGTTTAACCCTTTTTTCTCCACCTTCATACGGTCCGTTCACTAATTATGGATTGTTCTGAATTTCATTATTAAAATTCTTTTCTTGCCATCTAAATCTCTCTTAGTATCAACTTTTTAGTCTGCTATAACGTTACACTCTATTTTAAATTGACAACACTGTTCAAACGCCACTTGTGTATTATACGGAACATATCGAAGAAATAAAGATACGTCAACTCACAAGAGAGTTTTATCACTGATTACCGTTTTACAAAATAGGCATTTTTCCCAATTTATAATATACATGCGATGAGTAAGCAACGCTGAGGGGGCACATCAGCTGCTAATCACTTTGACTCTTTTTTCTCCACCTTCATACGAACCCATTTGCAAACGCTATTTAGCTCTGTTTTTTTCCTATTATTCAATTAATATCGTTCGTATAGTCCAATTCGCAAATGCTATACCCTTTTTTGCAATTAGAGTTAGCTTTTAAGCAAAATGATATAAAACCATATGCCAATCAATCAATTCTGAGTGTAGCATCCTATTCTTTAATTAGCAGCGACACATTCCTAACAAACTAGTCTTGACTAAAGGCAATTGTCCAAGAAATTAGAAACCAGTCTGATAGCACATGCTTCAAAGAAATGGAACAGTGGATGATGCATGGGTGATAGACAGCTTTTCCTACAAAATTATTCCTAAATACGCAATTTGACAATTTATAGTTTTTGGTTTGAAAAAAACACGCTATGATGAAAGTGCCTCAAAAAGCCATCTGGCTGCGTTATACAATACCAACTACAGCTTCAAAACGTGTTTGATCACTTTATAGGTATATAGTATAAAATGATTGGTCGTTTTTTGCAATGTGCTCGTCAAACTGCACTGTCTATTCTTGTGCTAGTTAAACCTTTATACAAGACACTAATTGCGTCATGTTTAGCTACCCGCAAACTTTCCCCTGAACCCTGAAAGACATCCGACAAAATTGTAAGACAATCATTTTTTTTTTAAATAATCGAAAGGTCTAATAAAATGCCTCCAGGTACTTCATGCCCCCCTACTGCCCCTTGAGCAGGGCTGCAAATGTTTGATGTTGTCCATTGTGCACATTTAGGTTTCATTATTGTGAGGGTTTGTGTGTTTGATCATGATATCAAATAAAGTTCGTGGTACTGTGAAGCTTTCAGGGAGTGTTGAGGGGGAGGGATGTTAAACTAAACCAAAGGACACTATGTGCATGCAGGTTGTCAAAAAACGTATCTGAAATAACTCAGAAGCGTCCAAAAGTATTAAGTTAAAACACTGAGGGCATGTGTACTAAATCAAAAGACATATGAATCCAGGTAGCCAAAAGGGCGTTTCTACGATATCCTAAGAACGGCTTCATCTAATTTCGGGGATTGCTGAGGGGAAAGTGGAACTAAATGAAAAGAAACTATCTGCATTGATGTTACCGAAACGGTGTATCTCAAGTTTCTCAGGAACAGCTCGGAGTATTAAGTTGAAACTTTTAGTGCATATTGAACTAAATCAAAAGACGATATGTTCATCCAGGTTGTCAAAAAGGGTATTTCAGTAATATCTCAGGAATGGCTAAGGTTATTAAGTTCAAAATTTAAGGGATTTTGTGGAGGATGTTGAACTAAATTAAAAGATGATACGTGCATCCAGGATGTCCTAAGGCCGTATACGTATGGCATATAAGGCCGTATAGGCAGCTAAACCAGAGACACCACGTGCATATAGGCTGACAGAGTTATGTATCTGCAACATCTCAAGAACGGCTAAGCGTTACAAGCTGTAAATATATAGAATATGGACGGGTATATTGAGATAAATCAAAATACACTCTGTGCATTCAGGTTGTCAAAAGGCGTATCCGCAACCTATCAGAAACGACTAAGTATATTACTTTGAAAGTCTTGTGGAGTGTTTAGGAGGATACTCAACGAAATCTTAACACACTATCTGTATCCGACATGTAAAAAGGGCGTATGTGCAGCTTTTCTAGAATGGCCAAGGGCATTAAATACCGTTAGCTGTTCTTAAAATATTGCCAATACGCCTTTTTGGTGAACTTGATACACATTGTTTCTTTTGGTTTTGTCTAGCATACCCTCAGCGTTCTTCAGAGTTTCACCTTAGTACCCTTAATCTTTCAGACTCACCCAGAATCGACACATTCCCAGTTTTTATAATGAAAAATCCTGCATGTTAGCAATGGGTAAAATGCATAATTTAAAATTCTTGCCCCGGGATCGTGGGGGGCATAGCATCTCCGGATGCATAACTATTAGGCCCTTTGACTTTTGAACAAAATGGCGTTCTGAAAATTTCGATCAGTATTGAGGGGAGGGAGTACCTCACAAGCTGAGGTCTGGCTGTCCTCCAATCACTCTTCAACATCCCCTCAACATACCCTAAAAGTTTCAGCTTAATGCTCTCAGCCGTTCCTTAGATATTGCTGGTATTCCCTTTTGATAACTCACATGCACAGAGTGTAATTTGATGGTGTTTTCCATCCCTCTCCACATTTCCTTAAAGTTACACCTTAATAGCCTTAACTGTTTTTGAGACTCAAGATCAAACATACCCCCTTTTCACATTAAAAAGAACCTCATATAATAGTAATTGGCAACTTTCAGAACTTAGAGCCCTTGGCCCGGGGCTGTGGGAGGTTATGTCAACCCCGGAGACATGGCTCTCTCAAGATTTTTATCGGATATGTTTGGGGAGACAAAGGCGTGGAAGAGGGGCTTGTTGGCCTCAGATTACCTTTGACTCTGAAAAGGGCATTGGGGTATCAATTTGTAATCGCGAAAGCACCCTCCGACGTTTATATGAACACCTGTTCCATATGAAGTGGCTGTTGGAATATTGGAAAATAATAATACATTGAAGCCTTATGGCTCATTAGCATGGGCGCCCATATGGGGGGCAGGGGGGGCTCCTGCCCCCCCCCCCTGGCTGAATGATTCTGCCTTATTTTTATATTTTTTTCTGAGATTTTTATTATATAGCATTAAGTGCCAATTAGACAAAGTTTGCCCCCCCTGGAATTCAGCTTATGGGCGCCCATGCTCATTAGTATTGACAATGTGATAGCGTTGCCTCTGATTTTGCTATGGCTTGTCCTTTATTTATTTTTTATTTTTTTAAGATGTTCCCTCTCCCTCAACTCGTCATAAAATTGATTGTCGGAGACGCTTATTGTACCTATTAACTTTACAGTTAAATTTTTTTTAATTAAAATCAAGTTGCCATCAAGCCATGGCTAATTGGAGAAAAGGCCAAGACAGATAGTCTGAATGAGAGGCAAAGCTGACATGAGCCTTTTTCAAAATTGTATAAAATTGTATTTAAATTGTACGCATAAAACTATCTCTTGTTGATAGATAGTGAATCATCCATCCATCCTTGGGCAGAACTAAGATATATAGTCATGGAATAAGGATAATTCAAATAGTCTTTGAGTTTCTATGAGTCTTTGAGTTTTCTTTCATTTTATTCTAAAGTGGAATTTGTTTTTCTTTTTATCATGCTCTATTTTCATTGTTATTTTCTTTATTTCCCTTGATTTCTGTATTGTTTTTTTCCTTATTCTTTTTCTGTACAATATTTTATTATTTTTTATATTATTTTCTATCCTTTTATAGCTTCTTATTTTATCATTCACTTCTTTGATTCTTTGAATTCAGTAACCATTTTGTATTCGTTGCAAGAGCGTGGCTCTTCTTCGTTTTATTTTGTGTTTTAGTTTCGGTGTTCTTTTCTAGTGATTTTTATCATTTATTGGTCTGCTTTTATATGGTCATTCCCTTCTTTGTTTTTCTTCTTAAATTTGTACCAATGAAGACAGCTTGGCGGAGGCCCTGCCCAAAATATCTTATGTTTCTTTCTACATTTTGTTTCACTGAAGGAAAATCTACCTTTTTGGTTTTTATCCGTTGCCTTTTGTAGGTTCAAGTGGTTAATGATATTTATAAAAGGTAATATGCCTTGATTTTCTAAGTGGGTACCAGACTTTTAGGTTTATCTACGTGCCTGACTGCCTTCATAAATTGAAGCCGAGGGAATAAGTCATTGGATAAATTTTTCAAATAAAGACCTAATCGGACTGTGGTGTTGCCCACGGTGCAGCACGTCCATTAAATGAATATAAGTAGGGGAACTTATGAAAGATAATTTGCCTTGATTTTTAAGTTTTTATAAAAATATTTAGGTTTATCTACTTACCTGACTGCCGTCTTGCAATTGAAGTCGAGGGAATGGATTATTGTATGCATTCTTCAAATAAAGACCTAGTTGGACTGTGGCGCTGTCCATGGTGCAGCACATCTATTTCTTCCTTTATTGGTCGTTACTGCGTGGCTGCCATTTGTAATAAAGTTGAGGCATATTTTTTCCTTCGTCCTTTAAACACTTTAATTCGTTCTTAAACTTAAAGTGTTTAAAAGGATGATGGAAAAATAACACCTCAACTTTATTACAAAAGCCTGCCACGCAGTTCCTTGTGCCCTAAATTATATGAACTTCCCAAAATTCATAAGCCTAACCTACCATTACGACCAATTGTGTCAAGTACAAGGTCACCAAAAATTGTTTTGAGCAAGCGGTTAGTGTCAATATGTAAACCACTTTTGTCTAAACAAATTTCGTATATTAAGAATTCTTCGAATTTGGTTGAAAAACCAAAAAAAGTAGAAATATCTTCGATTTCTTTACTTTCAAGCTTCGAAATTGTATCAATGTACACAAATATTGATGTAGAAGCAGCTGAAACTCTTCTAGAAGGAAATCTGTTAGGAAATTTAAACTTGATTAGTGGCAAAACAGATTTGGAAGTTTCTGTAATTATGTATTTAGCAAGGCAGTGGAATAAGTTCTCTTATTTTTTTTCAATTCAGAGGGGAGTATTTCAAACAAATAAATGGTTTACCTATGGGGGCCTCTTTATCCCCTTTGTTAGCTAATATTTTTGCGGAGAGTATTGAAACAATTGCGTTAGATTCATATTTTTTTAATCATATTTTCTTGGGCCTGTATATGGATGACATTATTTCAGTTTGAGATTATGGGGAGGATGAATACAAAGATTTTTCGAACATTGTAATTTTTTGGGGGGGGGATTAAAAGTTGACTGTTGAATTAGAAGAGAATGGGAAACTTCCTTTCTTTGATGTTCTTCTTTTGAAAAATCAAAATAGTCTGGATTTTAAAATTCATAGAAAACCGACAAATAACAATAGATTCTGGTCTTGTAGTTCCGGTCACGCTCGCCAAGTAATAATTGGTTTGATCATCTTTGTAACTGATCAGATCTTTAGTATTTGCTCTCCAAAATTTTTTGAGGAGGAGTTGTATTTTCTAAGCAAAATAATAATAAGCTACATCTATCCAGAGTGGTTAATTGACCAGACTTTTTCAAAAAGAAGAAAAAGGTTTCTAGAGATTTCTAAGGAAGTCTTTGAGACAACTCGGGAGAAGGATGTTTCTTGTTCCTTACCATATGTACCCGGGTTAAGTGAAAAACTTAAAAGAATTTAACAAAGCAATGGTCTAAGGGTAGCTTTAAAGAGTAATAATAATTTGTGTAGTTTTCTAAATTCTGAGAAGGATCTAATTTCCTTGGGGCAATAAAGTGGGGTTTATCAGATCCCATGTACTAGCAGAAACTCATATGTGGGACGTACTAACCAGAGTTTGGAAAAGAGATTATTACAACATAAAGACTATATTTCTTCGGCTTTAAAGCAAGATTATTAGTCTGCAGATTTTACTTCAGCCCTTTCAGAACATATTTTCAATTTTCCAGACCATTTTATTTTGTTCAAGAATTTCTGTTTGATTTATTGAGATTGGGTTTTAAAGCAAAATTTTTGTGTAACTTTTGAAATAAAGAAAATCTTATTCAAGTAATATTGCTTTGAATCGGGATACAGGTGAATTCAGGCTGAACTCTTATTTATGATAATTTATTAAAATCTGACAGAGTAAAGTTCAAATCACCCAATCTAGTTGACCTTTGTCCAAATGTTAAATCATTGAACGCTAATGAACCGAATCCAAGAAGGTCAAAGAGGCTAGCTTCCGCCTTTGCTTTGAAAAGAATTAGAGATTTAAACAATATGTAGTTTTATTTGATTTCGTATATAAACTTTTGTTTTAAATTGTTTTAGTTTAGTTTTAACCTGATGACGGTCACTGTATATGTGACCTGGTATTTTCACTGTATATCTGGTATTTGTTTTGTGAATTTTCTATGCACTGTCTATTAAAAAAGATTTTATCCCTATTTTGAACTTTTATTTTATCGTCATGGAAATGCAGTGTGGTCTCCGAAATTATTTAATAAATTTACTGGTTTAAATCTATTTTAATTATTTTTTTCAAAATTGAATCGTAAGTTTTGCATCCTTCACTTGTTTTGAAAAATAAGTTTTTCATTCCTTTGCTCAAATTTCTAAATTTACTGCAAGACATTAGTAGCTTATAGAAAATAATGACTATATAGGACGAGAAGCTGTATTTTAACACCATTAAGTTTCCAGTTAAACTAGAAAAGAAGCGCGGAAAATTGGGGAGGGGGGATGATGTTTAAAAATAAAGGTTTAAAACTGCGCTTCCTGGAGGTAGTGCTTTTGTTTAATACAAATTAAGTAGTTTTAAATGAACCTAAGAAAACAATTAATGGTTTAATCATCACAATTAATTATTTCTCTTCTCTATTATTATTAGTTAATCATTATCTTTTGTTGAACAATTGTTTTTTTAATAATTAATTATTTTCTCTATTAATTATTTCTCAGTCCCACTAATTTTATTATTTAATTGATTAGAATCTAAAATGATTTGAAATTTTAATGGTCAAAATTAATTAGTTTTAACCGTCATTTTTAATTAATTAAATTAATATTTAAGATATGAATCGCAAATTCTTGTACACATGCTTTGAAATAATAGGTTCTTTGATTCTACTGTTCAAATCTCCAATACTATTGCAAGATGTTAGTATCCTATAGAAAAATTATGATTATATAACAATTATGATATATCATAATGTAAAATTATATGATATATAAAAATTATAAAATTATGATTGTATAGGAATACGAAGCTGCATTTTTAGCAAAATTAAGTTTCCATTTTAAAAAGAAAATAAATTTTGGAAAATGGGCATTTAAGCTGGACTTCCTGGAAGTAGTGCTTGAACCGAAATCTGATCATTCATTTCAAATCTGCAATATAATGAAGAAATAATTATTGGGTCCAATATTCTATAAAAACGGAAAGACAATGAGTTTACGTTGTCCATCTTTTTATTACATTAACAATTTTGTAATATATTTTAATTGGTGTTTTTTTTTTGTAATTTAAAATACAATTTCCAACCATTTTCAGTAGTTGAAGTAGGATAAACATGCATATTTATTGTAGCCCCTTATAGTTTTCTTTTCTTTTTAGGGGATTCAAATATGGCCCAAGCTGTATCTCGACTGAAAACTCAACTTAGTGGTGTAGTTAATAACGTTAAAAGGAAGAAGCAGGTCAAGTTTTTGCAGTCATGAGCGATGATATGTTTGAGCTCATCCATGTAAGTAACACATCTTCTAGCATATGAAATCAAAACTTATGTCTTTCCATTTCGATTTTCTTTCCCTATTTTTCTTGTCTGTGTATATATTTATGTGTTTATATTTTCGTGTATTTGTGTGTTAGTGTATTTACGTGTATTTGTGAATGTGTTTGTATATAATCTGAGTTTTTTTTTGTGAGTCCAATTCTTTGTGTGCTTGTGTAATTTTGGATGTTTGTGTGTTCGTGCTGCCAATGGAGGAGTATTTTAGGAAGTCTATGATCTGGCATACGGAAGGGGCAATTCACCTCCATCCCATTTGAATTCACCTCCATCATCATATTTGGTTTAATTTCTGCTCGTTTAGACTTTGACTCGGTTATTTATTGTATTTAATCTGAATAGGGTTCTAAACCCTTTGCTTTCTAAAAGCCACAATATAATTTGTACTTTACTGAGAAAAATTCAAACAAATTGCTGAAAAAAATCTGCATTGTCAGTTTAATATACATATGCTGATATGTTTTCCTTTAAATCTTAATTGATTTTTGATTTCTTAAAGTAGAAAAGTGAAAACATTTAAAAGAACTTTTCTCAGTAAAGTACAAATTATATTCTGGCTTTTAGAAAGCTTGGGGTTTAAAACCCTCCTCTTATTAATTTCTGCTCGTTTTGAGTTTGATTTATTTTAATTTCTGTTTGTTTTGGGTTTTATTTATTTATTGATACTGAATTGCAGTAGTTGTGTGCTTGGTGGATTATTTTATGATATTTTTGTTCATTTTTGGTTTAATGGAGTTCTTTACTTAAAACAAAACATTATTTTGTTGAAATTTTTTTTTTAATTTATTTTTTTTTTCGTTTTATATTGACATAGTCTTTTTCAGGAGAAAGACTGAGCCCCTTCTAAAGTGAAACAACCATCCCTTCCATAAAAACCTTAAATACCCCCTGGTCATAACTCAGAACCTTAGCCCCTAATCTCTGGGTATTTTTTCAACCCCAAAGGCCTTGTAATATGATAGACCATTTTGAATAGAATAGTTATCTCGAAATTTCTATTAGATGAATTTCGGGACAATACGACTTGTGTGTGTGTGGGGAAGGGTAGCTGCCCTCTGATCACTTTGACTCTTAAAAAGAAAACTAGAGCGTCGGATTACAGATCCAATGAGCCCCTTCTAAAGTTTATATGACCACGCTGTCTATAAAAATCTTTTATGTCACCAGGGTATAACTTACAACCCTTGCCCTGAGGGTTAGGGGTTTTTTTATCCTCCTCAAAGATATAATTTCTAGACCATTCTCATACGCTGAACAAAACGGCTATCTCAAAATTTTGATTGTAAATTTTTGGAGAAATTATGGGTGTGGGGGGGGGGGGAGTAGCCCTTTTATTACTTTCTACTAATAAAAAAGGCACTAGTCTTCTCAATTTCCAATCAAATGAGTCCTTTTTGAAGCATCTAGGACAAAACTTTCTATAAAAAAACCTATATTCCCCAAGGGCATAACTTACGACCCTTGTCCTGAGGGCTACGGGGGGAGGACTGTCATCCTGAAAGACATAATTTCTAGACCTTTCAACCACGCTGAACGAATTGGCCAGACCAAATTGTTGATCGGAAATGTTTGGAGAAATGATGGTCGTGGGAGGATTGATTGAATGTGTTTGGAGAAATGGAGGTTGTAAGAGGGGTTTAATTACTCTCCCCTCATTTTCGACTATTAAAAAGGGAAATTTCAATTTCAAATCAAATGAGCCCCTTTTGAAATTTCTAAAACAGCTTTCTATATAAACCTTATATGCCCCCAGGGCATAACTTAAAACCCTTTCCCCAAGGGTTGTGGGGGAGTGTCCTCCTCAAAAAGATATTTTCTTTCTAGAAATCAACTACGCTGTACAAAATGGCTATCTCAAAATTTTGATTGGATGTGTTTGGGGGAATAATAGGCTTGGGGGGGGGGCTAGTTGCCCTCCAATCACTTTCGACTATTAAAAAGGGCACTAGTCCTTTGAGTTTCCAATCGAATGAGTCTTTTTTGAAGTTTCTACGATAACGCCTTCTATAAAAACCTAAAGTATGATAACACAGAGGACAGAAACTTGAGCAAATATTTATTTTCAAATGCTGTATAATTTCAAAAGTAAAATACGTCAAACTTAAATATAGCACAAAAGAATACACAGAGGGAAAGAACCTTTGATTACAAACTTGACTAACAAATTTAAATGGATTACTTATAGCTCTTTTTGAATAACCTTCCCCCTCCTTTCCACGTCAAGGTTGAGTTTTCATTTTCTTTTGCGGTTATTCTAGTGGTTCTACTAGATTTACTAGCCTAAACGTTTTTAACCACTTAATACCTTCTCCTCCATCTCCCCTTCAAGGGGATATTTTACTAAAATTTTCACCAGAATTATATATATTTGAGTTCTCATTAAACTTTGAACAATGATTTTTTTTTAGCGGTTGTTTTTGTCATATTAAAAAAAAAAATTCCAAGGTCACAAAGCGTTACAAATTTTCAACAAAGATACCATAAACGAGTCACCAATTAATCATTTCTTTTTTTGAAAAACGTGACGATTAAAAGATAACATTAAAAATCACAGGAACGGGAAGCGGCAACGATAATTACTTACAGTATATCAAACGAAAAAAAAATAATAAGTGACTATGAGCAGTGGGTCTCTTATTGATATTCCGGCGCTTTATGTAAATATGGGCGTCAACGGGTTAATTACTTTCTTCGAAAATGAACAGAATCAGATCGTGTCAAACCATACTTTACATTCATCAACGATTATAGTCGATGGAAGCCACTTGATTCACAAATTGTGTGGAACGAGTTCTGACTCAAATGCAGCTTTTGGTGGTGACTATGATTTAGTCTATTCACGTATGGATGATTTTTGTGTCTTACTTGACAAATGTAACGTCAAACCAATCATTGTTTTTGACGGTGGGCTTTATGTTAGCAAAAGGAAGTTTAAGACACGGTTTATACGGAATAAAAAGCGACTTGAAAATGGAATTTCTTACAATCCAAACCGGCAAGTATCTCTAGTCCCACTTTTTGCATGGCATATTTTCCCTGTCGTTTGTCAAAAGCATAACTATCAAGTAGTTCAATGCGATTATGAAGCCGATGATGAAATCGCAATGCTATCGAAAATGTTAAATTGCCCTGTCTTAAGTGGCGATTCAGATTATATAATTTTTGGGATTGAACGTATTATTTATAATCCTCCAAGCGTTTCTTTCTCGCTTATCAATGTCAATGGACAACCTGCAATATCCTGTAAGATGGTTTATCCTGATCATTTTTTGAAAGGAATTGGCTCACTTCCTAGATCCCATCTACCCCTTGTTGGGATTCTTCTTGGCAATTACTACATAAATTTACAATCTATCCAGAGACTTTGGTCTGGCATGGTCGTACCAAAAAAAGAACGATTAACGGATATTCATAGAAACATATTGGAAGTTACTGCCTGGCTTCGAGGACAGGAAATCGAATCAGCTTTAGAAGAGGTATGGGTTTTTCTATTTTTAAGTAGGAATGCCAATGAAAAATTTTTTCCAGGATAAGTTTTGACACCGGTTGATGTCTGTAATTCTACTTTCTTCGTCCCTTGTCTGTCTACAGGGGTTTCCATCGAAGGTCATTCTCTCTGTCGAAACAGAAATTGTTACCCAACAATTTTCTCAGCAATTGCTTTTCCAACATCCAAGCAAAAACAGTTAATTTATGTTTTTAGAGAATTTCCCTAACAAATCAAATTAATATTGAAGAATTTCAAGCGCGATATTCGAAAATGTATAATGCAGTAAACAAGGGTATATCCAGGATTTTTTGGGAGGGGGGAGCAAAAACTTTAAAAACACATAAACAAATATAATTTATGTTCATTTTTGTTGTGTTTTTGCAAGTCAGACAAATATTTCGTGGACGAGGGATTAATCAATCCCCGTTACCCCCATCCCATCCATGGATATAGGCTTGCTGTAAAAAATCAGGAATCCTAGATTCTATGCTTGTAACTTCGATATAAGGCACAGGCCTGATTATTTTTGTCAAATTTGGGGGCCTCGGAGGGAGGGGGGTCCTTCTGTATCTCAAGCTTGCAAAAACAGTGAAAAGATGGGGGGGGGGTAGCAAAAAGTTGTGTGGGGGGGCCCTTTGGGTTGGAGTAAGGGACCATACATTACTGTTCAAATGAAACTTGTGTATTATAAAAACTATAGAGTTTCACCCAAAATCATCCTTTTAAGGTCTCGAACTGTTTGAAATGCCGATTACTTTGTTTCACCCAAATAACCCCCTAAAAATAATTTCAAAATGTTCCTTTCGTTTTGGCATCCCTGCGCTGTCACATTTAAAATTCCCAAACAAACTATTTCCCGCGTTAAATATATTCAATCTGTCTTCATCTCTAAGGTTTTCCTAGTTACACTATTAAGGTTTCGGAAGAATATTAATTCCAGAATTTATTTCTATGCCTAAAGAATTTTAAATTACATATCATGCAATTACATATTTTAAATTACTGCAAACGAAATGGTTCATCTCTTCCCCAAAGTGAAGCCATATGCATTCCCCTCTGTATAACAATTTACTAGATAAGTACATAAGTACGTATTACATCCTGGGAAGTCAGTGTTAAGATCACACCATTAGTGATTTTATTTTTTCATGTTTTGGCAGAGAATTTAAATTAAAAAAAAATCTGGTGACAACACGGAAAAAGATCGATCAAAATATTGCTTGATCAAAATATTGGTGAGCTTAAACAACTTCTTCGAATCAAGCAATAAGTATGGCCTAAGAAACTATCTTACAATTTGCAAAACAATTACCATTCTTTTTGTTGCAATAAATGACAGTTTTATGATCACATGGCAGTAAATTCGTCAGTTTTACTAGCTCTCTGCAATCATCCACTGAACACTACTCTCTGCACGCCTTTTTACATTTGTGACCACAATCGAGGACAGATGAACAGTTTTTAGCCTAAAATTAAATATAATTTAGTTTTAAAAAAAACTGAAGTTACAATAGCATATAGACCAGACACGCCTAAAAGATGAAAAATAATACAGAATCGAACCTCCTTGGCTAACTTCTCACCATAACATGAACAATCAACACCTTTTAACACAGATGACACAACATACAAACAAGAGCGAAGATTAAAAATAAACAAAAAAACTTAGCTGTGGACAAAGCTCAACTGAATACAAAACCTCATCAACTTACATATTTGAGACGCAACGATTATGACTGGTTATGACGCGATGTTCCTGCTTGTGTTCCTGCGATGTTCCTCCATTAACTTGATACGGACATCTTCCAAGGAAAATTTTGGAGTAAGAACTGTTTCTTTTTCTTTCTGTAAAATTTAACAGTTAATGGAGGAAGGGGGTGGGGTTGAACTTCTTGAAATTTTAAATTTTCCTGTATTATATACTTTCTTGTTTTCAGAAAACGGGTTTGTTTAGCCTAAATATAGATGAGTAGTGGCAAATATACAAAAGTGTGACATTCGTTTATATTGCCCCGTCTCCTTTTCAGTACCTTAGCCATATATTGTTACGGCTACAAATAGTCTGAAATTACACTCAGTTTGCTATAAATTAGTTCATATTTCACTTACTACCGTGAACAAGCGACAGATAGGTTTCGTCGTCAGATAAATTTCGAAGGTCTCATCTTCCATTTAAAGTAGTAGATAATAAAAACACAACTGGGAGACACAAGGCTCATTTGCAAAAATTGGGCTACCCACTGGCGGATCCAGGGGGCAAGGGGACCAGAAGAAACAACCGCAACGGATATTGCTAATGATAAATTTTTATCAGTCTTGGACCCAAGAGTCCAACAGTTGGGTCTCGATTCTTCAAATGTAGTTGTTTTTTGTGTTTGGTCTTTTGTTGGTGTCTTTCATGCTTACTCCCGCCATTTATCCGTGCTGCAGCCATTTAAACATTTGCCTCTCAATTACTTGGACTATCTGTCTTGGCTTTTCTCTTTCTACAATTAGCCATGTCTTGATGCAACCTACTGCAAAATACTTGATAACTTCATTTCAAAATCAAGAAATTACTGTTTGGTGGTTCTTGTTGTTCTGGTCCATCCAGGGGCGTCGTTTGTGGGGGAAGGGGGGTCAGTCACCCCCCCCCCCAATAATGTGAAAAAAATATTATATATCCCTTGACCCTGGACTATCCCGATATGAACCTCTCTTGCCCCCCCCCCCTCAGTAAAAATGCTGGAGATTCGCCCCTGGGTCCGTCTAAATTTTTATTGAGATGTTTGCCACTGAGGCGTGATGGCAGCCATTTATCTTCGGGGAGGTTGGTTAGTAATAGACGAATTTGTTCATTATTATTCACTGGTCAAGAGTGCAAGAGGAGAGAATAGCTTCAAAGTATAGATGAAAAAGACACAACTTAAATATGCTCGACAACACAAGAAAATAGAAAACCTTCTAGGTAAATGAGAAAGACACATATAATTCTATTATAAAACAAGCGATTGATAATGTATAGAGTCATTTTGTAATTTTACATTTTGATACAGTGAATAATATTTGCGAAATACTTTGTCATACTCTTTATTTTGAGGTCTTAACACAGTAGTTTAGTACAACAAATATATACAAAAATGTTCAACAAATTAGTAATAGCCTATTGGGCAGACCAGAGGATATACTTTTAAAAAATATTAATACTAAGGTAAATAATAATGATAAAAATTTTCCGTTTTTATATTGGACGGCAAAATTTCATAAAAATCCCCCGAAACCACGCTTTATTGCGGGTGCAGCAAGGTGCCCGACCAGAGTTGCGGCTACTAACTTGTCGTGTATTTTAGGAGAAATCAAAAATAAGTTTGAGGCATATTGTTCAGGAATTAAAAAAATTTCTAAGTTTAATCCATACTGGAGTGTTAATAATTCGCTGCAAGTAATAGACTCTCTTGCTTTAGTTTCAGCCAAAAGAGTGGACTCGTTTGATTTCACTACATTATATACAAATTTACCCATTAATTTAGTATTTATAAACTTAAAAAAGATTATTAAGAAAGCTTTTCTTTTGTCTAATTTGCCGTTTTTAAAAATTGATGCGTATAATAAGAAGGCGAGATGGACTAATTATTTTAATAGTACAACTAGCTCAAGATAAACAACAAAAGTACGAAGAACAAAAGGGAAATCTTTTTGTAAGACAGTGGAGATAATTTGAATGAATATTTCGGCCCTATGTCCAAGGGCCGTCCTCAGCAAGACAAAAATATATAAAAGAAAAAAGACTCACAACAACATGCGACCAATAAAACCAAAAAAGTGGAAATTTTTTCAAAACAATCCTAGCATCATTACTTCAGCGAAGTAATGTCTTATAAGACAAAAATTCTTGGAATCTTGCAAAATTGAAAATCTTATTCCCAAGTCTTTAAGATTCAGATTACACTTACATACCCGGAAAGAAGAGCAATTTGCTCGCACACTACAATTTAAAACATTAACACACATCAATAAAGACAAAACACAAAAAAGATATATTATGTCCTCTGAAAGGAAATAATTAAAAAAAATTTTATTTGAAATTTTGTCCTCTGTTGATTTTAGCCAGGTTGCTAGGTTGGAAAGAAATTTGTTTAGCCATGATTTCCGCTTATCAAGGGACCGACTTATTAAGAAATTGGACAACCTCAGATATGAATTTTCGACGGATACCCCTACTAACACTCCATGTTTCACTCCTGGACTGGCTGTTGTTAATCTATCCTCTAGAACGCTTGAACCAAAGGAAATTTAAGTTTTCAAAAAAGTTCCAAAATTCTCTTTTCTTCCAAGACATGTCCCTGTGGCAAATATAATTTCCTCTCTAGAATCCTCTGTACACAAATTTTATACATCTATACCCAACCCAGATGAAGTTAGGGATAGTCTTATAGATACCCTTTACAATAATCAAAAAAAGATTAATTTTCCCGCCAATAAAAAACCAGATAATTTGTATGACCTAAAAATACTATCTAATCTCCGTAAAGATTCATAAATTATCATAACTAAAGCAGATAAAAGCAATTCTCTGGTTGTCATAGATACGACAGATTACGATACAAAAATTTATTATCATCTAAATGACGAGACAACATATAGAACTAAAACCAACGATCATACTGATAAATTTGCAAACAAAATTATAAATGAATTAAAATGTTTAAAAAAAAATGGTAAAATTACTCCTCAGCTATACAATAAATTTTTCCCCCGTGGTAGCTTTTGCCCAAAGTTTTATGGTCTGCCAAAATTACACAATCAAGGCATTCCTTTAAGGCCCATAGTAGCTTGTACTAAAGCCCCCACATCCAATATTGGGAAATGGTTATTTACAGCCTTTAAACCTTTGCTTTACTCTCAAAAATCATATATATGTAATTCGGTAGTTTTAGTTTAAAAACTCAAAAACGTAAATATCTCAGAAAATACAATTATAAGTAGCTTTGACATTGTTTCAATTTATACAAATATTGATGTCACAGCATCTGAAAATTTATTAGAAAATAAAATCAATGAAAATTGTCACTTAATAGAAGCTTCAGCAGCAGGAATAGATTTTGATGTCTTAATGACCTTGGTTAAACTTTGTAACAAATACTCAATGTATTTCGAATTCCGTAATTCTTTTTACCAGCAAATTAAGGGCTTAGCGATGGGTGCTCCCCTCTCAGGGTTACTGGCAAATATTTATGTGGAACATATTGAAAATTGGGCATTAGATTCGTATTTTTTTAAACATATCTTTTGGGGACGGTACATGGATGACGTAATTTCACTCTGGAACTATGGTGAAAATGAGCTTACGGGCTTTTTAGATCACCTTAATACATATGATAGAAATTTGCAGTTTACCTTAGACATTGAAATCGGAAATAAAATCCCATTTCTAGATGTGTAAGTTATTCGTAGCTTCGAAAAACTCAATTTTACTTTTTTATAGAAAACGAACACAAAATAATAGATATTTGCATTTTACATCAAACCACCCCCTCAAGTTAAAAGAGCAGTCGTAATATCCCTCGTCGATCGCGCCCTAAATATTTGTTCTGATTCCCACATCACAGCAGAATTAAACTTTATCAAGGACATACTTTTTGGAAATGGGTATCCTATGTTATTTATTAATAGTGTAATTAATTGTAGACTGAAAAGACATTCCCGTAAAATTAATGGTAGTTTACCAAGTGAGATGTCTGACAAGCCCTTAAATATAATTTACCTCGCCTATATCCCAAAAATCACTACAAATCTTAAAAAAGTTTGCACAAAAAATAATCTGTATGTAGTATTCACAAATAATTTTAGAATCATAAATTTTCTAAATTCTGGTAAAGATAATTAAATTTGTGTATAGAGCATTTAGTGTATATTCCCCCAAGTCCCTATTTAATGAAATATTATTATTAATCTTAAGTCTGATTTCAATTGATTCTCGGACTACCTGCTTTATGCTTAGGTCATTGCTAATAAGAGTGGATTCATCAAAAAGTATATTGTGGCTAGGATTTTCAAAAATATGGCTGCCTAATGCAGAATCAGATGAAACAGTGGAAATATTAGAATTTAAAGCTTTGACAATATCATCTTTATGCTGTTGTATGCGCTTTTCTAAATTCTGGTGTGTTCTACCTATATAATATTTGCCACAATCGCATGGTATTTGATAGACCCCTCTTTGGCGAGTAACTGTGGTTTTATCTTTACCAGAATTTAGAAAATTTATGATTCTAAAATTATTTGTGAATACTACATACAGATTATTTTTTGTGCAAACTTTTTTAAGATTTGTAGTGATTTTTGGGATACAGGCGATGTAAATTATATTTAAGGGCTTGTCAGACATCTCACTTGGTAAACTACCATTAATTTTACGGGAATGTCTTTTCAGTCTACAATTAATTACATTATTAATAAATAACATAGGATACCCATTTCCAAAAAGTATGTCCTTGATAAAATTTAATTCTGCTGTGATGTGGGAATCAGAACAAATATTTAGGGCGCGATCGACGAGGGATATTACGACTGCTCTTTTAACTTGAGGGGGTGGTTTGATTTAAAATGCAAATATCTATTATTTTGTGTTCGTTTTCTATAAAAAAGTAAAATTGAGTTTTTCGAAGCTACGAATAACTTACACATCTAGAAATGGGATTTTATTTCCGATTTCAATGTCTAAGGTAAACTGCAAATTTCTATCATATGTATTAAGGTGATCTAAAAAGCCCGTAAGCTCATTTTCCCCATAGTTCCAGAGTGAAATTACGTCATCCATGGAGCGGGCCAACCAAATATGGCAAAAAAAATACGACAAGATGGACCACTAAACAAGATTGTCCACAGTAATATTCGGCAGTAACCCAGATTGTTGAGAACTCCTCGATAAGACATTAAGTTTATTGTCAATTTACTAAAGGACTTGGACCTGCCGTGAGTATTTGTTACATAGTTTAACCAAGGTCATTAAGACATCACAATCTATTCCTGCTGCTGAAGCTTTTATTAAGTGATAATTTTCTTTGATTTTATTTTCTAATAACTGTTCAGATGCTGTGACATCAATATTTGTATAAACTGAAACAATGTCAAAGCTAATTATAATTGTATTTTATGAGATATTTAAGTTTTTTAGTTTTTCAAATAAATCTACCGAATTACATATATATGATTTTTGAGAGTAAAGCAAAGGTTTAAAGGCTGTACATAACCATTCCCCAATATTGGATGTGGGGGCTTTCGTACAAGCTACTATGGGCCTTAAAGGAATGCCTTGCTTATGTAATTTTGGTAGACCATAAAACTTTGGGCAGAAGCTACCAGGGGGGAAAAATTTATTGTATAGCTGCGGAGTAATTTTACCATTTTGTTTTAAACTTTTTAATTCATTTATAATTTTGTTTGCAAACTGATCAGTATGATCGTGGGTTGTAGTTCTATATGTTGTCTCGTCATTTAAATGAGAATAAATTTTTGTATCGTAATCTGTCGTATCTATGACAACCAGAGAATTGCTTTTATCTGCTTTACTTATAATAATGGATGAATCTTTACGGAGATTAGATAGTATTTTTAGGTCATACAAATTATCTTGTTTTTTATTGGCGGTAAAATTAATCTTTTTTTGATTATTGTAAAGGTTGTATATAAGACTAGCCCTAACTTCATCTTGGTTGGGTATAGATGCATAAAATTTGTGTACAGAGGATTCTAGAGAGGAAATTTAATCTGCCGCAGGGACTTGTCTGGGAAGAAAAGAGAATGTTGGAACTTTTTTGAGACCTTGAATTTCCTTTTAATCAAGCTTTCTAGAGGATAGATTAGCAGCAGCTAGCCCAGAAGTAAAACTTGGGATTCAAGTAGAGCTATTGCTTGAACATTCATACCTGAGGTTTTCAAATTTCTTAATAAGTCGTTCCCTTGTTAAGCGGAAATCATGACTCAACAAATTTCTTTCCAACCTAGCAACCTGGCTAAAATCAACAGATGACAAATTTTCAAATAAAATTTTTTTTTAAGGATTTTCTTTCAGAGGAAATAGTATATCTTTTTTGTTTTTTGTCTTTAATGATGTATGTTAATGTTTTAAATTGTAGTGTGCGAGCAAATTGCTCTTCTTTCCGGGTATTTAAGTGTAATCTGAATCTTAAAGACTTGGGAATGAGATTTTCAATTTTGCATGATTCCAAGAATTTCTGCTGGTTAATGATAATATAGTGTATTTTGCATAAAATGATAAATTAAAATATATACTAGGTAAAGTGCTACCCATTAGCAAGGCGAAAATAGTAACGAAGACCACACTACCTTTCCATAATAAACAACAAAAGTACGAATACCGATAGGGGAAATCTTTGTGTAAGACAGTGGAGACATTTTGAATGAATATTTCCTCAGCAAGACTAGCCAAGATTCCAAGAATTACAACAGCATAAAGATGATATTGTCAAAGCTTTAAATTCTAATATTTCCACTGTTTCATCTGATTCTGCATTAGGCAGCCATATTTTTGAAAATCCTAGCCACAATATACTTTTTGATGAATCCACCCTTATCAGCAATGACCTAGGCATAAAACATGTAGTCCGAGAATCAATTTAAATTAAACTTAAGATTAATAATAATATTTGATCAAATAGCGAGTTAGGGGAATATACACTAAATGCTCTATACATAAATTTAATAAAAAATGATCTTACAAAATATATTAAAAAACCGATCGACATTAACACAGAACCAGTTACAAACAGGCCTTTGAGGTTAGCTGCCAAAAAGGCTGGAGTAGCAATAAGAACATGTTTTTAATTTATTTTCTTTCATTTCATTGAATCGTCTTGTTTTACCTTACTTTTTATCAGTCCTGGTTGAACTTCGCTGAAGTAATGATGATAGGATTGTTTTGAAAAAATTTCAACTTTTTTGGTTTTATTGGTCGCAGGTTGTTGTGAGTCTTTTTTCTTTTATATATTTTTGTCTTGCTGAGGACGGCCCTTGGACATAGGGCCGAAATATTCATTCAAATTATCTCCACTGTCTTACAAAAAGATTTCCCTTTTGTTCTTCGTACTTTTGTTGTTTGTGATGGAAAGGCAGTGTGGTCTTCGTCGCTATTCTAGCTCAAGATGTTATAGCCTAGATATGATTTTTGATCTACTAGAATTTGTTCTATTTAATACTTATATAAAATTTAATGGCAATCTATATTATCAATGTAATGGAATTCCTATGGGGGGTAATGCCAGTCCAGTTATAGCGGACCTATTTTTAAATTATTTAGAATACGATTATATGACGGATAAAAAGAATTCAAGTAATATAAAGTATTTGCTCTCAAATAATAAAATATATTTAGATGACCTTCTGGTGATAAATTGTTCAAATTTTTTAGAGACTGCAAGTAAAATATATCCACCAGAGTTAAAGCTGGAATCCAGTAATGGAAATGGCAAATATGACCATTTTCTAGATTTAGAGATTAATGTGATACCTAATAATACAATAAATTTTAAAATATATAATAAAACAGACGATTTTAATTTTGAAATAGTTAATTTTACATTTCCAAAAAATAATATTCATTCAAATATAACATATTCATCGTATTTTCCCCAACTATTTAGATATGCAAGAGTTTGTACTAATTACATCTATTTTATAAATATATGTATTTTACTTATCAAGAAGATAATCATAAGAGGGTTTTCCCCAATAAACTTGCTTGGCAATTTAAAAAGCTTTGTTTTAAGTATAATCAGATTTTACATAAGTATAATAAAAGTTATCAAGATATCTTGAATGATATTCTACGGTTGCTGGTTGATGGAGCAGGTTTATCTTCCCGCTTGTGGGGGGTTTTATTGCGACATCTGTGGTAAAGATTAGGGTGGAATACTCGGACTTTAATTCTTAGAATTTGAATGAAAGTGAAATTTTTCCAGGGGGAGGACTATTTTTATTTATTTGTGTATATTTAAATGGGTTGAAGTTCGGCTGTCAGTTTTATTTCAAGGTTGGTTAAGAATGTTTTTTGAAAAAATTTTTCTTGGATATATATTTTAACTTTTTGGATGTTTCTGATTTTGTTTATGTTTATTCAATTGGTGGCACTGTATAGGGGTATGCCAGATTATGCCATGGCGCGCTCAATTGCCTGGGTAATGAAATTTCAGCGCCAAAACCCATTTAGGCAATGAGTTTTCATCTGACGAGCCCCGATATATGGTGATCACCTTGTGAATATAATGTTTTTGTAGATTTAAGGTGCTATAGCTTGGTTTTGGAACATTGACGTATGCTTATTGATGCTGATTTTGCTCTATTTTGGACTTGATTTTCGGACTGTCGGATTGGTTATACTGTTTTATCCTGGGGAACTGGTTGGTTGAGTAGGGTCTAGACCTTTTTCAAGTGCTCATTTATTTCATTTAATAAAGTAGGAAGGAAGTTTTTTTTTTTTTTTTTTTTTTTGCCAGGTGATTACCGTAATACACTATATAAAAATGAAATCAACTTATTGTACAGTGGTTTTGAGCACATGGGACAGGGCGTCAATTTATAAAAATATAGAGGGGGGGGCTTAGCGTATTTTTACAAATCTATGAAGGCATTAGTTTTTTCAATGAAAAGGCAAATAAAGGTATTTCAAAATAAAGGTGGAGGCCGGCGAAACATTTGCCCTCCACCAACTGACGGCCCTGCAAAAGAACAGAACACCTAAGCATATATGAAAAATACCCAGCTTAAAAGCGGAAGAGAAAGGGGAAATGACCACTTAAGACTCAGTAGTCAAAAGAGGACAAAACCTTCAAGACAGATATGAGAAAATTCAAACTTAAAAGTGAAAAAAATAAACGAACAAAAGATGACTGCGCAGCTTATGGGTCTCAGATCAATGACCAAACAGACACAAAAGATTCAAGATAAGTGCTCCTACTATCACCGATTTTCTAGGCATTTTCCTGGAATTTACTGGTTTCCTCGAAAAAAATCAGTCACACCAAAAATTAAATAAAAAGATAAAATATTTTCAACGAATTCCATCAGAACTTGTTGTATTGGCAGCAAGAACATGTGCCTGTTGGCGCAATTTTGCAGTAAAACGCTTCAAAATATTAGGTGGTGAGTTACCCATAAGAGCATCCTTTTGGAAAGACAAGTTATCCTATTTTTTCATATTTATCCCTTCCAAATATTTATTCCAAAAGTATCACTTTTATTGCTTAACTTGTATCACATAAAAGTACAAATATTATGGCGGCCGGCGATTCCCCCCCGAAAAATACCCCCCCCCCCCAAGGAAAATAAGGCTTTCCTAATTTGAGAATTTTACTAGAGTTTTTTTTCCGTACGGAGAAGGAATTTTGGTACTTGTGTATTATGCGCCAGTCACTCAAGTTTACGCTATGTAAAATTTGAGAACTCGCCAGTTTTTTCGTTAGTTTCTTCGTTACTTTAGAAATAAATTTGGGTTATAGGCCTGCATATCAGGGAGGAGGGGGGGTGAAGTATAGCGGGTCTCCATGCAAAATGTGTTTGGTACAAGTATTCTGCGTATTAGATAGATATATCGAAAAGTGTATTTTAAAGCCAAATATACGGCCATGAACATAGTAAAATAACATAAATGAAAGGCACAGATAACAAACTTTGATCAGCGATCATCATAAGACACATAAATGAAACACTACATTAACCTAATAATAGTACTTAATACTTGGAAAAACGGTCATTAGAAAAAAAACATTTAACCCTTTGAAAAAACAATTAAATGAAACATTAGATTTAATATATACTTTTTTTTTTAGTTAACAAAATTTTCAGATACCTCGCTATTTCTCTGTAATTTTTTATTGGATACATACCTAGAAAAAAAAATCCGACTTCAAACTTTCCAAATACTTTACTAACCCGGAAAACACCGCCCCGGAAAATATCCCCCCCCCCCTCATGGAAAAGAAGGCTTCCCAAATTTGATAATTTTATTTGGGTTTTAATTTTATAATTTCCGTAGGGGAAAGGAGTTTTGGTACTTGTGTATTATGGGCAACTCACTCCAGTTTACGCTGTTTAAAACTCGAGAACAAACCGGTTTCTTCGCTAGTTTTTTTTTAGCTTAGCGCGAGACAAGACAAAAAGAAGTGACAGAATATATGGGAAATATATAATTTGGGCTATCTCTAGTTTCTCTTCATTCCAAGGAATATTTTGAGATTAAACCTGTAATATGAGGGATTCGGGGGATAGCTTACCTTTTTGCAGAAACTTTCACCTAATTTTAAAGTGCAATGTAAAATACTAGGCTTACGTTGTTATATGGCCAGAAGAGGAAGACATCGAGGGCATTATGAGCGTCCCTAGGAAATTTCTCAGGGTTTTAGACATTTTAAGTAATTTTTAATACCTTCTTGTTTCCCACGAGAATATTCACCACCTTCACCCACCCAATGTCGGCGTCCATGAAGTGAATCCCGATAAAATAATAGTTCGAATGAGTGCCCTTATATACCGTGAAAATAACGGCCGTAACATTCATTTTTGATATTTTAACCCCTTCCCCTCCTGAACAGTATTTGAAGTAAATATTTTCTTAAGGATGTTTATCCTGCTTGACGTAGTGCCATACGAATATTAAAGCTATACGTAAAAAATGGGGAGGGGGTTGAAGGAGGAAGGGAAGTTTTCTTCACATATAAGAGAGAATTGGATCAGATCAATGAATTTTAGTGCTGTTCATCAAAAGTTTTAGCAAATGGAAACTTATATAACTTTAACAAAAATGCAGTCCATAAAAAATTAACTGTGATTATAGACCATTTATCCAATAAAACTAACGAAAATAGAGTATCGCAAAACTGTACAGCATTTATTAGGATGCCGGCAAATAGATTCTTTATTGGGGGAGGGAGGTAACTAACATCTCGAGAACCCTCATGCCAAAAAAATTGGTAGGGGACAATGGCCCTGAAAACTAGGGCCAGAGTCTGTTTTGTTTAGATTGGCTTGCAACTTAAATTTAGAAGTCCTTGGATTAGGGAAACCTCAATTCGGAAAATAAACATAGATTGCATCCGCAAAATTGCGGCCAAAAGACAAAAAACTTTTTTCTCATTTGTTTGAAACTTTCAAAGATCATTGCTTCAGCTAAGGAAGCCACACAATTTTTGGGGAAGAGGTGTTAGGGGACCCTGAAGTGTGCCAAAACCTTATTGTCCCAGATCAGGTTTTGCAACCACAGGTCCCCAGATCAAGACTAACCTCAAATAAAATAAGAGATTTATGGGGAGTGGTCTCCCAGAAATGAGGCTGTAAATCCTAAATCGCTACTAAAAAAGCACAAGTTCACGCTACGACAATTTGAAATTAATAAAGATGAAAAAAAAAATGATTATATTCCTGACTCTCAGTCTTAAGTCTCAACACCCCCCCCCCCAAAAAAAAAACAGTCCGTACCCAAGACAGAAAGATGGCAAAAGGAATTGATAAAGACGAAAATTTGATAGTAATTTTGGCTTTATCGATTCGTGACGCCAAAATTGTACCTAAAATTTATTTCGTCTCTGATAGATTTCAAAATTACGGAGAATGTAGACAGGGTCGGGTAAACCTCAATGAAGACAAAGCAATTTAAATCTTCCTCATATCTATGCGTGACAACCGATGCTTCGCAAGGGGGGATCCCCACTGGTATTTACCGTACGTCTTATTTTAAAGTTTGAATAGCCTGGTGATACTATTGTTCTTTTTGTTGTTGATGTTAGAGTTAATATAAAACACATGGCCCAAAATACAAACTTATTTCAGAACAGAGTGGGGGTAATGCTCCCCCCTTCACAAGCTTTTTAAAGGTTTGAATGGCATTTACATTTAGTAAAAAAGATATGTATTTTGGACACTGTGGTTTTATTCTGTCAAAACATGTAAAACAAAAGAAAAAAAAAGAAGAAAATCACGGCGACAACGACAATTAGTTGTCTCTCAGGAGACAACTAATGAAAGCAGATTGATTGTTAAAATATAACAATGTCTGTTCCTCTAGGCAAGATTTTTTTATTTTTCAATGATAAATTAAAAAAAAGAAATTGTTTGAAATATGTTTGTTTTCAGCAAAACGCAAATAACGCTAAGGCCTTTAAAAGGTTGAGAGGGGTGGTAGCCAAGCCCTTGTTACCTGTAATTTTTGTTCGTTTTTAAGTTTGACTTGATTATTCATGTTAATTTCTGCCTGTTTCAGGATTCAACTATAAAAATGTGTATTATCTTTATCATTGACCTGTTTATTCATTAAAATTTCTGTTTGTTGTTGGTTTTTATTTATCAATTCATAGTAATTTATGTCCGTTTTATGTTTGAACTAATATGACTATTTTTTCTAGTTTTAGATTTTACTAATCACATTTAGATTTCCCTGAAAAACCTCTTTTCTGATAACCAGGGGCGCCATTTGGGGGGTGGGGGTGGGTCATTGCCCACCCTAATTTTTCTGGGGGTCCCAAGCTTCCTCCCAAAAAGGCCCTTTTTTCTTTTAAAAAATATGCAGGAATAAAATAACAATTAGCAATTAGTCAAAATTTTGAAACTGCTACATTTATATGTAGATTAACTTAGATAATAGTGAGATTAATAGTGTAACTGGGTCGTGCAAGGGCTGAAGTGACAGATCAGTTTCTGATTTTATTGATTTAACATCTTTCTTATGTGCTATCATGAGCAGTGTTTCCACTTCTACTTATTTTGGTAGTAGAATACTTATTTTTGGACTATTCTACTTCCAAATATTAAATCTACTTATCTACTTACTTTCTACTTATTTTTGGAGGCTTAAATTTTCGTGCCGGCCAGTCCTGGAATTAGAAAGGAGTGCTGCGACAAGATTGTCAGACTGGTATCGATCAATATCAAAGATAAGACTTCGATATGAATGTGTTCTGGCCGTACTTTCTGCAGTCAGCGAGGGAGCTGATAGTGAAGCTCAATCAGAAGCAGCTGGGCTCCAGAGAAAAATGGAATCTTTCACAGTTATATTCCAGTTGCTCTATATGGAAGCAATCCTGAGAACGACAAACTCCCTTTCTGAGCAGCTTCAGGTAGTTGATCTGGTAATATCTAGGTCAAACACCTTGATTCAAGCAACAAGGAAGGCAATAGCTGAACTGCACTCTGACACTTCATTTGCATCGCTTTTGGAGAAGGCAAAAGAGTTTGCTGAAGGTCTTGAAATTGAAGTACCTGACGTGAATGGACCCGCGACCAGATTCTCCCCTGCGGGTCAGAAGGGACGACCTAGAAGAACCCAATAAATTATCAAACACCAAAAAGAATTCATGACAACTTCGACGTTAGGAAAAAACTTTGTTGAATCCGACAATAGAGCTCCAACTCTAGCGGAAGAACTGAAAAGAGAATACCTTGAGACTGTAGATCGTCTGATTGCAGAATTCGATAGACGGTTTACAGATAACGTTCCAGTGCTCAGTACATTCGAAGCTCTGGACCCCAGCTCTACCAAGTTCATGGATGCAGGGCTCCTCAAGCTATTCTCTGAACTTTATTCTGAAATGGACATTGACCAGATTCTTCTTGAAGCCCAAACTGGTATTGCCAAGTGGTTTTTGCTCGAGGAGGAGGAGGCAAAGTCGAAGAACTTCATGGACGTCATCGATAATATCGAGACACTTCCAGTGGCCTATTCAGAAATTATCAAAGTTCTTCATATTGCTGCCACACTTCCTGTCATAATAGCCATCCATAAACGCTTGTTTTTTTGACTGGAATTCGCGAAGAACTATCTGTGCCAGACAGCATGAGACAATCGTCTTAGTCACCTGCTTTCGATCTTTGCAGAGAAGGTTTTAGTTAAAAGCTGGGATTTTAACAAGCTTGTTGGCGAAGATGAAACCACGACAGTTCCCCTTGTTGCCTTGAGTGTTCACTGATCTGTTTCAAAATTTTGCTGTATTTTTTGATTTTGTAAATATACTTGATCGAGCAAAGTTTTGCATCGTCATATCCGGAGCGTGACTCCGACTTGGACAAAAGTATTTACTGTAAGCAGCGATCTGAAGCATTACTTTAGAATATACTTTAGTCAAAGCGTGAGTTTCTACAGAGGTTCGGCTTTCGTCAAGTTATAGGTTCGGAAAAGTGGAAGATTCCCAAACGGCTGTTTTTTTTAACATCGCACATATCGTTCCCACTTTCTTCAGATATCTGGTTTTTTCCGAACCTATGGCATAAGAGCGATAGAAGGAAAGGCAAAGCAATTGAGACAATTTCCTTAATTTTTACGGTAACTTCCACGGAAGGTTTTTTTTTTTTTCGGATAAAGCTAGAGGCATTTTTTTTATAAAAGCCTGCTTCGGGGCCCATGTCGATTGCTTGCCCACCCTAAGGTTGGCTGAAATGGTGCCTCTGCTGAAAACATAAATTTTTTTAATCAGTTACAATAAAGAAACAAAAATGTAGCTGAATTATGATTATTCTCTCTCAATTGAAAATAAGTCTTTTATTTTCTAGTGAAAGGTGCAGACAATGCTGCTTTCGGCAGTTGTATTTTTTATCAATCATAATTAGCAATCACTAGAATTATATAATAAGTATAATTATGATTCTTGTTTTCACTGATCTGTCTGATAACTTCCCTATTTATCTATCACTTTTGTGCCTAAAACTAAGATTGCTGTGAATGAGCAAGCTGAGTATTCTTGTAGAACTTCTTTCTAGCTGACACCTTTTGCATGCAGAGCGCTATACTTTAGCCCATCGCATCCCCCATCCCCTAATGTGCAAATATATAGCCAAAATTTGTTTCTAAAACATTACATTTTCATCATATTTAGGTATTTTCATTAGGATTAACCTAATTTCACTTCTTGAGTGGGGTCGCTATAACAGAAACATTGCTAGCTTAGTTAAGGTAAGGCCAAAATAGCTTATCTCTATGGTAGGATAAGCAGACCTAACTTTTTCAGAGTCGTTTGAAAATTATTAATTTAACTCCTTTTTGATATCAGCCTAAGGCAAGGCTGAAAAGTTTGAAACTGAGTGAAAAAAAAAATAATTGTTGGTTCATACCGCCTAGCCCATTTACTGTTTGAAAGTTTTTTTAGAAACGGTGTAAATGGCTGCTTTTCAATACGTTACTCCCTCCATCTCCATTCTTAGCAGTACACTAGCTTTTAGAAATCAAATTAAAATTGAATCACTTACGTTAGAATGACAAAATCTGGAGCACGAGTGGCCACAGTCAAGCCGAAAATTGCAAGGAATAATACAATATTCATTTGGGCTTCTTGAACAGGGTACTTCACCCGTTTTTGGTTTTTTGCATTCTTCAGGTAAATTTTTCAAGCTCACCGTAAGTACAGAAAATGCGTCGAAGACCTCTTCAAGTAAGGAGTGTACTGAACATGCATTTTCAACTTCTTGCATCCAATGCGGCTTCATAGATGTAAAATTCACTGCGTTATGGAGAAATAGTCCATTGTAATGTGTCACCATATTAGTTTCAGGATACGGACGCTCTAGCAGCTGATTTAAAGTGATTGCGAACGAAAAAATCATTTGAAATTCAGCAAACGTGTGCACTGTATCTTTGTCATAGCCAATCGATTTAAAAAGATCTAATTCATACAATTTTTGAAGCTTTTTTTCCGTATAATGACAGTCTTCTATACGTAAATTGCAAGAAAGTTGACAAATACTGCGATCACTTGATTTAAAATTTCCTTTTAGCCATTCTGTTGTTTCGGCACTTTAGCGAGGAACTGCTTCAAACATCAATGCCATTAATACTAGGCTTCAAGCAGTAATAATATCGCGAGTATTTTAAGATTATTCACAGCCATTTCTACTCCAATCTATTTTGGAGTTGCAATTTTAAGGTTTCAGAATAAATATGATGCTGAATTCCGTGCCAATGGGTCATACATAAAACTAAGGGGGAGGGGAGTAGGTATTTAAATCCAGCTGATGTTAGCAGTTTTTATCTTTTTTTTCAATCCAACAACATTTTCTATCAACGAAATTCCCCTAAATCAGTCTTCACAATTAAACTTTACCATTAAGATTAATCTGAATAATGCTAATCTGAATCAGCTTCAAATGGCAGTATTTTTTTTATTTGAAAGTATATTCAAAAGTGTTTTTTAATTTTGGGTTCCTATGTGCCATGACTCGTCCTTTCTTAGGTTGTAGTCAACCATCGAAAATTCAAAACTACTAACATGTATTCTAAGGAATCGGAAATATGATAGTTTACAGGCCTATAGGTCAATTAACTACCAAAAAGTTTGTAGTAATAAACTGTAAGCAAAGCTTGAATCAACCCAATAGCAACCGAAACTCTTAACAAATAAAAATTTGATAATAAGGATAATAATCACTTGATTTCTATGAATTATGCGGGACTCTAAAGAGATAGAAATTCCATTTTTAAATATGGCTTCTCTGGTCTTTAGGCTTAGCGATAAATTCGGGAATTATTATTCTTTCGAAGTCTTAATCATGCAACTTGATTCTTGAATTCATCTCTCGGGTAACATAGATTTAAGATGTTTCTAAGCGCAACAGATACAGGGGGGAATGCATATGGCTTCACTTAGGGGAAGAGATGAACCATTTCGTTTGCAGTAATTTAAAATATGTAATTGCATGATATGTAATTTAAAATTCTTTAGGCATAGAAATAAATTCTGGAATTAACATTCTTTCGAAACCTTAATAGTGTAACTAGGAACATCTTAGAGATGAAGACAGATTGAATATATTTAGCGCGGGAAATAGTTTGTTTGGGAATTTTAAATGTGACAGCGCAGGGATGCCAAAATGAAAGGAACATTCTGAAATTATTTTTAGGGGGTTATTTGGGTGAAACAAAGTAATCGGCATTTCAAACAGTTCGAGACCTTAAAAGGATGATTTTGGGTGAAACTCTATAGTTTTTATAATACACAAGTTTCATTTGAACAGTAATGTATGGTCCCTTACTCCAACCCAAAGTACCCCCCCACACAACTTTTTGCTACCCCCCCCCCATCTTTTCACTTTTTTTTGCAAGCTTGAGATACAGAAGGACCCCCTCCCCCCGAGGCCCCCAAATTTGACAAACATAACCATGCTTGTGCCTTATATCGAAGTTACAAGCATAGAATCTAGGATTCCTGATTTTTTTGAGCAATCCTATATCCATGGATGGGATGGGGGTAACGGGGATTGATTAATCCCTCGTCCACGAAATATTTGTCTGACTTGCAAAAACACAACAAAAATGAACATAAATTATATTTATTTATGTGTTTTTAAAGTTTTTGCTCCCCCCTCCCAAAAAATCCTGGATATGCCCTTCTTTACTGCATTATACATTTTCGAATATCGCGCTTGAAATTCTTCAATATTAATTTGATTTGTTAGGGAAATTCTCTAAAAACATAAATTAACTGTTTTTGCTTGGATGTTGGAAAAGCAATTGCTGAGAAAATTGTTGGGTAACAATTTCTGTTTGGACAGACAGAATGACCTTCGATGGAAATCCCTGTAGACAGACAAGGGACGAAGAAAGTAGAATTACAGACATCAACCGGTGTCAAAACTTATCCTGGAAAAAATTTTTCATTGGCATTCCTACTTAAAAATAGAAAAACCCATACCTCTTCTAAAGCTGATTCGATTTCCTGTCCTCGAAGCCAGGCAGTAACTTCCAATATGTTTCTATGAATATCCGTTAATCGTTCTTTTTTTGGTACGACCATGCCAGACCAAAGTCTCTGGATAGATTGTAAATTTATGTAGTCATTGCCAAGAAGAATCCCAACAAGGGGTAGATGGGATCTAGGAAGTGAGCCAATTCCTTTCAAAAAATGATCAGGATAAACCATCTTACAGGATATTGCAGGTTGTCCATTGACATTGATAAGCGAGAAAGAAATGCTTGGAGGATTATAAATAATACGTTCAATCCCAAAAATTATATAATCTGAATCGCCACTTAAGACAGGGCAATTTAACATTTTCGATAGCATTGCGATTTCATCATCAGCTTCATAATCGCATTGAACTACTTGATAGTTATGCTTTTGACAAACGACAGGGAAAATATGCCATGCGAAAAGTGGGACTAGAGATACTTGCCGGTTTGGATTGTAAGAAATTCCATTTTCAAGTCGCTTTTTATTCCTTATATACCGTGTCTTAAACTTCCTTTTGCTAACATCAAGCCCACCGTCAAAAACAAAGATTGGTTTGACGTTACATTTGTCAAGTAAGACACAAAAATCATCCATACGTGAATAGACTAAATCATAGTCACCACCAAAAGCTGCATTTGAGTCAGAACTCGTTCCACACAATTTGTGAATCAAGTGGCTTCCATCGACTATAATCGTTGATGAATGTAAAGTATGGTTTGACACGATCTGATTCTGTTCATTTTCGACGAAAGTAATTAACCCGTTGACGCCCATATTTACATTCACAGGAATAGCTTCGTCTCTCAGACCTAAAGAACATATCAAATTAGAGTTTTAATGACATAAAAATCAATTCAATAAGGTACAATAAAAAAGTTATAAAATAACTAAGAAATACGGATTCAACAGAAGAACACCCCAAATGCTAAATTGTGAGAGAAGGAAAAACAGACAGAAACAACAAAGGTAATTTATCGATAATATTTTACTGAGACTGTAAATACGAATGATCAGCCTAAATCGTAAATTCCTTTTGTGTAGATTGACTAAACTTAATAAAAACATATGCGTTAGGGATTAGTGAAAAAAGAGAAAAACTTTTCAGCACAAAAAGACAGAAAGGAAAAATAAAGGGAAAAATAGCTGTGTAGAGTAATTTTTAATACTTTAATATCTATTCTAAGTGATGATATGACAGCTCTATGAGAAAATGATAGAATAATGTTATGCACTTTTTGTTTTGACGTTGTTGTTTTTCTTGGAGATATTTTTGTTTTCTGCGACACTGTTTTTTTTTTTGCTTTGTTACTTTTTTTTATTTGTGATATTTTGTCTTTAGTCTAAACGATCTTCTTCTTTCAAATCATTTTAAGACGTGAAAAATAAATTTTAAAAAACTTCAGTTAAAAAAAGAGGTCCAGAATCAAAAATAGTCAAGATTCGCCTCCTGGTCTAAGCTTGCAAACCATTCAAAGGCAGTGTTTACTCACTTTTTAGTTTTGAAATTGCTCTTTACCGCCCCTTGAAGATCCAGATTCAAAAATATTTCACGAATGGAATTAAAAGGTTCAAGAAAACCTAGTAAGGAGAGAAGTTTATTTAAAAAACTAAAGTTAATACATAATATAGAGACGCAAACAGTTCAATAGCACAGCAAATCCATGTAATTTATTGCTTAGAATGTATTTCTAAGAAAATAATAACATCATTGACTTGTTGATTCAGATGGCTAAAACATCATTTTTTAACCGCAGAAAATATCAGGCCTCACATTTGTAACATTTGTAAACACACAAAAAAACATTATAAACAAAACATTCCAGAAAAAAATATGTTTATTAAAAGCATTGATAGTTAAAAAAACAACGGCGTGAAAAATCACTGGCTGTCTGTATAAAAAGCATGATTGTAATTAAAATCATTGCAGCATGAAAGATCACGACTACCAAAGAAGCTTGACTATGATTAAAATCATAGCATCATGAAATACCATCTAAAAAAATAGTTTTAACATACCATAGCCAAGACTCGATAAAAAAACCATGTGCATCGAATAAAAAGCTATTAATTGCATTCACTGTTTAAAAGCAGAGAAATGATATGAGGGATTGGTAACTCCGTTAGCATATTGGGGAAGGGCTCTTGTTGCATCGCAAGGATAGGTATCTTGTTGTGTGATGATGGGGACTGTCCTCTTGTATGGTGGGCTATGTGTCTTGTTGTATGGTGGGGTATGTGTCTTGTCATATGGTGGTACATAAGGCCACTTGTAATAGGGCTTTTGTTGTTACAGGGTTTTTGTTGTATATATTAACACATTACTAATAGCATATATGTTGTGTCTCCTCTTATTTCTTTTTTATGGTTTCACCGACGGCTACAGCATCGTAAAGAGCTAAACGTGGTTCATATTAGCAGTTACAAAAAGGCACTGTGAAAAAATTTGTTGATGAGAAATTACCTTCTTAAGCTGATTCAGAAATGATAAGTATTATTTCAGTTTATACCAATAATGAAATTTTTTGTGAAAACGGATTTATGGAAAATATAAAAAAATTTTTAAACCCCTCGAAAATTACGGCGCATAAAAAGGAAGTTGCAATGTTAGAATCACCATTGTCGACGACTACACACAGTCAAATAACAGACCCCTATCTAGAAAAAGGCAAATCCCTTTTTTACATGAGGTAGAATTGATGAGTCTTTTCTTTTCCATCAAGACCAGCAGACTTCAACAACATTGTAGAGATATATATAATTGCTAATTTAAAAGCTTTTTTACCATATCCCCGTGATTATAATGAATTCGCCTCGAAAACACTATTAGTACTACATTGCACCAACATTAACACTTTAATGCAATATCGGGCATAGAAGTGCTGAATAACATAAAAAGGGTATGTTTTATTCTTTATCTTCGAAAACCTTTCAGTGGAGCTTTTGAGCCCCAAACTCAAAAAATGAGAAAAAAAAGCAAAGTGAATCTGAATACCGTAGTGAGTTCCTTGTTTTGTTATTCATATATCGTGGACTGACAAGAAAGACAATCAGACAACTGCAATATCGTAGAGACGTCTAGATTATCGCTTTAAAATTCTTGATCATACCTACTCGCTTTTAATTGATTTTTCTTGTCAAAATCAATCTAAAAAGTCACGTAAAACAAAAAAAGGCACCTTTTGGTACCATTTACGGAGTCGAAAGACTGGGAGGCAAGTAATAGTACTATCATAATCTCCTGGTCTAAAACCCTAAACTGGGGGTTTACCTGACGTCTTGGTAAAAAATTGCCTGATGAAAAAAGAAATGTTACAAGTTTGGTATTGGAATATCAATTATTAGTTATTTTTATCTTAAAATTAAAACTTAATTACGAAATAGGGTTTCCAAAATTTTTTAAAAAAAGTTTCGAAAAGGCTAATGTCTTTTTTCTATTTTTCTAGCACTAGTGGAGCACCAAAATATCATAGAAAGCTATCTAAGAGCTAATTTAGAATTAAATGCTTATGTATATGCAAGTACTGAGTCTGAATACCTATTGAGTCCCTAGTCTCAGTAGAGAATTCCTAATTCCACTCAGCATGTCCCCAGGTGAGGAATAAGGGAGCACCCTACATATATATCAGCTCCGTGCCTCCATTGAGTAGGAGGCACGGACAAAAAGGGGATCCAGTCCCTGTTGTCCATAGCTCATACTGGGGCACCCTCGTCTAGGGACTGTAAATATAGGTGGAATAGGAAGAGAACCCCACAAATCCACACTGAGCAGAGCTCTCTGGCGTGCGTAGATGTTCTATAAATTACAAACCTTCTCTCAGTAATGGGTTAAATTGAATAGTGAAACAAAGCACCGTCGTGGAAAAATCTTCAATGGGAGGAAAGCTGCGGCACGGTAGAGGATCCTGGTTTAAGGAATGCAGTCTATATAAGATGAAGGACAAAGGTGGCTTGCCAACACCATCCGCATAGTCAAGTGTGAAGTACTATTGAAAGAGGGGGACAGTGGAGCAGCTGTTAGAATGGTTCGCTACTTGAGCAAAAAAAGACACAAATGAACAATCCGGGACAAAGACAGAAAAGAGAATAGTGGTTCAAAGGTAGAACTTGAAAGATGACAAGAGCATTTAAACGATAAACTCAATCCATTGTAGCTGCTGACCTTGAAATATTACCCCCTCCCCTCTCCCCATGCCCAATTAAGAAATGAAACCACCAAACCTACTCAAATAAACTATCAAGTCGCTCAGACAAGGAAAAACTCATGACCTAGACAGTATCACTGCTGAACTCATCAACGTTGGACCAGGTGATGTAACTGATCTGTGGCACACCATTTTGTCTGCCGAGTGGTAAAGTGGTCAAGCACTACAGTGCAATGGTTCAAGGTTTCTATTGTCCCTATTCACAAAAGGGGGTCAAAGAAACAGTGTGAAAACTACTGTCCCCGTCAGTCTCATGACCCATCAGTCAAACGCTATGATAAAAGACCTACTTCAACGCATACAAGCTAAAACCATATTTGCTATTGAAAAGTGCCAGGTCAGTTTCCACCCTGGAAGATCCATAATCGATCGGATATTTGTCAATCGACAACTCGTGGGAGGACACATCGAATTCAATCTGATATATTGACACTGATAGCGTAATTTTCATTAGGATTTGGTGACCTTTGATGATCAAAAATCCCCTCCCTTGACTTTCTGTAAGTAACAAACTCTCTTGAATTCGCCTCGTGGATACAAAATAAAGAAATTTCATTCAAGAAATTATGAAAAATTTGTATATAAGTAACAAACTCATTTTTGAATTTGCCTCTTGGATACACAACACAGAAATTTCCTTCAAGAAATTATGAAAAAATTGTAAGTAAGTAACAAACTCTGTCTTGAGTTCACCTCTTGGATACACAATACAGACATTTTATTGAAGAAATTATAAAAAAAATTAAAGTAGATAACATATTCGTTCTTGAATTCGACTCTTGGATACACAATACAGAAATTTTATTCATGAAATTATGAAAAAATTGTAAGTGAGTAACAAACTCTTTCTTTAATTCACCTTTTGGATACACAATAAAGTAATTTCATTCATGAAATTATGAAAAACTGTAAGTAAGCAACAAGCTCTTTTCTTGAATTCACCTCTTGGATACACAATACAGAAATAGTATTCAAGAAATTATAAAAAAAAATTGTGAGTTGAATTTAGGTTGGAAAGGTTATAGATTGCAGCACAGCCGCTCAGACGCATACTCATAGTGATAGACATGCAAAAAGTTAGGTTAATTTAGGTTTACTTGGAGATGCCCACCACTCTAAGTGAACCTAAATTAACTTAACTTTTTGCATGTCTCTGAGGCAAGAAAATTGCCTCTCATTACAGGCAATCTATCTGTCTTATGTCAATTTTAAATTATTGGTCAACATGCCTGAGACTATAGGCAGGCATGCCTTTTCCAAAACTAACAAAAAAGTATATATCCAATAAGGGTCATGCATACTTCCGTCATTTACATGTTCCCTAGCCATTTAAACATTTGTCTCTCAATTACTTGGACAATCTTTCTTGGCTTTTTCTGTCTACAATTAGCCATGTCTTGATGCAACCTATGCAACCTACTGCAAAATACTTGATAACTTCGATTCAACTTGCATGTTTGCATGTCACTGCGAAAAGCAAATAGCCCGGTCCTGGCACACTGACACAGAGTGAGAGTGACAAAACCGCATACAAACACATAAATTCAGACATGCAAACCGACAAAGACATGTACAGACACTGGAACAAGCAAACAATCGCCCAGTCACACAGGGCTAGAGAGTGAGAGAGACACAAACACATGGAAATACAAAATTCAGACACATAAACTGACAGACATTGATACATTCAAACACCCGGTCAAACAAAGAGGCAGAGAGGGTGAGCCATCTATTTCCACTTAGATATAGATGGTAACACAACAGCTTTTGCACCTTCACCCAGGTACTTGCATTTTTTCAAAAAACTGCATTCAAATTAGGTTTACTTAGCGTGGTGTGCCACGCTAAGTCAACCTAAATGAACCTAGTTTGAATGGTAAGTTTTTGTAGGCATTTTCATCTCTATCATCCTCTGTGCCTGCGTGTTTGAGCGGGTGTTTGCATTTGAACATGTAAATGAAACCAAGCCAAAAGCTGTGTGTTACCCGGAAACGGAAAATGTGTCATGTCAAGAGAAAAATTGATCAATCATTCCATGGAACGAATTCTAAACATTCAATTTTTTATGATGATACGAACAAACATGTAATATATTACAAGCTAAGTTACGTAACCATTTCTGCGCTTCATTTGCATGCAATAAATACCGAGAGTTTTATGACATAGATTCAGACATATAAAGACAGGCACTCGGACGAGCAAACACCCACCCCAGACACACTGTCATAGAGAATGAGAGTACCAAAAACGCATGCAATAACAGACAAAAACAAACACTGGGACGAGCAAACACCCGCGTACAAACACACAGGCATAGAAAGTGAGAGAGACAAGAACACATACAAATACATAGAATCAGACATACAAATAGACAAAGACAGGCACCGCGACAAGCAAACACCCGCCCAAGTGATTTTGTCACTGGTATTATTGCGGTCATTAGAAAAAAGCTCTTCATGACATTTTTTTAATTTTAAAATGCTTTTTTCTTTGTAATTTTTTCAACTTCGAGATGCTTTTTTAACTCCCTGACTTTGTTTTAACTTAGAGACGTTTTTTTTAACTTAAAATTTATTTCTTTGCGGTTTCTTTTTAACTTCGAGATATTTTTCAGAAATCCTTAGAAAATGCTTAGTGACTGCTTTAGCAACATTACATAATCAAAACATTCACTGGATAGGAAAATATATTATTTAAACCATTCAAAAATTTATATCTCATGTGCCCACAGACTTTGAAAAACTTCAAAGTAGCAAGACTTCTAAAGATCTTTTCTAGCTTTATTCATTTTAAATCGATTCTATTTCTGATCGAATGAAATATTTGAACTTCCAGTTATTCAGACTCATGTGTCTGCTTTGAAGAAAATTTAAAGTAGCAAGACTTCGCAAGTTTTATTTTTAATACTTTATTCATTATGAATTGACTCTCATACTGCTGATTACGAACAAACTAGCCCTCAAAATATTATGTTCAAAGAAAATAAGATGAGCCTATTCTAATTTTATTTCTTATTTCAAAAATATCACTGTAATGTCGTTAAGAAAAAGTGTGATCTATTGTCTAAGAAAGTGTGCCCCTAACAAAAAACGAAACAACAGCGTGATGTAAAGGAACATTTTTATTCCAATAATGACACATAGAATATTACATCTTATCAATATCTTTGAATAAAAAAGTTCTTAATCTAACATTCTCTCGATTAAGAGCAGTACGTTCTTCTTGTGAAAGTAATGGTTGGGAGGTATATCTTGGTGATTGCAGACGAATATTACGCTAGTTTTGACTAAGGCTTCTTGACCCCATGTGTTAATCACAAATCTCTTAGCCTCCAGTTGAAGCACAAGGTTTCACTGGAATGTTTCCTCATCCATTCCTTTGACAAAAGAACATGTTTCAAAGTCCGTTTTGTGGTCATCTATAGGAAAATCACCCTCTTCCCAGTATCCAACCACATATGCACAAAAAGCACACTGAACATGGTCACTATGGTCAACAAACAAGAATCCTGCTCTTGCAAGTTCTTTGGGATCGACATAATCCCTTGACCACCTTCCATTAAACATCCTTAATCTAACATCCTCTTGTTCAAAACCCCTTAATATGTCTCTAACTCTAAAAGGGAAAAGCGAGACGAAACAAATACGTCTCGAAGTAAAACAAAAACGTCTGAAAGAAAAAACGTCTATAAGTTAAAACAAAAATTGTCATGAAAAAAAAAAATGTCATGAAAAACGAGAATGTCTCGAAGCCAAACCAAAAATACCATGAAGAAGCAAAAACGTCTCCAAGTTAAAACAAAAAAAAATCATAAAGAAAAAACCATCTTGAAGAAAAAAACCGTCTCAAAGCTAAACAAAACGTCTAAAAGTAAAAAAGAGGTCTCAATTGATAAAAAAAACGTCCCGAAGAAACCAAAACGCCTTGAAGTTAAAACAAAAACTCATGAAGAAAAAAAATTCGAAGTTTTAAAAAAGCGTTCCGAAGAAAAAAACATCTCTAAGTGAAAACAAAACGCCCCGAAGAAAAAAAACATCTCGTATTCGAATGCGTAATTTAGACGTAAAAACGGACAAAGAAAGACATTGTGACATCAAACTGGACACCGTTGCTAGATTATGTAAAAAAAATTGGGTTTGGATCTCTATAAACCCTTCAAAGATATAAACTCCTACGGTCATTTTTTGCCGTTACTGTAATAAGTCGACTGTTATCTCAAGGCAGAAAATGTGGCAAATGTCACTATAGTACCATTTATCTTTCCCTATTTAAAACCGAACGACAGAAACAACTACCAGGTTTACTTCAAATATTTCATTTGCTTCGATCTCTTAATTTATAGTCATAATAACAATATTTTTTTGTAACACAAGTGCTGCCATGTATTACCATTCGAGTGCTGCCATCTAGGAATATAAATTTAAGAACACTCAGTTAGACAAGCAGGCAATCTAGGGTGAAGTTATCAAGACTTCGGTAAAATGTCACAGGCATTGACACCATGACGCTGAATCTTGGTTCAAATTCACTTTTTGACCATCTGCCAACAAAAAACAGAATTTATCAAGGTTCAATGAGTGGATAGGATTTTTCAATAACCCAATGACTATGAAAAAATCCGATCCGATCATTGACCTTTGGTTTCCTGAAAGCAAAACCAGAAATTTTGTCGAAGAAAAAAAGCGGCCTTTTTAGGCGTCTTGTGACCAGGTTTGATCTCCCAAGACTGAAAAAAACGCCATAAAAACACAAAAATTAAATAAAGGTATCAATAGTTCATAGAGTCGACTCAATGGACCTCGAATGGGTGGGGCTCTGTCTGACCTGTTGTCGCCTAAGCACCTAATTTGATCAAGAATCGTGCCAATAGAAATGGTATAACGGGTACAGCCTCAATAGACTGACCAACTTTTTGTTATCAAGATCTGCCCCTAAATAATCAACAGCAACAAGCCAACAAGCCTCCTTGTCCGGTGAGATGAGGTCAGCCTGGCCCCCACCTCCCAAGAAGAAACAAACCAGAAACACTACCAGGAATCAATCCCCTAACCGACAAACAGGATGCACAACCAAAAATGCAATCCCCAAATATATGCTTATTCATTCTAAACTGTAATGAAGTTCAGGCCATGAACATACATCAACTACAGAAAACAAAAATCATTGCAGAATTGGCAAAAATCTACATCCCAGATGATATGCTCATCCAAGTAAAAAATATCTTGCTGTACTTTTAACAAGGTTGAACATTGATACACTGTCATATGAAGAATAAATCAACAACACAACATATATGAATACTCCAATGGAATGTAAGATCACTCACAGAAAATAAGGTAAATGAACTAATATCTTTTATGAATAATAACTCCATTAATATTGCTTACCTCCAGGAAACTCATTTAACCCAAAATCAACAAATTAAGTCTCTGGGATATACTATCCTCAGAAAGGATAGATATTCAGAAAGAAAAGGAGGTGGGGTAGCTTTATTAGTTAAAAATAATATAAAATTTTGTGGCATCAATTTTCCAGGTTTTGCAAATGATGTTGATGTAATTGGTATCAGTGTTTGGGTGAATAATTTAAAAACTTACATAATAAGCTTTTATAACCCTAATGGCCAAACTACAGATGCCAAGGAGTTCTTTAATTATATAAATAATTCTAATATGTTAAAAAATATCATTATTTGTGGAGATTTCAATGCCCACAGCCTTTTGTGGGGGAATAAACCATCAAATAAAGCTGGTAAATCAAAATAAGCTGGGGTAACATATTTCAACCCCAAAAGTGGCAGATTCTCCACAATTGACCTACAAATTGTGTCATTAATTTTTTTGAACAACATTTACATAAATAAAATTGATAGTCTATGTACTGACCACTTTGTTATAGTTTGCTCCCTAAATGAACCTGCTGAAACTTTATCTCATACCTCCAAATAAATCAACACTAAAGCAAATTGGTCTATGTTCCAAAATAAGCTAAATGATGAAATTACAAGTTTCACCCAAAGTTCATGCATTTCTAACACAACAGTTGACACACTTGCTGAAGCCGTGACATCTTTACTAATAAATAATGCAAATGATTCTATCCCCAGGACAACACCTAAAAAAAAATTCCCTAAACAAACTCCTAAAGCATGGTGGACAAATGACTGCCTAAATAAATGGAGGATAAAAAAGGCAGCTTGGACAGAATTCATAAAAAACCATCACCTACTAAATATTTAAAAAAAATTACAAGCAGAATCTAATCTTAAAAGGACTATAATAGATGCTAAATATGAATACTGGAATAATTTCGCAAATAATCTCTCCAGAGAAATACACGAGCCAATTATACATAAAGTCATAAGTCACATCGGTGGGAAAAAGACTTCCCCCAACCCACTCCTGTATGATCTTATACATAAAAATACCCATTATGACAATGATAATGAAAAAGCTAACCTATTTGCAACTCTTTTTGTTAATAAGCTAACATCAAATAATCAAAGCAAACTGTCCACAATTCCTATGAATCCAAGTTACCAACCACGCCCAGGATCTGAGTACATAACTAATCTATTTTCAATCCAGGAATTGAATAATGAAATACATCATGTTACGACCAAAACTAACGGCAGCTATGACAATATGTAACCTACATGGATAAAGAATCTCGCACCTTCATACAAACTGCTAAATTGTTATAATCACGCTTGGGCATCTTCTAGATTCCCCAATATATGAAAATGTTCGTCCCTCCTACCAATCCTAAAGAAAAATAAACCAAAAGATAACCCTGAGTCTTATAGGCCCATAATGATTACTCCTGTGATGGGGAAAGTAATGGAGAAAATGATCTATCACAGACTCCTCTGGTTTGTTGAAAAAAATAATATGATCCCTCACACTCAAACTGGATTCAGGAAACACCACTCCTCAACAGATGCTTTCATTTTGCTAACAAATGCAATCAATGAATCATTCTCAAAAAATAATGTCCTAGTTGCAACTTTCCTAGATTTTGAAGGGGCATATGACAATGTGAACCACCAAATCCTTTTAAACAAACTTGCAAACCTTGGAGTACCCCTTAAGCTAGTTTCTTATTAAATCCTTCATAGAAGTGCGAAGTTTCATCGTTTGTGTTGGTTCAGGCTCTTCACCCCAAAAGACAAATAATCGAAGGCCTACCTCAGGGAGCAGTCCTCAGTTGCTTCCTATTTGCCCTATATCTCTGGGACATGAACCTACACCACACGAATCTACAATATGCTGATGATCCGGTGCTATGGTCATCTGACAACACCTTTCAGATAGCACAGTCAAATCTGCAAAAGTCACTTTTCTAGTTTGAAAAATTCTCTCAACATTCAGATTTACCCATTGCGCCTACCAATTCAAAAATAATCCAATTTTACCGGAAGCGAAACCATGTTAATGCAAAACTAACTCTAAATACAACAACTATTCCAGAAGATAATCATATTAATTACCTAGGTCTCAAGCTTGACCAAAAACTTAATTTCCACCTCCACATTTCAAACACAATAAAAAAATGCTATAGAAAAACCAATATACTAAAAAGACTTCTTTCCACACCCTGGGGATGTAAGGAGAAAACCTTACTCCATTTTTATAAATTACATATAAGACCCCATATTGACTATGGGCTCATCGTCTATGGTGCATGTGCAGACCCAGATGCAAAAAATTGAAACAACGCAAAATGATATAATACGTCTGATATTTGGTCTTAGGAAACCCACAAGCACCAAGTTTCTGCTTATGGAGAGTGGATTAACAACAATAAGGGAGAGACCTAGGTTTCCCTTGACAAAACATCTTGCAAAAATTGAATCAAATAGCTCACATACATTACATAATTGGTTAAGAAATCCAACCATGTATAGAGGCATTGCAGATGAGTATGCCAATATTCAGAAGAAGTTCCCCATACCAGCAAAGTCTATTGCACCCACTTTCCCCCGATCCCCCCCCATGGAATTGGTCAAGTCCCATAATAAATAATGAAGTCTCAAAGTGGAATAAAGATTTAAACCCCATTGCTTTTGTCCAGAAAAAATTTGCAGAACTTTATACGATTACCTATAAAAATCACTTTCAAGTATTCATTTATTTATTGATGCTGATTTATGGTATTTTCATGCTTGGTAAATTATGTAAGTAAGTTTATTTATAACACACAATATAAAATAAACAGTATTATCCACAAGGAAATAATAAAAAAAACACAACATAAATAACATAACAATATTTATAATTCTCTAATCTGGAAGTCACTGGCACAAATCTTTTGGCACTAAGGGGGTCACTGGCACATATCTTCCTTGGAGTATTGGTCCTCAGGTCCTTAGCAATGTTGTCAAGCAGCATTAGAGGGTCAGTAAGTCTAAAATGAGAAATACTCTTGTTATTTCTGTACCACCTTGGTAAATATAGTAGTAATTTACAATATGTAAAATAGCCTCTCCTTAACTGAAGATGGTCTTTTTTGCGCATCAAAGGCTGCAAACCGGAAAGAAAAAGAATTGTAGGAGAACAATTACTATGGTAAAAATAACGTAAGCCTTGATAGCTGTACCTGCCTCTATTAGGCAAGATTTTACCATATGATAAGCTTGGTAGATTATTTGTTTTAACTTTTCCTCATTTTTGGTTTGATGGGGTTCTTTACTATTCTTTGAAAAATTTATTTTGTGGAAACATATTATTTTCATTAATATTCTATAAAAGAGTTGTTTTTTATTTTATTCTTTACAATTGCTAGATCTTAATTTCATTAAGAAACTCAGTCACCTATTTGTTTGGCTATAAATAACCTAATAGCCAAAATAGTTTTGGTTGCAATCAAACAGTCTAATCTGGAAGGTCACCTGCAAACCTCCAACATTTTCCTTACCTTCCAACAAATTTGTTTGAAACCTGATCGGAAATTCCAGTCTAGGACTCACATCTCACAGATTTTGGTGAGATATGACAGAAATTTAGAGATCTCTTCCCCTATATGTTTGTAAGATCCCCAACAGGGTACACAAGAACACTCATTCTTACTTCTGCAGAAAATTTTATTGAGATGCAACAGCTCCTTTTGCTGAATTTCTTAATTACCGGATCTCTTAAAAGCCCTAATTAGGACACTTGCTCTTACTTCCCTCAAAGTTTGGTTGAGATCTGGTCATCTTTTCTGGTAGATAGTTAAAGAATGTGGTAGAAAATTGGCAATTAAAAAATGTGTATGAAGAATTGGCATTTGGTTTCAAGGTAAAACTGTTGTTTTGTGTCCTTAAGTATACTAGCATTAATATGTTTTGATTATTATATAATAACTATTTAAAAAACCAAAACACCTAAGAAAAACGGAGTTATGCAAGCATTTTCTCAACCCCACTCTCCTCACTGCTTCACCCCTTCTGACAAATTTCTTATCTAATTAAAGAGATTGGAATATCCCCCTCCCCTACCCTGATCCTAGCTCTTTTTTGGCAATGAATCGTTTTACAAAAGAAACATTCAGTAAAAAACTCCATTTTGCATTTTAAATTCCTTAAAAAAATCTACGTTAGAAGTTATCACATTTGTTCATTAATTCATCTCTGAAGGTGAATTTTATCCAATAGTATCAGAGAAATAAGGTAAAACTTATTTAGAAAATTCCACCTGTTAATAAATCTAAATATTTTTAGATAATTTAGTGCCATCTATAATTAAGGCAAAGTTTTCCGCCAGGTCTGGTGACTTTCTCCTCCGAAAGTTACTGAACATCTGACAAAACTTTCGCCTCGGGCTTCAGATCTACTTCTACAGACACATTCTGTCAGACTACAGAAAGGAAATACTTGGGAGATCAAGAAATATATTAGAAATTTATCAGATGGGGAAGGTAAAATGATTACAAATATCTTTGGTAAAATTCTACTTTTGGCCATCTTGGAAAGGGGTTAGAATTGGAAAAAGAAACTTTCAAATGTGGGTCTACAGCCTAAAGTATGTCAGGGGAGGCATTTTGAGGTACCTACTTCCACTGCTTCTCACTCTAGAGGTTCCTGACCCTTGATAGCCTTTAGAAATCTTAGTGCTATTAAAGTGAAACCTTGCAAAATAGATCTTCTGCTTAAATGAAGTAGACTAGGCTACAACAAAGTTGTTTTCAGCTTCACCACTTTGCTCAATAGCTCAATCCCAATTTATAAGGTTTCAAAGATATGCAAATACATTTCCTAAATGTTGAAAAAAAACATTGATAGGCTATAGCTTAAAATTATAGGCTATTCAAAGAACAGGAATTGCATTTTCAGAATAAAAGCCATAGAAAAAGAAACTGATAAATGAAAATTGAGATAAAATGTTGTTTTCTCAAATTTTCAACATGTAGGCTATAGAACCGTCATGTATGGGAATTTCAGGACCCTATAGAGGGAGAAGGAGTGGAGGTAGATACTTCAAATTAGCCTACTTTCCTGGAATATACTTTAGCCTCTAGACCCATTCCTGAAAGTTTTATTTTCCTAACCTAACCCATTTCCAAGATAGCCAAAAGTAGCTAAAGTAGAATTTTACCATTTCTTTTGTTGCTTATAGAAAGGGTTTTTGGTAAATTTCCATGGAAATTTTTTTGTTATGCATATTATTGACTTACGAATAAATTAAACATTCCACTCAATGCTTTTTTATGCTCTTTCTAGATATAATAATCATTTTTGTTGGAAATTGATTTTACCCCCAACCCGTATATATACCAATTCAGGGTATATATTTGTACATTAGGGAGGTGGGGGGAACTTTACTTGCCTCTCATTTACATCAGAAATAAAATTTACCCCCCCCTAATGTGCAAATGTATACCCTGAATTGGTATATGGGGGTGGGTGTAAAATTCTTTTCCAACAAAAATGATTATTATATTTGGAAAGAGCATAAAAATGGCATTGAGTGTTATGTTTACTTTCTTCGGAAGTCAATAATATGATTAACAAAGAAATTACCTTTTCCACATTAGGCGGGGGGGGGGGGGTAAAGTTTAAAACCAATCATTTTCATCGGAGATAAAATTTACCCCCACCCCACCCCTAAGTTTCAAAAACATTCCATGAATTGGGATATATTGGAGTTGGGGTAAAATTCATTTCTGACAAAAATGATTATTATACTTGGAAAGAGCATAAAACAAGGATAAAATTCTACTTTAGCTACTTTTGGCTATCTTGGAAAGGGTTTAGGTTAGGAAAATAAAAATTTCAGGGATAGGTCTACAGGCTATAGTATGTCCCAGGAAGGCATTTTGAAGTATTTACCTCCACTCCTCCCTCTGGAGGGCCCTGACCTTTAATGACCATTTAGAATGTGTGTTATAAAAATGAATCCTTTCAAAATGGATCTTAAGAAGTATTACAAAATTGTTCTTAGCTTCAAAAATACATTTCCTAAATTAAGAAAAATCCATTAATATGGCTTAAAATTCTACTCAAATAACAGGAACTTTCAGTTTCAGAACTAAAGCCAGAGAAAAAGAAACTGATAACTGAAATAAACATCTCTGTAGTGAGGTGGCAATTCCACGTGCAAAGACACAGCAACATTTCTGAACTAACTTGCAACGGCAATATGTAAGAACTCTCACGAAGAGCCTTTGAATTAAAAATAGGCAAATCCTCATTTCCAATTTCAGTCTCTAATTGATCTTCAATTCAGAGCGGATTGCGCATAAATCTATTCAATTAAGAAATATTATTCATCATAAACAAAGAAATAAACTAATTTCTCTTTTCTGAAAACAAAGAAAAAAAGAATAGATCTTACTACAAAAAAAAAACAATAAAACAACAAACAAATTATAAAACATAAATAATAAACTTTTTCTAAGACACTAAAGGGTGTCAACAAGTGAGCAGATTTGTGTTTGGTGGCTATCACCCTACTCACGTTTGATCACGGCCATGATCGGACCACACGTTTCTTACACCATATCTGTCTCTTGCACCTTCGAAAACGCTTTTTTCGTTTTTTTAAGATATTCCATGATAAATACGCCCGATTTCGCCAGCTTTGATTTCGCTCTGAAAATAGTATACACCGTATTTTTAGTTGCAAATTTCACAATAACTGGCGCAACAGTCGTAGGTGTCTGGATATTCCGGGCATTGTTCAAAATTCTAAAATAGTTTACAGACAACAACTGTTATTTCTGGACATTTACACCCATTTTCTTCACTATATAAATAACAGTAGTACCCAGGGCATTTCCATGGTCCTGCTTCGCTAAAAAAAACAACTTAAAAAAAAAATCAAGTAAACGCTCCTGTTTGTAATCATCCAGCTTTTCCTCAATAGTAGCCACCCGAAGCTCTAATGACTGAATCTGGCTATCCAGAGAAGAAAACAGTTTTTCTATTTTCTCAAACTTTATGTTTTATTCTAGAGTGATTGAAACACAGCAACAGCAACCTTATAAGAAAATTAAAATATATTATTCTTGTGAATTATTGTCGCTTCTAATCAGCAGTTGTACCAAACCAATCCTGCTCAACTTATCCTCAGAGCTATACTGTGGTGTTTCTCCTCCCCATAATATAGTGCAGTCGGTTTGATATTATTCTCTCTTCCCTTCTTGTTTTTGTTTTTTTTTGTTTAAAGCTTTTTCCAATAGGCAATGTTTAAAAGTCCTCCAAAAAAAAAGTCCCCCCAGATCCCATATCAAGTTCCAGTGAAAGTGCCATAGTGAAAGACACCCATCTTGGCTGGTCAAGCACACTATCTCAAAGTTCAAATGATAGCTCCAATTCGAAGAATAGGACAATGATAAGTGTAGGGGCTAATGTATCCATAAATGATGATAATGGGTTTCAAAAGGTCCTCTAGAAGCTCTAAAAAAAGGAAAAAAATCTCCCCAATCAAAAGTATTTCCCCTCTCCCTGCGCAAGATCCTCCCTCCAAAAACTTAGGAATTTACCTTCAAATTACTCCTACTACCCCCTTTGAAATAAAAATGATCACTGCAATAAGAATTGCAATTTTTAAATTGCTAAAATCAATGTTCTCTTTTAATATTAGCCTTGATGGATCTCTGCTAATAGCTGTAGAAAATCAGAAATCAGCAGATACAATAATTAACCTAAAATCCCTTCTGAATACCCCAATTATTGCATCTAATTGGAACCCAAAACAATCACCAACAAAAATAGTTGTTTATAATGTTCCCCCATAGATATCCACTCAGGAGTTAAAAGAAGGCCTCTCAGATAGGGCTGGAAACACAATCCCAGTTGAGGATGTTACCCAACTTGGCAAACCTAACTTTAATGGCCTAAAAACTAGTAGATCCTTCTTATTCACACTGAAGGAAAAAATTAATATCCCAGAAAAATTATTCCTATTTGGGCAAATCAAACCAGACAAGGAATACAAACCTAAGCCTATCCAGTGTCAGAAGTGTCACGAACTGGGACACACGACAAACAAATGCAATGAAATTCTCAGAGAGTGTAGTAATTGTAAAGCTTTCCATCCTAAAGAGCTGACAACTTGCAACAACATACAGCCTACATGCATCAATTGCATAGGCCTGCATGAATCTACAAATAAATCATTATGTCCTGTATACAAGAAAAGAGCTCTAACACTCCAAATATCAACAGAGAAGGCCATACCATACCCCTATGCAGCAATGGAAGCTGCATAGGGGTCCCTATCACCCTTGTGATAGGGATTTGAGCTAGAGGGCTTAGAAGATGGTGTTTTATTTGGGGTACTTGATGCATTGGGGGCGTTTGACTTGGGGGTTTTGGTTGGTTTCATTACAGGCTTTATTTGGTATTGTTGGGCAGCATTTGCTTCCATTGCTGCAAAGGGGTATGGGATGGCCTTCTCTGTTGATATTTGGAGTGTTAGAGCTCTTTTCTTGTATACAGGACATAATGATTTATTTGTAGATTCATGCAGGCCTTTGCAATTGATGCATGTAGGCTGAATGTTGTTGCAAGTTGTCAGCTCTTTAGGATGGAAAGCTTTACAATTACTACACTCTCTGAGAATTTCATTGCATTTGTTTGTCGTGTGTCCCAGTTCGTGACACTTCTGACACTGGATAGGCTTAGGTTTGTATTCCTTGTCTGGTTTGATTTGCCCAAATAGGAATAATTTTTCTGGGATATTAATTTTTTCCTTCAGTGTGAATAAGAAGGATCTACTAGTTTTCAGGCCATTAAAGTTAGGTTTGCCAAGTTGGGTAACATCCTCAACTGGGATTGTGTTTCCAGCCCTATCTGAGAGGCCTTCTTTTAACACCTGAGTGGATATCTATGGGGGAACGTTATAAACAACTATTTTTGTTGGTGATTGTTTTGGGTTCCAATTATATGCAATAATTGGGGTATTCAGAAGGGATTTTAGGTTAATTATTGTATCTGCTGATTTCTGATTTTCTACAGCTATTAGCAGAGATCCATCACGGTTAATATTAAGAGAGAACATTGATTTTAGCAATTTAAAAATTGCAATTCTTATTGCAGTGATCATTTTTATTTCAAAGGGGGTAGTAGGAGTAATTTGAAGGTAAATTCCTAAGTTTTTGGAGGGAGGATCTTGCGCAGGGAGAGGGGAAATACTTTTGATTGGGGAGATTTTTTTCTTTTTTTAGAGCTTCTAGAGGACCTTTTGAAACCCATTATCATCATTTATGGATACATTAGCCCCTACACTTATCATTGTCCTATTCTTCGAATTGGAGCTATCATTTGAACTTTGAGATAGTGTGCTTGACCAGCCAAGATGGGTGTCTTTCACTATGGCACTTTCACTGGAATTTGATTTGGGATCTGGTGGGACATTTTTTTTGGAGGACATCTAAACATTGCCTATTGGAAAAAGCTTTAAACAAAAAAAAAACAAAAACAAGAAGGGAAAATAGAATGATATCAACCCGTCTGCACTATACTATGGGGAGGAGAAACACAACAGTATAGCCCTGAGGATGAGTTGAGCAGGATTGGTTTGGTACAACTGCTGATTAGAAGCGACAATAATTCACAAGAATAATATATTTTAATTTTCTTATAAGGTTGCTGTTGCTGTGTTTCAATCACTCTAGAATAAAACATAAAGTTTGAGAAAATAGAAAAACTGTTTTCTTCTCTGGATAGCCAGATTCAGTCATTAGAGCTTCGGGTGGCTACTATTGAGGAAAAGCTGGATGATTACAAACAGGAGCGTTTACTTGATTTTTTTTTAAGTTGTTTTTTTTAGCGAAGCAGGACCATGGAAATGCCCTGGGTACTACTGTTCTTTATATAGTGAAGAAAATGGGTGTAAATGTCCAGAAAGAACAGTTGTTGTCTGTAAACTATTTTAGACTTTTGAACGATGACCGGAATATCCAGACACCTACGACTGTTGCGCCAGTTATTGTGAAATTTGCAACTAAAAATACGGTGTATACTATTTTCAGAGCGAAATCAAAGCTGGCGAAATCGGGCGTATTTATCATGGAATATCTTAAAAAAACGAAAAAAGCGTTTTCGAAGGTGCAAGAGACAGATATGGTGTAAGAAACGTGTGGTCCGATCATGGCCGTGATCAAACGTGAGTAGGGTGATAGCCACCAAACACAAATCTGCTCACTTGTTGACACCCTTTAGTGTCTTAGAAAAAGTTTATTATTTATGTTTTATAGTTTGTTTGTTGTTTTATTGTTTTTTTTGTAGTAAGATCTATTCTTTTTTTCTTTTTTTCAGAAAAGAGAAATTAGTTTATTTCTTTGTTTATGATGAATGATATTTCTTAATTTAATAGATTTATGCGCAATCCGATCTGAATTGAAGATCAATTAGAGACTGAAATTGGAAGTGAGGATTTGCCTATTTTTATTTCAAAGCCTCTTCGTGAGAGTTCTTACATATTGGTCTTTGCACGTGGAATTGCCACCTCACTACAGAGATGTTTATTTCAGTTATCAGTTTCTTTTTCTCTGGCTTTAGTTCTGAAACTGAAAGTTCCTGTTATTTGAGTAGAATTTTAAGCCATATTAATGGATTTTTCTTAATTTAGGAAATGTATTTTTGAAGCTAAGAACAATTTTGTAATACTTCTTAAGATCCATTTTGAAAGGATTCATTTTTATAACACACATTCTAAATGGTCATTAAAGGTCAGGGCCCTCCAGAGGGAGGAGTGGAGGTAAATACTTCAAAATGCCTTCCTGGGACATACTATAGCCTGTAGACCTATCCCTGAAATTTTTATTTTCCTAACCTAAACCCTTTCCAAGATAGCCAAAAGTAGCTAAAGTAGAATTTTATCCTTGTTTTATGCTCTTTCCAAGTATAATAATCATTTTTGTCAGAAATGAATTTTACCCCAACTCCAATATATCCCAATTCATGGATTTTTTTTGCAAATTAGGGGTGGGGTGGCGGTAAATTTTATCTCCGATGAAAATGATAGGTTTTAAACTTTACCCCCCCCCCCGCCTAATGTGGAAAAGGTAATTTCTTTGTTAATCATATTATTGACTTCCGAAGAAAGTAAACATAACACTCAATGCCATTTTTATGCTCTTTCCAAATATAATAATCATTTTTGTTGTAAAATAATTTTACACCCACCCCCATATACCAATTCAGGGTATACATTTGCACATTAGGGGGGGGGGTAAATTTTATTTCTGATGTAAATGAGAGGCAAGTAAAGTTCCCCCCACCACCCTAATGTACAAATATATACCCGGAATTGGTATATATACGGGGTGGGGGTAAAATCAATTTCCAACAAAAATGATTATTATATCTAGAAAGAGCATAAAAAAGCATTGAGTGGAATGTTTAATTTATTCGTAAGTCAATAATATGCATAACAAAAAAAATTCCATGGAAATTTACCAAAAACCCTTTCTATAAGCAACAAAAGAAATGGTAAAATTCTACTTTAGCTACTTTTGGCTATCTTGGAAATGGGTTAGGTTAGGAAAATAAAACTTTCAGGAATGGGTCTAGAGGCTAAAGTATATTCCAGGAAAGTAGGCTAATTTGAAGTATCTACCTCCACTCCTTCTCCCTCTATAGGGTCCTGAAATTCCCATACATGACGGTTCTATAGCCTACATGTTGAAAATTTGAGAAAACAACATTTTATCTCAATTTTCATTTATCAGTTTCTTTTTCTATGGCTTTTATTCTGAAAATGCAATTCCTGTTCTTTGAATAGACTATAATTTTAAGATATAGCATATCAATGTTTTTTTTAAAAATCTAGGAAATTTATTTGCATATCTTTAAAACCTTATAAATTGGGATTGAGCTATTGAGCAAAGTGGTGAAGCTGAAAACAACTTTGTTGTAGCCTAGTCTACTTCATTTAAGCAGAAGATCTATTTTGCAAGGTTTCACTTTAATAGCACTAAGATTTCTAAAGGCTATCAAGGGTCAGGAACCTCTAGAGTGAGAAGCAGTGGAAGTAGGTACCTCAAAATGCCTCCCCCTGACATACTTTAGGCTGTAGACCCACATTTGAAAGTTTCTTTTTCCAATTCTAACCCCTTTCCAAGATGGCCAAAAGTAGAATTTTACCAAAGATATTTGTAATCATTTTACCTTCCCCATCTGATAAATTTCTAATATATTTCTTGATCTCCCAAGTATTTCCTTTCTGTAGTCTGACAGAATGTGTCTGTAGAAGTAGATCTGAAGCCCGAGGCGAAAGTTTTGTCAGATGTTCAGTAACTTTCGGAGGAGAAAGTCACCATACCTGGCGGAAAACTTTGCCTTAATTATAGATGGCACTAAATTATCTAAAAATATTTAGATTTATTAACAGGTGGAATTTTCTAAATAAGTTTTACCTTATTTCTCTGATACTATTGGATAAAATTCACCTTCAGAGATGAATTAATGAACAAATGTGATAACTTCTAACGTAGATTTTTTTAAGGAATTTAAAATGCAAAATGGAGTTTTTTACTGAATGTTTCTTTTGTAAAACGATTCATTGCCAAAAAAGAGCTAGGATCAGGGTAGGGGAGGGGGATATTCCAATCTCTTTAATTAGATAAGAAATTTGTCAGAAGGGGTGAAGCAGTGAGGAGAGTGGGGTTGAGAAAATGCTTGCATAACTCCGTTTTTCTTAGGTGTTTTGGTTTTTTAAATAGTTATTATATAATAATCAAAACATATTAATGCTAGTATACTTAAGGACACAAAACAACAGTTTTACCTTGAAACCAAATGCCAATTCTTCATACACATTTTTTAATTGCCAATTTTCTACCACATTCTTTAACTATCTACCAGAAAAGATGACCAGATCTCAACCAAACTTTGAGGGAAGTAAGAGCAAGTGTCCTAATTAGGGCTTTTAAGAGATCCGGTAATTAAGAAATTCAGCAAAAGGAGCTGTTGCATCTCAATAAAATTTTCTGCAGAAGTAAGAATGAGTGTTCTTGTGTACCCTGTTGGGGATCTTACAAACATATAGGGGAAGAGATCTCTAAATTTCTGTCATATCTCACCAAAATCTGTGAGATGTGAGTCCTAGACTGGAATTTCCGATCAGGTTTCAAACAAATTTGTTGGAAGGTAAGGAAAATGTTGGAGGTTTGCAGGTGACCTTCCAGATTAGACTGTTTGATTGCAACCAAAACTATTTTGGCTATTAGGTTATTTATAGCCAAACAAATAGGTGACTGAGTTTCTGAATGCAATTAAGATCTAGCAATTGTAAAGCATAAAATAAAAAACAACTCTTTTATAGAATATTAATGAAAATAATATGTTTCCACAAAATAAATTTTTCAAAGAATAGTAAAGAACCCCATCAAACCAAAAATGAGGAAAAGTTAAAACAAATAATCTACCAAGCTTATCATATGGTAAAATCTTGCCTAATAGAGGCAGGTACAGCTATCAAGGCTTACGTTATTTTTACCATAGTAATTGTTCTCCTACAATTCTTTTTCTTTCCGGTTTGCAGCCTTTGATGCGCAAAAAAGACCATCTTCAGTTAAGGAGAGGCTATTTTACATATTGTAAATTACTACTATATTTACCAAGGTGGTACAGAAATAACAAGAGTATTTCTCATTTTAGACTTACTGACCCTCTAATGCTGCTTGACAACATTGCTAAGGACCTGAGGACCAATACTCCAAGGAAGATATGTGCCAGTGACCCCCTTAGTGCCAAAAGATTTGTGCCAGTGACTTCCAGATTAGAGAATTATAAATATTGTTATGTTATTTATGTTGTGTTTTTTTTATTATTTCCTTGTGGATAATACTGTTTATTTTATATTGTGTGTTATAAATAAACTTACTTACATAATTTACCAAGCATGAAAATACCATAAATCAGCATCAATAAATAAATGAAATATAATTTGTACTTTACTGAAAAAATTGTAAATATTTTTACTTTTATAACTTTAACAAATCAAATAGTAATGACAATTTGATTACTAAATATCAGTTTTTGTATATTAAACTGACAATGCATATTCATTTGTATTTTTTTTAGTAAAGTCAAAATTATGTTCTGGCCTTGGGAAGGCATAGGGGTTTTGAGCCCTACTAATGTTAATTTCTGCTCATTTTGAGTGTCTCAGTTATTTATTGTAATGTCTGTTTGTTTTGGATTTCATTTATTTATCAATGCTGGTTTGTGGCAGTTTCAGGCTTGATATGTTATTTGATTTTGTTTTTGTTCTTTTTTGGTTTAAAAGAGTTTTTTACTTTTCTTTAAAAAACTTATTTGGTGGAAAGTTTTTCTTAATAATTTCTGTTGTTATATATTGACATAGTCTTTTCAGGGAAAAAGACATTAATTCTTTAAATCTTTTTGTTTAAAGACTTTTTAGTTTTCCTACTATATGTATGCTGGAGAAAAATTGTAAGCAATTTTTAAGAACATACACCCTTTTAAAAATCTGGACACAAATAGTAGTGTTTAATTTAGTTCCATACCTCCTCTATAAATTGGGACTGAGCATAGCTTTGAAGTTAAAAACAATTTTGTACTACTTCATTTAAGAAAAACATCCATTTTGCCAGAATTCACTTTTATAACACACATATTTTTCATGGTCATCAAAGGTCTGGACCCTTCAGAGGGAGAAGGAGTGGAGGTAGGTATTTCAAAATACTTCCTGGAACATACTGTAGCCTGTGGACCCAGCCCTCAAAATTTTATTTTCCTAACCTAGCCCCTTTCCAAGATAGCCAAAAGTAGCTAGGGTAGAATTTAACCTAAAATTCTACTTTAGCTACTTTTGCCTTTCTTGGAAAGGGGTTAGGTTGGGAAAATAAAACTTTCAGGAATGGGTCTACAAGCTAAAGTATGTCCCAGGAAAGTAGGCTAATTTGAAGTACCTAAATCCACTCCTTCTCCCTCTAGAGGGCCCTAAAATTAACCTACATGATGAGTCTATAACCTACCTATTGCACATTTGACAAAACAGCATTTACCTTAATTTTCATTTATCAGTTTCTTTTTCCCTGGCTTTTATTCTGAAAATACAATCCCTGTTATTTGAGTAGCCTAGAATTTTAAGCCATAGCCAATCGATCTTTTTTTCAAATTCTAGGAAATATATTTAAATATCTTTAAAACTTTATAAATTGAGCAAAATTGTGAAGCTGAAAACAGCTTTGTTGTAGCCTAGGCTACTTTATTTAAGCAGAAGATCTATTTTACAAGGTTTCACTTTAATAACAAAAAGATTTTAAAGGTCATGAAAGATCAAGAGCCTCTAAAGTGAGAAGAAGTGGAGGTAGGTACTTCAAAATACCTCCCCATGACATACTTTAGGCTGTAGACCCACACTTGAAAGTTTCATTTTCCTAGCCTAACCACCAGGGTGAAGTTATCTCCTGGCTCCCATCTCTGGGTTTATCTCCCTAACCTAAAATTACTTACCTTATAGTTCTTAAAATAGTTGCCCCCAATAATGTGGAGAAAAATTATTATGTTGCCCATGCCCCTTGACCATCCAGATATGGACCCTTCTCCCCCCCCCCCCCCAAAAAAAAAAATAAAATGCTGGAGCTATGCCCCTGGTCATAGAAGTATATGCCCTTGTAGAACTAACTTACAGAGGTAGTTGTGACTGGAGGACCACTCAGAATTCAGTCTTCGTTTAAAGATGTCCACAGATTCAGCAGTAACAGTTTTTTTCAGAGAGTTTATTCCAAGTGTTGATGATTCTTGAAGAAAAGAATTGAGCACGGACTCTGAATAGCGTAGGCTGCTTAACAAGCTTCAACTGATGACCTTTAATTCTTGAAATAGAACCAACAGTGGGAAATGATGCTGGGAGTGTATTAGCCCTCTTTAACTTACAGGTTAGAATGCCATCACCTTTATTTCTCCAGTATACAAGAGTTGGTAGTTTCAGCTTTGCTAGTCTTGCAGGATAGGAAAGTTCCTGCATGGCAGATATCAATTTGGTGGCATGTCTCTGCGCATCTTCCAACACATTTATGTCTTTTTTAAAATAAGAGGAGGCTGGAGACACCCCAACTTCAAGCTTAGGATGAAAAAGTTGAAAAAAGGATGAAAAAAGTCCCTTATACGGAAGACTGATGACTTTAAGGAAACAAGTGGAGAGAGCATGCTTAATCAGCCCAATGGTTGAATTAGCACCAGCAGCAGATTTATTAGCATGAGTGCTGAATTTTAGTTCCTTATCAATAGTGATTCCAAGATCTGACTCAGTATTTACAGAGAAAAGTGTGAGAGCTGAAAGACAATCATAACAAGAAGGGCTCAATTTGTCAAGGTGAATGACATGGCACTTGACAACATTAAATTTAAGAAGCCAAGCCTCAGCCCATTGATCAAGCAGTCCAATATTATTTTGTAGAAGGGTATGATCTTCACTGGACAAGGCTGGTCCAATGAGCTTCAGGTCATCAGCATTTTGTAACCACACAAAGAAGTTATAACCTAACATAACCTGCAAAATACTTGATTTTCAATTCAAACTGTAAAGGGGCCCCAAAAATATTTTTTTTTTTTTTGTAACCACACAAAGAAGTTGTAACGTAACCTAACCTGCCAAATACTTGATTTTCAATTCAAACTGTTTTCCTACCATTTCAAGCTTTTTAAATGCCATCAACAAAAATAGTGCTTAATTTTGCAATGGGTAAATTTCCAGTGGGCCATATAATTTACCTAGGATGAAAGTGAAAATATCATTTGATGCTTTTTTATGCTCTTTCATAATTCATGTAAGATATTTTCAGGGCCCTTTTAAGGGCTCAAGATGCTATTAGCCCTAGAAGTGATTATTGAATTATGAAATAGCATAAAAAAGGCATCAAATGATGTTTTCACTTTCATCCTAGCCAAATTATAGCACCACCTAGAAATTTATTGATTGATATATCTAATGATTTCAAAATTCTGTTTTTTAGAGTTTTAGTTAGGCTACTATTGAGTTGTGTTGCTCCTTATTTACAGTTTGTTAGCCTACCACATACTGTTTGATACAATTATTCTACTTCAAAATACTTGTTTTTAGTTAAATCTACCCAAGGTTGACTGTGTCTGTGATTAGGAATAACATGTGTATGTGGTTAGGAAATAACAATAACAATGTCTGTGATTGGGAAAGCATATATGTATATGCTTTATGATCATGTATCAAAGATTAGAAGGCATTTTCAGTAAATTTTTTGCAGTTCATATTATTGACTTATGAATAAAATAAACATACAACTCAATTCCTTTTTATGCTCTTTCCAAATATAATGATCATTTTTGCTGGAAATGAATTTTACCTCCACCCCTATATATACCAATTAAGGTATATATTTGCACATTGGTGGGGGGGGGGGGGGGGTTTGTGGGCAAAAAGTTTAAACTTACATCTCAATTTACATCAGAAATAAAATTTACCCCAACCTCGCCTAATGTGCAAATATATACCCTGAATTGGTATATAAATAGAGGTTGGGGTAAAATTCATTTCCAACAAAAATGATGGTAAAATTCTACCTTAGCTATCTTTGAGAGGGGTCAGGTTAGGAAAATGAAACTTTCAGGGGTGGGTCTACAGGGTAAAGTATGTCCAGGGAAGGTGTTTTGTAGTACATACCTCCACTCCTCCCTCTAGAGGGTCCTGACATTTGATAACCTTTAAAAATTGGTGTGTTATAAAAATGAAACCTTGCAAAATAGTTCTTCTGCTCATATGAAGTATAACAAAAAATTTTTCAGCTTCAAAAACTTTGCTAAATCCCAATCTAAAAGGTTTCAAAGATATATAAATACATTTCCTAAATTTTGAAGAAAAAAAAAACATTGATAGGACTTGATATTCTACTCAAATAACAGGAATTGCATTTTCAGAACTAAAGCCAGAGAAAAAGAAAATTATATCTGAAATTTAAGCTAAATTGTTTAAGGAAATCAAAATTGCCCTTTTTAATAGTCGAAAGTGAATGGAGAGTAATTGATCCCCCTCTCACGCCCACCATTTCCCCAAACACATTCAATCAAAGTTTAGAGCCATTTTGTTCAACGTAGTTGAAAGTTCTGGAAAGTATATATTTGAGGATGAAAACCCCACGAGAGCCCCCAGAGCCAAGGTTGTAAGTTATTTCTTGGGGGCATATAAGGTTTTTATAGTTAGAGTTGTCGTAAAAACTTCAAAAGGGGCTCATTCAATTGGGAATTGAGAAAGGGCTAGTGCCCTTTTTAATTGTCAAAAGTGGTTGGAGGGTAACTAACCACCCTCTCATGCATACCATTCCCCTACACAAATCCAACGAAAATTTTCCGATAGCCCTTATGTTCAACGTAGTCGAAAGTTCTGGAAATTAGGTCTTTGAGGGTGACAACCCCTCCCCCCCCCCAGCCCTCAGGGCAAGGGTTGTAAGTTATGCCCTGGGGGCATGTAAGGTTTTTATTGAAAGCGTTATCATAGAAACTTCATAAAGGCTCATTTGATTGGAAATTGAAAGGGCTAGTGCCTTTTTTAATAGTTGGAAGTGATGGGAGAGCAATTAACATCCCTCTCACGCCCACCATTTTCCCAAACACATCCAATCAAAATTTTGAGATAACCATTTTGATTAATGTAGTTCTCTACTGAGTTCTCAGTAGGGGCCTCCCCCAGGCCACTCAGCGCGTCCCCAAGTGGCAGATAGGGGAACGCCCTGCAGATATGTAGGGTACCTCATGGGTAGTGAGGCGCAGACCAAGGGGGGACCCAGTCTCTGGGGGTCTTGAAACATAGCTGGAGCACCCTCGTCTAGGGGCTTTAAATTCAGACGGAGGAGGAGGATGACCCCTCTAATGTGCACTGGGCAGGGCCCATCAGCATATGGATACGTCTCGTCAGTCACAAATCTTCTCCCAGCAATGGGTTAAATTGCTGGTGATGCGGGACACCAAAAGGGCGCACTATCAGTAATAGATACGGTCGGCTCCTGCTAGGGACAGAGAGGAGTGGCTTACCACTGTCCCGAAGCCAGCCAAGATACCCCTTCTTTAACTTTAATGATGAATATGAATAAGACATCAAATGTGAGAACCAGTGCTACCACGTCCGGGGTGACCAACGATAATGCGTTAAGAGCTACCACGTCCAGGGTAGCCGACGATTCGACAACCGTGAATCGCGCAAATACATCTACGTTGACAACTCCAACCCTGGAGGCTATTGTTTCTCCAAAAATAACTATGTCAATAGGTACCCTCAACACTAGAACCCCCGCTAAACAAAGAAAAATAGACCTGCTCCTAAGAGAGATAACACGGTACAGCTGGGACGTTATCGGTCTCGCCGAAACCCATCTTCCAGTCACTGGTGAAGAGAAACATGGAGATGTTACCCTTGTACTTTCGGGACGTAATGATGGGAAACATCGAAAAGATGTAGGTTTCCTACTGTCTAATAAAGCCAGAAAATCCTTAATATCTGTAACCCCCCTCACAGAACAGATCATCATGATACGCCAAAAAGGTTCACCCACCAACCTCACAATTATCCAAGTATATGCTTCGGATTCCAGCAGAGACGAAAAAGAGTCTAAAAACTTCTATCTCCAGCTTCAAAGTCTAGTTGATTCTGTCCCTAAAAAGGACACAATCTTTGTCATTGGTGACTTCAACGCCATCGTTGGAAACAACCACACAGGATACAAAGATGTAATGGGCAAATTTGGACATGGAAAAATGAACAGAAGAGGAGAACGCCTTATTGAATTCTGCAGAGACAGCGATTTAGTCATTACAAACACACTGTTCAAGCACAGACTTCGCTGTAAGACATCCTGCACCTCACCGGATGGAAAAACTTAATAGACTACATCCTCATGTCTAGATGTTGGAAAACGTCCGTCCTAAACCCAGTCACGCTAGCTGGTGGTGTTTTTGACAGCAACCACTCGCTTGTCATGTCTAGGTTCAAAACAAGACTTAAAACCACATTAAAGTTGTCTAAGAAATAAAAAATTTCGGAGCTCATGTTCAGCTCTCCAACTATCCTGTCTAAGGAAGATATTGAAAACCTGGTGACTAGCAGCACAAATATCATATGTGATGTCACTCATTCCACACTGGGTACCAAAAAAAACATTCAGGAATCTTGGATAACAGACGAGATCATCTCCCTCTGTGAAGAAAAGCACCAACTCATGAACAGGCAAGACAAAGAAAGTAGGGACCAATACAAGCAACTCAAACGAGCTGTTGAGAAAACCATCAGACGTGCTCATTGTGCTTTTATAAGGAAACCTGTCATCAATGTGAATCAGCCTTCAAGAAAGGAGACTCCCACAACATGTATAGAAGAGTGCGGGAATTGGCCAAAAAGAAGGACATCAAAGCGTGTTCCCTTCTCAACAAACATGGAAACCAAATACAATCCACAGATGGAATCCACTGTTGGTGGAAAAACCATTTTAAAAATAAACTGAATCCTGACATCCACCCAGACCCAACAATTCTCTACACTTTCCCCATAACCTTTACAGATCCAAGTCCTCCCCCTCTTCACTATGAAATAGAAGCAGCTATCAGAGACTTGAGATCAAACAAAGCTGCCGGCCCCGATGGAATCCAGCCCAAACTGCTGAAAGTAAACTGCAAACCACTCCTTGACCTTTACCACAAATTTGCCACAGCTGTTTGGGAAAAATGTCACTGCCCCTCACCCTGGTGCAAAGCCATGATAATCCCCCTGCATAAGAAAGGCTCTAAAGCTGTCTGCAACAACTACCACCCAATAAGTCTTACCAGCCATGCAGCAAAAATCCTCACAAGAGTCATGCTTGGGTGTATACAAGCCATTTTCTCAATGGTCATTCCAGAATGCCAAGCTCGGTTCTGACCTAATAGATCAACAATTGATCAGATATTCACTGTTTGGCAGATCATGGAAAAGCATAGTAAACTTGGCTGCAGCATCTACCACCTTTTCATAGACTTTAAACAAGCTTTCAATCGGATATGGAGAGAAGGTCTATGGCACATCCTTCTTCACTTTGGCATCCCATCCAACCTGATCTTGCTGATCAAAGACATATATAAGAAGTTAAGTAGCCGCATCATGACTGGAGAAGGACTTACCAAGAGCTTCAAAACCTCTACCAGAGTACTTCAAGGTTGCCTAATATCACTGGAGCTGTTCAATCTCTTCCTAACTGCAGCCCTCTCACTCACAGACAACCCACCTGGCGCCCTTGTCAGAGGAGTGGCGATAGACAAACTAGCATATGCTGATGACATAGACCTAATAGCCAAGTCCCTTCAAGAGCCACAATCTCAGCTAACAGAATTCACTCGTCCATCAACCTCTTTAGGATGGCCATCAACACCTCAAAAACGAAAGCCATACTTTGCTCACACAAGTTTGATTCACAGGTAAGTCTCAGCCTTCAGCTTGGTGGAGATGCCATTGAGTGGGTGGAAGGCTTTACCTACCTTGGGAGCTTACTTACTTCTGATAACAACCAACTCAAAGACATCAAGAGACGCCTGACACTTGCAAACTGCAGTTTGAAAGCTCTGATGCCCATCTTGAGAGAATAAGAACTTAACAACAACTCTCAAAACGAGACTCTTCTACTCCCTCATTATTCCAATCACCATCTATGCCTGTGAATCCTGGACACTTAGAACAGATGGTCAATGCCGCCTAGCTGCCTTTGAAACCAAATCCCTACAACGCATTGCTGGTATCACCTACCACAACAGAATCTCCAACTCTAAGCTTCTCCATAATCTGGAAGTCAAATTTACAATACTGGAAAAAATAAAATTACAACAACTCAAATGGTTTGGACATACCCAATGCATGGCTAGCACTTGTCTCCCAAAGATAACCTTTGATGGACGAGTACATGGTTCTTGCCCCAGAAGTTGCCCTCCAAAGAGATGGAAAGAAAACTTCTCACCCTACAACCTGCCACAACTCTGCCGCCTGGCCAACAACAGAAGCACCTACAGGAGGCATATCAATGAACTGGTTAAAGAAGAGGCCCCAAAATGACCTTCAAGGACGGATGGGACATAAGTCAAAGTAAGTCAAGTAGTTGAAAGTTTTGGAAATTATGTCTTAGAGGAAGACAACCACCCTCACAGCCCTTAGGGTAAGGGTTGTAATTTATGCCCTGGGGGATATAAGGTGTTTATAGAAAGTGTTGTCATAGAAACTCAAAAAAGGCTCATTCGATTGAAAATCAAAAGGCCTAGTGCTGTTTTTCATAGTCGAAAGTGATTGGAAGGCTTGAAATTTTTATAATAAAGATTGATGTGGGTATAATGTATGATTTTTTGTTGTTGTTTAGACCAGGGCACTTTGTATGGAAGGAGTTGTTGTAGGAACTTTGAAAAGGGCTCATTTGATTGAAAATAGAAAGGGCAGATGCCTTTTTTAACAGTCAAAAGTGATTGGAGGGCAACTAATCCCTCTCCCACCCCCACCCACCCAATTGCCATTATGTTTAAAAACAAAATTTTGCCTTAAGATTAAATAAAAATGCACTGTGTTAATGCTAATTCCCAATATGGCATCTCAGCAGTATCCCAAGAACAACTGACGGTATTATGTTTGAACTTTTGGGGCTACTTCTGTTCTTAAAATTTAGCCACGTCAAAATAGTGGAAGTGTATCAAAGCTATCAAAGAAAGTAAGCAGATTTTTTTTTGCAAATGGTAGGAAATTTTCCATTTCAGGTCAACTAGAGGAGGGATGAAACAAAATTAAACACTACTATTTGTGTGCCGATTTTTAAAAGGATGATGTTGTAGAAAATTGCTGATCTTCACAGGACAAGGCTGGTCCAATGAGCTTCAGGTCATCAGCATAGAGCATTAGTTTACTGCTGATAGCAAAGGGAGTATCATTAATGAAGATATTAAAAAGTGTAGGACCAAAAACACTACCCTGAAGAACTTCATTCAAAACATGTTTTGATAAGGAAAGAATGCAGCTGCCAGAGTCATCAAATAACTGAACACATTGAGATTGCATATAAAGAAAATCAAGGATCCAGAACAGGGTCTCCTCTTCAAGCTTGACACCATGTAATTTGATTGCAAGTTGTTTGTGACAAACTTTGTCAAAAGTTTTAGAAAAGTCAAGAAGAATCATGTCGGTAGGCACCCCTGCATCAAGCAACTTAGCAGTATGGTCATATGATTCAAGGAGATTGGCATTGATGGACCTTTCTGAACAAAAGCCATGCTGTGAGCTGTGCAAGACATTATTTGCTTCAAGACGTCTAATAGCTGCAGAATTGATTATTTTTCCAAGAACCTCAACAACTACTGATGTCATGCTGACAGGTTAGTTGTTTTCAGCAATTTCCTTTCTACCTTTCTTATATACTGGAATGATATGAGCAGCTTTCTGATCCAGAGGTAGTCTGGAAAGATTTGGAGATAACCAACAAGGATGAATACAACTTACCCAAGAAACAACTTCATGTTTCATGAGTTGTTCATAAAGAATCAGGGCAAAAGTCAAACTTTAGCATGAAGAACAAGTTATTGGGAAGGGGGCAGCCCTCCTCATATAATTAACAATTTCTATTTGTTTAAAGTTTTGATGTTGCTCCTTACTTTTAGTTGAAAAAAACTTTCTTTACTATTTAGTTTCTGATCGTTTTTCAATATCCCAGAAAATCTGGCTCCCTCTCCATGGAAAATTCCTTCTCCCCACAGTCAATACCTCCATGGAAATTTGTCCCCACATAAAATTCCTATCCCCCACCACAAAAAAATTGTACCAGACAATTCCTTGCAGACAGTTCCAGGTGAATTTTTTTTTTAGTGCACTTTGGTTTGGAAAAGACTTTCATTTGAAAAGACTGTTTTTAAAATTATTTCAGAAATCCCCTCCTCTATGGAAAAGTTATCCTGTAAATACCCTGTCCCCTAGTAGAAAATTGCTTCTGAAGAAAATTGTCTCTGAAGAAGAAAACTCCCACAGAGTGAATGTCTCCTGTGAAAAATCACTCTTCCTACAGAAAGATATTCTAATAACCACAACCTGGTAAAAATTTCCCCCCAGACAATTTCCCTCAACATCTCCACATGTAAAATTGAGTCAGCAAAGAGAAAGTAAGACTAATAAAAAGAAATTTGTATAGGAATTCTGGTAAATTCTCCCAGTGTAAAATTCCCCCTGCAAAGTTGACCCAACAGAAACTTCCTTTCTCCTGGAAAATCCCCCTAGCAGACAAGTACCCCCTCCACCCAAAAAATAAATGCATACTTCCCAATAACAAATACTATATATAAACAATAGGCAAATTTTATAACTAAAGACCTATCCCTAGGGCATGGTGGGGGGGGGTCATGTTATCTCCAAAGGTATAGTTATTGAACCTTTCAGCTATGCTGAACAAAATGGCTATCTCAAAATTTTGATCAGATGACTTTGAGGAAAAAGGGGGGGATGTGTTTCCCCTTTTTTGAAAATCAGGCAAATTTTCTCAGGCATGTTTGATATATGCATACATCATTTGATATATATTATATATATATAGATCAATAGGTAAATTTCTAGGTCATGCTACAATTTAGCTAGGATGAAAGTAAAAACCTCATTTGATGCCTTTTTTTATGCTCTTTCATAATTCAATAATTGCGTCTGGGGCTAGTTGCATCTTGAGCCCTTAAAGGGACCCCAAAGATATTTCATTTTTTGTAGCCACACAAAGAAGTTATAATGTAACCTAACCTGCAAAATACTTGATTTTCAATTCAAACTGTTTTCCTACCATTTCAAGCTTTTCAAATGCCATCAACAGAAATAGTGCTTAATTTTGCAATTTGATACTTTGCTGTCAAAACTTCAGGGTATATATTTGCACATTAAGAAGGTGGGGGGATAAAGTTTATGGTAAATTTGCAGTGGGCCATATAATTTACCTAGGATGAAAGTTAAAATATCATTTGATGCTTTTTTATGCTCTTTCATAATTCATGTAAGATACTTTCAAGGCCTCTTTAAGGGTTCAAGATGCAATTAGCTCTAGAAGTGGTTATTGAATTATGAAAGAGCATAAAAAAGGCATTAAATGTTTTCACTTTCATCCTGGCTAAATTATAGCACCACCTAGAAATTTATACAGTTTAAACTTACCTCTATTTACATCAGAAATAAAATTTACCCCAACCTCCCCTAATGTGCAAATATATACCCTGCATTGGAATATATAGGGGTTGGGATAAAATTCATTTCCAATAAAAATGATGGTAAAATTCTACCTTAGTTATCTTTGAAAGGGGTCATGTTAGGAAAATGAAACTTTCAGGGGTGGGTCTACAGGGTAAAGTATGTCCAGGGAAGGTGGTTTGAAGTACATACCTCCACTCCTGTCCCTAGAGGGTCCTGATATTTGATGACCTTTGAAAAAGGGTGTGTTATAAAAATGAAACCTTGGAAAATAGATCTTCTGCTTAAATGAAGTACAGCAAAAAAATTTCAGCTTCAAAACTTTGATCAATCCCAATTTATAAGGCTTTAGATATGCAAATACATTTTCTAAATTTAAAAAAAAAAAAAACATTGATATGACTTAAAATTCTACTCAAACATCAGGAATTGCATTTTCAGAACTAAAGCCAGAGAAAAAGAAAATTACATCTGAAATATAAGTTAAAATGTTTTTTTGTCAAAATTTCAATAGGAAGGGCCTACAGACCTGTCATGTAGGAAATTTCAGGACCATTTAGAGGGGGCAGAAGTAGAGGTAGGTTCTTCAAAATACCTTCCCAGGACATACTTTAGCCTGTAGACCCATCCCTGAAAGTCTCATTTCCCTAACCTAACCCCTTCCCAAGATAGCCAAAAGTAGCTAAAGTAGAATTTTACCGTTGTTTTAGCTCACATTTCATCCTCTATTGCTATCATAATTATAAATCACTGCTTACCTTATACAACTTCAGCTTTTAACCTTGTTCATTAAAGTATATTCCAAACTCCTATTTTCATTGTAAGCCATTTAATTTTCAACCCATGCTGACTTTGGTCATGGTATAATGAAACCGGGTTTGTTGTGATGTCACAACTTTGCTTTGCTTAGTAACCCCTTACCTTTAAGGGTAGCATCCAGGTGACAAACAACTCTATAGACATTTAACCTTTATTAATTAGGGAAAGAATTTGACAAGAGATAGAGGAGTAAAAATAACCGAATCGTTTTTAAAGGACAAATAATGTCATGGGAAAAGGTTTTTGAAATCCCCCTTCCCCCCAAACTCAAAATTTTCCAAAATTCTACATTAGAAGCTTTTCAAATATTTCTAAAGCACTAATAGATAGAGCGCTACAAATATCAGAATCAACTTTGGAGGACAATTTATGCCATGGGAAGATGTTTTCGAAATCCCCCTTCCCCCCAAACTCAAAATTTTCCAAAATTCTACTTTAGAATCTTTTTTAAATATTTGTAAAGCGCTAAGACAAAGAGCGCTACAAACATAAGAATCAACTTTAGAGGACAATTTATGTCATGGGAAGATGTTTTTGAAATCCCCCTTCCCCTCAAACTCAATATTTTCCAAAATTTTACTTAAGAAGCTTTTTGAAATATTTCTAAAGCGCTAAGACATAGAGCATTACAAGCATCAGAATCAACTTTAGAGGACAAATTATGTTATGGGAATATGTTCTTGAAATCCCCCTCCCCCCACTCAAAATTTTCCAAAATTCTACTTTAGAAGCTTTTTAAATATTTCTAAAGCACTAATAGATCGTGCGAAAAACATTAGAATCGACTTCAGAGGACACGTTATATCACGGGAAGAGCAATTTAAAATCCCCTCCCCCCAAACTCAAAATTTTCCAAAATTCTACTTTAGAAGCTTTTTAAATATTTCTAAAGCGCTAAGACATAGAGCGTTACAAAAATCAGAATCAACTTTAGAGGGCAATTTATGTCATGGGAAGATGTTTTTGAAATCCCCCTTCCCCCCAAACTCAAAATTTTCCAAAATTCTACTTTAGAATCTTTTTAAATATTTCTAAAGCAATAATAGATAGAATGCTAAAAAATTAGAATCGACTTCAGAGGACACGTTATATCATGGGAAGAGGTTTTTAAAATCCCCCTCCCCCCAAACTCAAAATTTTCCAAAATTCTAATTTAGAAGCTTTTTAAATATTTATAAAGCACTAATAGATAGAGCGCTACAAATATCAGAATCGACTTTAGAGGATAAGTTGTATCATGGGAAGAGGTTTTTAAAATCCCCCTCCCCCTCAAACTCAAAATTTTCCAAAAGTCTATTTTAGAAGCTTTTTAAATATTTGTAAAGCGCTAAGACATAGAGTGCTACAAATATCATAATCGACTTTAGAGGACAAACTATGTTATGGGAAGATGTTTTTGAAATTCCCCTTCCCCCTGAACTCAAAATTTTCCAAAATTCTACTTTAGAAGCTTTTAAATATTTCTAAAGCACTAATAGATAGAGTGCAAAAAACATTAGAATCGACTTCAGAGGACACGTTATATCACGGGAAGAGGTTTTTAAAATCCCCCTCCCCCCAAACTCAAAATTTTCCAAAATTCTACTTTAGAAGGTTTTTAAATATTTATAAAGCACTAATAGATAGAGCGCTACAAATATCAGAATCGACTTTAGAGGACACGTTATATCACGGGAAGAGGTTTTCAAAATCCCCTCCCCTCCCCAAACTCAAAATTTTCCAAAATTCCACTTTAGAAGCTTTTTAAATATTTGTAAAGCTCTAATACATAGAGCGCTACAAATATCAGAATCGACTTTGGAGGACAAATTATGGTATGGGAAGATGTTTTTGAAATCCCCCTTCCCCCCAAACTCAAAATTTTCTAAAATTCTACTTTAGAAGCTTTTTTAATATTTCTAAAGCACTAATAGATAGAGTGCTAAAAACATTAGAATCCACTTCAGAGGACACGTTATATCACGGGATGAGGTTTTTAAAATCCCCCTTCCCCCCAAACTCAAAATTTTCCAAAATTCTATTTTAGAAGCTTTTTAAATATTTCTAAAGCACTAATAGATAGAGCGCTACAAGTATCAGAATCTACTTGAGAGGACAATTTATGTCAGGGGAAGTTGTTTTTGAAATCCCCCTTCCCCCCAAACTCAAAATTTTTCCGAAATTCTACTTTAGAAGCTTTTTAAATATTTCTAAAGCACTAATAGACAGAGCAAAGATGTTTTTCATGTCATGGGAAGATGTTTTTGAAATACCCATTACTCATTGAAATTTTTACAAAATAACATTTTACCTTAATTTTCAGTTATCAGTTTCTTTTTCTCTGGCTTTAGCTCTGAAAATGCAATTTCAGTTATTTGAGCAGAATTTTAAGCCATATCAATGTTTTATTTCCAAAATTTAGGAAATGTATTTGCATGTATTTAAAACCTTATAAGTTGGGATTGAGCAAAGTTTTGAAGCTGAAATTAATTATGTTGTACTTCATTTAAACAGGAGATCTATTTTGCAAGGTTCCGTTACTATAACTCACAAATTTTTAAAGGTTATTCAAAGTTTTTGAAATCCCCCTTACCATTCATCCCATTCCCCCTTCATACTCTAAAATCTGGTTGATAATTTGAAATTTGAAAAGCCTTATTTTCCACAGGGGTATTTTTATTTGGGGGGAGGGAAATTTTCCGTGGGGGGGGGGGGGGAATTTCCGGCGGGTATTCGCCAAGAACCACAAATTTGATGGTATGAGTTTTATTACAATATTTGACTTTTAGGGGCTATTTTGCCCTTTTACGAAACTTAGACAAATTTTTAGACTGGCAATTTATCAACCAGATTTTAGAGTATTATTCCGGTGCAACACGTTGCAACGAAATGGTCAGCTTAGATTAGTATAAGCAGGGGCACCCGAGCAGGTTGCTGACCACCGCCCCCACCCTCCCACTCCCCCGCTATCAAATCCCCTTGCAGCTTGCACCCTCGAAAGAAAATTTTTATATAAGTTCCAGCAGTTTTTACATATTTTAAATCGTGGATGTAAAAAAGAAAAGCAAAATTTTTCAACATTATAGGATTAAGCTATTTGAACATGTTTTATGTGGTTACCCAACTCAAAATGTTATGGGGTTTCCAAAAAAAAAAAAAAAAAAAAAAAAAAAAAAAAAAAAAAAAAAAAAAAAAAAAAAATCAAAACGAATATAGATTATTCGGTACTTGTGCATTGTAAATAATCCACCGCTATAGATTGTACAAGGAAACCAGACAAATGGGTATTTGTTAGACAAATGGATCACAAAGCGTTATTTCTTATTGCATTTACAATATTAAAACTGTTGTTTTTTGGGGGGTTTAGGGAGGGAAAAAGGTACCTGGGTTAGGTTACGTATTTAATATATGCTATGATTTACCCCCCACCCCCTCAATGATCAAATATAAAGCACAAAAATGTTTATAAAATATTATATTTTCATCATATTTTATTTTATTTCACTAGCAGTAACCAAACTTAACTTCTTTCATGTATAGTGGTGGGTTATTTATAATGCACAAGTACCGATTATTCTATAGCTAAATATGTACTTCTGCCCCCTCTTTCCCCCTCCCTATGGACATTTTAATAACGTCTCTTAGCTTCAAGAATGAAGATTGCTACACTAAACTATTTGGAAAAAAACACTTGAGTTGCTTTAAAATTTCCGTTTTTTGATGATTTGGCTTCAAATACCGCCTCCAAGGGAGGATTTCATGATCAACAATGTTACTTGTTGTAAAAAAAACCTTTGTGGATTAGAAGCAGTTCTACAGAGGTTCTTGTGAGTTAATATCATTCAAACTCCGCTCCTTTGGGAGGAGAAGGAGTCATTGTTGAGATAGATGAAGCCAAATTTGGGAAGCTTAAATATAATCGTGGTCGTATTGTCGCGGGTAAATGGGTATTTGGTGGAATAGAGCGAGGAACTGGTAATTCATTCATGGTTTCTGTGCCAGATAGAAGTAGTGCCACATTGTTGGGAATTATCCAAAACCGAATCCTGCAAGGGACAACAATTATCAGTGACTGTTGGAGGGCCTACAATTGCCTGGCTAGCCAGGGTTATCAGCATTTATGTGTCAACCACAGCATAAATTTTGTAGACCCTGCAACAGGTGCTTACACACAAAACATCAAAAGACACTGGCGTGAAGTTTGAGACAATATACCCAAATATGGCAGAAGAACATATGGAAGGATATCTGGCAGAGCACTACTTAAAAAAAAAAAATATTCAATCTCCTCAAGAATGCACCATTTCATGAAAAATATATCGGAGCTTTATAACCCCAACTAATTTGTTTTTTATGGGTATTATTTACTAATTAATTTTAAAAACGTTGTAACAGAAAATTTGGCAATTTATGGTATCTAACCCCATTTGTTACTGATGTTTGTTCAAAAAAAACTTAAATGAAAGATTAAATTTACTTTATACAAGGATATTTTTTTTTTTTTTAGTTAACAACATTTCCAGATACCTTGCTATTCTTCTGTAGATCTTCCGTAACACATCTTCCCAAAATATTATTTGTCCTCTAAAGTCGATTCTGATAGTAGTAGCGCTCTATCTATTAGTGCTTTAGAAATATTTAAAAGCTTCTAAAGTAGAATTTTGGAAAATTTTGAGTTTGGGGGGAAGGAGGATTTCAAAAACAAATTCCCATAATATAATTTGTCCTATGAAGTCGATTCTGATATTTGTAGAGCTCTATCTATTAGTGCTTTAGAAATATTTAAAAGCTTCTAAAGTAGAATTTTGGAAAATTTTGAGTTTGGGGGGAAGGGGGATTTCAAAAAAATCTTCCCGTAACATAATTTGTCCTCTGAAGTCGATTCTGATGTTTTTAGAACTCTATCTATTAGTGCTTTAGAAATATTTAAGCTTCTAAAGTAGAATTTTGTAAAATTTTGAGTTTGGGGGGAAGGGGGATTTCAAAAACATCTTCTCATAACATAATTTGTCCTCTAAAGTTGATTCTGATGTTTGTAATGCTCTATGTCTTAGCACTTTAGAAATATTTAAGAAATAAAAGAAATAAAAGCTTCTAAAATAAAATTTTGGAAAATTTTTAGTTTGGGGGGAAGGGGGATTTCAAAAACCTCTTCCCCTGATATGACGTGTCCCCTGAAGTTGATTTTAATGTTTTTAGCACTTTATCTATTAGTGCTTTAGAAATATTTAAAAAGCTTCTAAAGTAGAAATTTGGAAAATTTTGAGTTTTAGGGGAAGGGGGATTTCAAAAACATCTTCCCATGACATAACTTGTCCTCTAAACTCAATTCTGATATTTGTAGCTCTCTATTAGTGCTTTAGAAATATTTAAAAAGCTTCTAAAGTAGAATTTTGGAAAATTTTGAGTCTGGGGGGAAGGGGGATTTCAAAAACATCTTCCCATAACATAATTTGTCCTCTGAAGTCGATTCTGATATTTGTAGAGCTCTATCTATTAGTGCTTTATATATATTTTGAAAGCTTGTGGAGTAGAATTTTGGAAAATTTTGAGTTTGGGGGGAAAGGGGATTTAAAAAACATCTTACCATAATATAATTTGCCCTCTGAAGTTAATTCTGATATTTGTAGCGCTCAATCTATTTGTGCTTTAGAAATATTTAAAAAGCTTATAAAGTAGAATTTTGGAAAATTTTGAGTTTGAGGGGGAGGGGGATTTTAAATTGCTCTTCCCATGATAAAATGTGTCCTCTGAAGTTGATTCTAATGTTTTTAGCACTATCTATTAGTGCTTTAGAAATATTTAAAAAGCTTCTAAAGTAGATTTTGGAAAATTTTGAGTGGGGGGGGAAGGGGGATTTCAAGAACAAATTGCCATAACATAATTTGGTAAAATTCTACTTTAGCTACTTTTGGCTATCTTGGAAAGGAGTTTGGTTAGGAAAATGAAATTTTCAGGGATAGATCTACAGACTAAAGTATGTCCTGGGAAGGTATTTTGAAGTAGCCTACCTACCTCCACTCCTTCTCCCTCTAGAGGGTCCTGACCTTTAAAATATGTGTGTTATAAAAGTGAAACCTTATAAAATAGATCTTCTGCTTCACAACTTTGCTCAGTCCTGATTTATAGAGTTTTAAAGATATGCAAATACATTTCCTAAATTTTGAAAATTAACATTGTTATGGCTTAAAATACTACTCAAATAACAGGAATTGCATTTTCAGAACTAAAGCCAGAGAAAAAGAATCTTATAACAGAAAATTAAGGTAAAATTTTGTTTTGTCAAAATTTCAATACCTGTCATGTAGGCAAATTTCAGGATCCTCTAGAGGGAGAAGGAGAGGAGATGAGTACTTCAAAATACCTTCCCAGGACATATTTTAGCCTGCAGACCCATCCCTGAAAGTTTCAGTTTCCTAACCTCACCCCTTTCCAATATAGGTAAAAGTAACTAAAGTAGAATTTTACCCATAATTTGTCCTCTAAAGTTGATTCTGATGCTTGTAATGCTCTATCTCTTAGTGCTTTAGAAATATTTCAAAGCTTCTAAAGTAAAATTTTGGAAAATTCTGAGTTTGGGGGGAAGGGGGATTTCAAAAATATCTTCTCATGACATAAATTGTCCTCTAAAGTTGATTCTTATGTTTGTAGCTCTCTATGTCTCAGCGCTTTACAAATATATAAAAAGCTTCTAAAGTAGAATTTTGGAAAGTTTTGAGTTTGGGGGGAAGGGGGATTTAAAAAACATCTTCCCATGGCAAAAATTGTCCTAAAGTTGATTATGATATTTGTAGCGCTCTATCTATTAGTGCTTTAGAAATATTTGAAAAGCTTCTAAAGTAGAATTTTGGAAAATTTTGAGTTTGGGGGGAAGGGGGATTTCAAAAACCTCTTCCCATGACATAATTTTTCCTTTAAAAAACATTCGGTTATTTTTACTGGTCTATCTCTTGTCAAATTCTTTCCCTATTAATAAAGGTTAAATGTCTATAGAGTTGTTTGGCACCTGGATGCTACCCTTAAGGGTAAGGGGTTACTAAGCAAAGTTGTGACATCACAACAAACCCAGTTTCATTATACCATGACCAAAATCAGCATGGGTTGAAAATTAAATGGCTTTCAATGAAAATAGGAGTTTGGAATATATTTTAATGAACAAGGTTAAAAGCTGAAGTTGTGTAAGGTAAGCAGTGATTTAAAATTATGATAGTAATATAGGATGAAATGTGAGCTAAAACAACTAGTAATGTGCAGTAATTTACCATTATATAGAGGGAGGAGGAGGAGTGGAGGTAGGTACTACGAAGTACCTTCCTGGGACATACCTTAGCATGTAGATACATAGGCCTACCTGAAAGTTTCATTTCCCTGACTCAACCCCTTTCCAAGATAGCCAAAAGTAACTAAAGTAGAATTTTACCAGATTTTGGTGTTTCATGCAAGAAAATGCATGTTCCACAAAGTTTAAGGTTCAGTTTTCTGCTCAAATAGAAATGCCTAGAAGCCATAGAATGCTTTCTTAACAAACTAGTTAGAAAAAATTGCAGTTAAAAAAAATGGCAAAACCATATGAGTCTTGGAAAGTATAAACAAAATCAAATTGAATATTAGGTATAGCCTAATGATAGGCCTATTAATTGTTAAAACATCCATCATTTCAAGATTTATTTTATTTTGCAATGGAAATAGCCTAGACAAAGCAAACAAGGCTTCCAGACAGGTAAGAGGAGTATATAGAGTAAGGCAAAAAAAAAACTTACCCTATCAATCATTTGTTTCAGGATAACTTATACTTTCTGTGAAATTATACAAAATTGCTGATTGCATGCCAGTACCTTCTTTTTTTCTAAATGTGGCTATAAAGAGATAGATGGTAGTGTTGGCACGTATTTTTCTTAAATAGGTGACAGGATGAATCCTGTTTTCTTCCCGTTGTGGGTCCACGAATAACCAAAACTAATGAAAATGGGACCTGTGTCAACTGGGATAATCCTTGGCTCAAACTGATGTGATTTCATCAAATACCTAACGGTTCACAGGTAGTACATGCCGGGGAATCACAAAAATGTTTGCACAGGAACGGTTCACTGCAGCCGATGAAGAGCAAAAACTAGTGTGGCATATTTCAACAGTAGAAGAATAGGATGAAGACATGATAAGTTTATTTTGCCCACTTAAATTATACAAAAAAGAAGCGGAGTATAGAAAAAAATAAAGAAAAATCAACTTCTAAACGAAAAAAATACAAAATTAACCCAAACAGCACACGTAAATAATGCTAAATGGCAAAAAATAAAGCAAACGATTTAGACTTCTCTTAAACACATCGTAGTTTAAGGAATCCACTACATCTACAGTGGCAAGAACACAAGATCCTTGCAAAATAAAACTATTCCTGTAAAACAGAAATAAAACAAACTACCACTGAAGTAAGACGTTAATAGTATCCAATAAAAGCAAGCTTATCAGGATCTTTTTAAAAAATACTGATTATACCTTCAATAATTTCAAAAGTCCTTGTGTACCAGGAGTAAAAGGCGATATATTTAAAATACAAGATTCTTTCCTTCTAAAGATGATTCGGGCAGAAATTAAACGTCCCCTAATTGAGTTCAAATACCACTTCCAACAGTCTAAATTTTTAATCAGCAAAAAGATAAATTGCATTCTAGCTTCAGTCAAACAACGACGCTAGTCGTTCGAATTTCGCTAAGATAATTAGTAGCAAAAAAATGCTATGCACGATATTTCTAAGAAGTTTAAATGGCAAAAAATCGTGTGAATGCTTGAATCATCAAAAATATTTAAAAGAGATTATTGGACGAGGATTCGCGTGCTTGTGCCACGTGAGCCAATGGCAAGCCAGTCCTTACAGCGTAGGACGAAAGAACTCCGTTTGGTAGTGGGGTAGATGTGCTTTTTAATTTTAATCGTAAGTCAGTATCAGGAGAATTCAGATAGAATTTTTTGGCCTTTGCAAGCTTGGCAACTCTTTCATGTTATATCTTAGTCACCATTGTTGTCGTTTGAAGTAACTCACTACTGTGCACCCGAATATGTAAGTCAATAAATCTATTGTATTTTTTATCTGTGTTTATTTCATTTTATATGTCTGGATCTAGCCTAATGATAGATAATTAGTTCGTAAGTCTCCAAGGTAAATACTCCCAAAGGAATCTGGTCTCCAGATAGCCCGAGAAGATGAAGCCACTTTTTTCATCCCCACAAACACCAAAAGTTGTCGTCGCAACAATTTAGGAAAAGTTTATAACCCCTGTTAGCCTATAGGTATTTATGTCTTTAAAGTCAGATCTAAGTGCGTCGTGGAAACAAAGCTTTTAGACGTCAGAAGTTCTAGTTCAATATTTCTTAATTCCTCGTAACTTTTGATGGATTAAATTAAATGAAATAATTCTAAGATATTCAAAATCAGCATTAAAATACAATTCGATTAATATGTATATTAGAGAAATTACGGCTTCCGGTTCAAATGTAAGAAATAACAATAGGGAAATAAACCTTTGCCATTCATATCTGACTTATTGAGAAAGTCGGGTTTAGTTTTTGATTAATAAGAATACGTTTGATTCAAATACTAATTTTTCTATCACAACCCATAATAACAACAAGCTTCTATTGCTACAAATGGCGCGTGTCGGAAATTGGAGAAAAACTGCGAACTAGTTAGGCTATAAAACTCTGTAATTTGAATTTAATTGTTGGAAAGATACAGACATATAAGAAAAGTGATTAGGCCTATAACCGCTAGGCTACGACAGCAAAACCTTTATATCTCATAGGAGATAATAGCCTCCCCCAAAATAGGTTAATTAAAGTTTTAAGTTGATATAAACGCAAAAAAAATGGATCAACTAACCGATTTATTAATAGTGCAAAAGTTAGTCACAAAAAATATAGAGATCGAAAAATCTATACCAGAGTACAGAGGTTAGTCGGACATTGAGAAAGTCAATATCCAATTGAACCAGTTTGTACAACTAACAAAAACAGACTTTAGAGAATTAAAAGACATGCTGCTTCTACGATTAAGAGGCCAGGCCTTAACCTTTCTAAAACAGGTCAAACATACTATAGGCAATGACGACAACTTGCCAATAACTACGTTTGATAAATTGTTAAAAAAATTCAAAGAGAGATTTATAGAAACCGGTTATATAAAGAAATTAATTTATAGATCAGCGAAGTTTGTTGTTTCAAAGAATATAAGCAACTATCTTGCCAATATATACATCACCCTAAAAGAAAAATAAAGGACTGGTTCTGGGCAACTGTATGAAAAAGTCATACGAAACACTTTTTTGCAAGGGCTACCCCCAAAACTATATAGGGTAGTAATATCCAAAAATATTCAGACGCTGGATCTCGCAGTCCAAGAGGTAGAGCGACTAATCAAAGTCGATAAAATGGTTGCTAATCATAGTAAAGCAAAAATAAATAGCCTAGGCGATTCTAAACGTGAACATAATCTTCAAGGGCGATCAGGCACCCCCCAATTTCTTTTCAAGGGATGACTCCCCAGTGACAAAAACAAACAAAACGCCAGAACCCACGAGGCAGAAAACAGTAAGTTTTTAGCCCATTAACCTTACAATAATGAGGTGTTATAATTGTAATCGTGTTGGCCACATAGCGAGAGAGTGCCACTATGTCCCCAATCCCATACCAAGAAATGCTGTCGGTAATACGCAAAATTACTTCAACAATATGTTCAGAAGAACAAATTTTAGCACCGGTCGTGCAATAGGCTATAGCCAGGGGGATTGCGCCAATCAATACCTTATAATGCGTACCAACCAAATTTTTATAACCCTCCCCCAATAGACAAATTAATTACCAATTTGAAAACCCAAATACCCGCCAAAGCCAATATAATGCAAGAATGCCATATAGAAATCACGAAAATTTGCCAACAAGAAATGAAAATTTCGTAAGCCAACGGTATTGGCAGTCAACGCCTGCAAACGGCACTGACACGAGACATCCACGTTACCATAATAATACATGGAGAAGACAGACAGAAGTAAATCCTTTAAATATGCCTACGGAACCCAATACGTCTGAATATCTATTACGGGCACCAACACATGAAAAAAAATCCTCAGGGAAACGTGTCGGGCCCCTCAGAAACATAAATTGGACCCAGAGGGTGCCAGGAATATTTAATAGGTCCAAGACAATATTAGTGCCTTGTTGTAGTGATATTAATAACAAGTTATCTATATTTAATGATTTTTGTGCAGAAAACGTTTACTTTACGGTCTTAATTAACAGCGGAGCTACTGTAAATATCATTAACACTTGCGTATTTAATATGTTGCCTTTGCAAATTAGGTAACAAAGGAACCCTAATAATCCCAATTTAACAAGTGTTACAGGTCATAAATTAAATGGAAAAGGGTCAATTTGCCTAAACGTAAAAAAAGAGACAATAGAACATTCATGACACATTTTATTATATGTGATAATTTCCCATATGAAGCTATTATAGGGGCAAATTTTCTAAGGTCTAATAGAATACTATTAGACGTAGCCAACGAGAAACTTATTTACCTAGCTAAGGTAGGGGAAGAAATTTGTACCTTAAGAAATCGTAACAGAGGTTACGAAGACAACATAACAGTAAACAAAATTTCTAGTGGTAAAATGTCGAAGTATTTTGAACCTCATGTCTCGCAAAGGCATGGCATAATTGGAAATTTATTCAATTACCCTGAGGGATATCGCAGAAATGAAGTATATTTAAATAATAACAGTATTGAAGCTGCGAAAATAAAAATAGGAAATATGCGACAGTACAGATCAAATGAAATTAAAAAAATAGCGGAATTATGGAAGAACATAATTAAACCCAACATGACGCCGCAAGATGCCGCAATGGCTTAGCATAGCGCCTGTATGAATCTAATAAACAATTAAAATGAAGAAAAATATTACGAATTTGCGATAAGGAAAACAAAAATTCCTCCCAAAACGATGCAAAAGTCCAAATATCACAGATGACTGAGCCAGTAATTAGCAAATCAGAAATATGGTTTGCGACACCGTCTGAAATACCCGAAAATCTGTTATGCGAGGAACAGATTATATCTTATGACAAAGGGGAAGTTTTTATTTGGGTAACCAATAATAACCATGAAAATGATACAGTTACAATTAACAAGGGGACTTGTTTAGTCCAAATCCAGGTTTTAACGGAAAATGATTTAAATAGATGGGAAAATTCTAAAAGAAACCTAGTTAACGGTATTGAAACTTCAAATAACGAATACCCCTTGACTAAATCGCAATTTTTAAACAAATTTAATATGGATTATATTACGGATATTGAACTTAAGAAAAAACTATGCTAATTATTATGGAAATTTAAGTATTTATTTTCTGCATGCGATTATTATAGCGGGATGATTCATTTTCACGAGAATTAAATTTTAACGACCGGTAATCCCGTTGCAAAACAGCCATATCGTGTGCCATATAAGCACAAAAAGTGGTTAAAAAATAAAATCCACGAATTAGAAAAAAATGAAATTATACGCCCAAGTATAAGTCCGTATAGCGCACCAGTGATCTTAGTACCAAAAAAGAATGGAGATATTAGACTCGTAGTAGACTATAGAGCCCTCAACAAACAAGTAGTTAGCGATAAATTTCTTCTACCAAGAATGGATGAAATCCTAGACTCAATTTCAAGCAAAAACAAGATTTTTACTTCTTCGGACCTTACCCGAGGCTACCATCAAGTGAAAATAGCCGAAAAGGGTGTCCATAAAACTGCATTTTCTGCATCCGAATATGGTTCTTATGAATACTTGAGAGTACCATTTGGGCTTAAAACAAGTTCAAGTGCGCTATGTAGACCCCTATTGCACCTGTTAAGTGGATTAAAGAATATAATTCATCTTGTTGATGATATTATATGCGTGGGAGAAAGCACTGAGCAACACTTAGCAACTTTAGCTAAGGTGTTCGAGAAGTTCAGGCAAGGCAATTTAAAATGCTGGCCTGAGAAAGTAAATTTATTTCAATCTAAGATTAAATTCTTAGGAGTAGTAGTAACCCAGGGAGAGATATCCCCAGACCCTGATAAAATAAAATGTGTTGAAAACCTCAAGCCCCCCAGAACTATGAAAATATTAAGGGGAATTTTAGGCCTTACTGGCTACTTTAGAAAATTCGTACGCAATTATGCCCAAATTGTGAAACCCCTCACGGAATTAACCAAAGGAAACTCCCATAATGTTACCTGGTCCCAGGAAGCTCAAACTTCCCTAGACCATCTTAAAAAGGCACTCACTTCTGTACCAATTTTATCACTCCCTGATTTCAAAAACGGAAAATTCATCGTTACCACAGATGCTAGTTCAAAAGGCATTTGTACAATTCCCTAGCAAAAAATCCCGGTGGAAGACCTTAACCCTCCCCTGGGAAAACCCAGAAAATTTAAAGAATTCATATGCTACTTAAGTAAAACTCTATCATAAGGCAAAGAGAAGTTATTCAACCATGAACTTAGGATTATTATCTATTATCTACCACTTGGACAAATTTAGACATTATTTAATTGGTAGAAAATTTATATTACGATCAGACCATAAAAGCTTGCAGTACCTGCGCACATTTAAAAACCCCACGGGCATTCTAGCTAGATGGATTATGAAAATCCAAGACCTATATTACGAATTTGAACATTTAAAAGGGCAACAAAATGCAGCTTGCGACTTTTTAAGTAGGTACCCATAAAATATTCCGTCGGAAGCTGAAGAAAATGAAGTTAACGCCATAACTGCTAAGAGCAAACATGGATGTAAGAAAAACAAAGTCAAAGACGCAGTAAAAGAAAATATCCCTTGTCTTTGGAAAATATAAAAAGAAAGCAAAAAAAGGACGAAATGTGTGTAGCACTAGTTGATTTTTTGTGAATGATAAGGCGTTACCGGATAAATTCAAAATTCTTAGAAAAGAGATAGATAATTTTTACTACGACCTTGATGAAGAAATACTGTGTAGAATTGTGACTGCTGAGACAAATAGAAACCAAACCTTGATAATACCTGTGTTACAACAAAAATTGATAGGGCCTGCGTTTGAATATTTTCATTCGGACACAGGTGGACATTTAGGAGTTATGAAAACGTTCCATAAATTAAAACAATACTTTTACGCACAATCTGCACTGACAAAACTTAAAGAATTTGTAAGTACATGCGAAGCATGTAACTTGAGAAAAATCACCCCAGCTTATCCAAATCCTCCGTTGGGAACGGTCCCGGTAGCAAAGCACCCCTTCGATATTATCTCATTTGACCTATACGGTACAAGTGGAGGCTTACCTGTTTCTAGCAGAGGTAATGCTTGTATTGTTTCGGTTATAGATCATTTTTCCGGATTTACTTTTGCAAAAGCATTAAAAAATCAAGGTGCTTATGCCACAAGTAAGGCATTAGCAAAATTATTTTTACAATTTGGCATTCCAAATAGAATTTTGAGCGACAACGGGAGCAATTTTGTTGCGAAAGTAACAAAAGATTTAATGAGTTTTCTTAATATAGGGAAAATAGTAACTGGACCGTACCATCAACAAGCCAATTTCAAAATAGAAAACAGACATAAAATATTTTTGAATGTTCTAAATATTTATACGACAGACAATAGGGGTGACTGGGATAAATTCCTACCTTGCTGAACTAACGTAATCAACACTGCTTATTCCGAAACAACCAAAGTAAATCCATTTTATTTACTTTTTGGTCGAGATTTTAAAGTCCCATATGATGAAATTATTGAATTTCGTCAGCATTATAATAGCTCAGAAGCTTATAAACAGGAATTCATAAATAGAATGAGGAAAACTTATAAAATAGTTAGGCAAGAGCTGTAAAAATGTAAAATAAACCAAGAGCTAAGAAACCAACCCAAAGTTAAGGGGAATATAGATTTCAAAGTAGGAGACTTCGTTTACCTAAAGAACGAGGCGAAAACGGAAGGAAAAAAACTTTCCAACAAATATTCTGGACCGTACAGAATAGTCAAAAAGTACGATAATGAATATACCTTTAAAATGGAAAACCCCGATAGTGGAAGAACTTACAAAGAGCATGTTAGCCGAATAAAAACAGCCAAATTTCCAGAGAAATTGGTGTCACATCCCTCTTCTACTGATTCGTCAGATTCGGAAAATGAGCTCTCTAGGTCAAGATTGGTAGAGCTAAAACCTTTCAATTTTAAACAAGATTATTTTGAAAATGACAGTGATTAACAAAACTTTGAATAATTTTTAGCAATGAAAAATCTAGTTGTTCCAGAAAAAAAATCCCAGATATCAGTAAAAATAAAAAAAGACAAAAACCCCAAAAATCTATTCATCGGCGAACGTAGGAGATTTAGATTATACAATATCTCCAAAAACCCAATTTTTCCCCGATAGAATTTCGACCCCATGTCCCCCAAAAGATTTCCAGACGATATGGTTTCCCCTGCAACACAGATAGAAAGGCCCCTGTCTTTACAGGAAGAATTAAACAGAGCTGTAGAAACCCCCGGTATTACTGTAAAGAAAACCCCTCCCAAAGATTTAACTAAAACAAATTTGCGAGAAGCTATGGATTTCATAAATTTTCCCATAAGTACGAGTCAAAGTACATTGCCCGGGAATAAAACTCCAAAGGATGACCAGCAAGATCAATATCCTGATATAACTGTGTCCAAGGTCAAACCTAAAAAGTGGACTTCATGGAGGAAAGCCCTAGTGCAAAAAATGCCCCATCCCCCTGAGGACATGGCATTCAATTAATGGAGGAACCCCGCAAAAACTATTGATTCCTCCCAAAGCCCTCGAAGAATCTTTCAAGTCTCCCGAGTTGAAAACTCAAAACGAGGACTTAGGGAATAAACCTTCTACTTCCAGGGGAGTAGAAATTTACGAAGGAATGGCAGGTGATACCACAAAAAGTGCCACCTCTAAAAGTTCCAATTCGGATTCGTCGGGAACCAGTTCCGAAGAATCTGACGGCGAATCAGACCAAATAGTAGCTAAAGAAATAGGGAAATCAAGACCGACCTCAGCAGCCGTACACGGGAAACAAATGAAATTAAAAGGGCAAGAATTTTTGAAAAAACAATACAAAAAGTTTGACCTTATTTGGCTAGACAACCCGAAAAAGAGAAAACCGCAAGAAACAGAGGAGAAAATAATGACACAGTCAGGTAGAATTGTTAAAAAACCTGACAGATGGAAATATCCCTAATTAATGTAAAGACAAATTTCAACTATTTTAAATTTAACACCATAATAAATTTAAAAGTGTGCAAGTAAAGTTAACCTAGTCAATATTAATGAAAAAAAAATAATACGAGTAATGTCAAAACACTAGTGATCAGAGAGAAAGTTTGGAACAGAAAATAACCAAAGGTAGGAAGCTCGTGGTCGACTGAGAACGACAAGTGGTGTTGGACCACGTCTTGTGGGATGCCCGGGGAGGAACTCAAGGCCCATGATTGATTTTGTAATTTTTTTGTGTAAACGACCGTAGGAAGGGATATTCCTCAGTCCTTCAAGTGTAAGAAATTAGTATTTTTATGCCAATCAGGGCCAGTCAAAACAATACTTAAAGGTTGAATAGAAACTTCTGTGAGCTAGTTAAGTTTTCATTTTTTGGATCAGAATGCTTTGAAAGAGAAACAGAGAGTTTACTTTCTTATAGCTCCGAGGCAAAAAAAAATAGAAAAGCTTTTTAATTTCATTATATTATATCCATGACGTATGCTGTCCTACAGCTCTGTGTTAAACATTACTTCCAAAGAGAAACAGAGACATTAATGTCTTTAGCTCCTTGGCGAAAAATTTATTTTCATTAGTTTATATCTATGACGTATACAATAACAGAGAGATCACTGTTCTATAGTTCTGTGACAAAAATGTTCTTTAATCTTATTGACATATCTTGTGCTCTAATTTTTTGACATATTTTCGCAAGTCAGTCACGTTATATCTTACCTATACTGACTCAGGTCCCCTCGAATTTTCTATAAAAAAAAAAAAAAATTCGACCCATGCCCTAACTAAGATGGATAGTATCCAAAACAAGAAATTATCAGTACAGAAACGTCTAATTATATGAAATACTTTGTCTTAGTGCAGTTTATAGTTGTTTTATTTTATATGACATAGATATATCATATTTATTTATTTAGTGCCGAAAGATTTGCTCAAACACTAACCTTCTAAAAAAATATTAATGTCAGTTCTTCATTATGCTTATATTCTTTGCCAAGCATCACCTGGAATCTACGCGGGCAGGCTTGGAATCCTGCATCTAATTACCTTATTCGAAAGGCGAATATCAGGCACCAATGTTGACTGGCAATTGCGGAAAAATCCTGAGACTAAGAACCTCTGCATTTCAGCCGTTAAACCCGGAACCCCATGAGAACGTCTAAGCCTAGAAATAGGGAAGAAATTAGAAGACGAGTGGGTAGAGAGGTCTCCTTTCGTCCATGTTATGTCTTGTTCCCTCATTGTAGTATCGTTTGCGTAAAACCGTGTGGTTATGACGCTGCAACATGCGTTTCTTAAACACCATGGACTTGCGTGAACAATGCAGGCATGAAAAAAGTTGTAAAATTAGACCTCAAAAATTAATCATGTAGCATAAACTCTGTTTAAATGTTATTTTAAATCTATTGTAAAATTAACTAAGTGTTAAAAGAAGTTAAAATAAAGTGTATGTTGTAGTATATATTAAAAAGTATAATAAGAGACCATACTTAAAGTTTTAGAATAAATATTTTATAAGAAACTTCTATGTATTGAACTTCCCAATGGGAACAATTATAACCCAATTAATGCCTGAATTATTGTATGTGTATTTATTACAAAGAACTTGTGATTCTGCCGCGTTATTTTTATTACAGGAAGTAAATGGCAAATTGGCTATTGAGCATTACAATGAGCTGCCCAGTACAGATACAACCCAGTAGCATCTATTTCCATCATATCTCAACCAACGAAGAGTACTCACCATAACTCCAGGCAACTTTCTTCCCAACTTCATCTACGAGAACAACAGTTACCCTTGATCGTTGTTTCTTCGACTATGAACCATATTACGTATCAGGTAAGACTATATTTGAACCTCAGTATCAAGTGCTTTAACGAACTATATAATCACATAAACGCTGAGAAACCCATCGGTCAGTACAAGATATAAATACGTAGATATCGCTGTTGATACTCACTATGGACCCCAGAATAATTTGACATTATAGTGATGATATTTGAAACTAAACGATATTTAACGATATTTGAAGTTAAATGATACTTAAAGACATTTGAAGATATTTGAAGCCGAAATTAAAGACAATTTGAAGTTTAATTCTGAGAACCCCATCGATCAGCACACGACAAACGATTTTTGAAGTTAAATGACATTTAAAGACATTTGAAGATTTGAAGCCGAAATTAAAGACAATTTGAAGTTTAATTCTGAGAACACAATCGAGCAGTACAAGATAAACGGTATTTAACGATATTTAAAGTTAAATGATATTTGAAGATATTTGAAGTTGAACTTAAAGACAATATATTAAAAGAGTCACTAAAGTATGACGACAACCCGTTTCAAAAGGCACAAATGAACAATTTTACGCGAGAATACATCCTCTATGTGCCTCAAAAAATCTTAAAAATGATATGCTGAGAAGAAAAAACACCAACACCTGTAGTGGGAAGCATCATTTCCCAGTTGACTATTAGAACGATATTTAACGGTCATTTCCCAGTTGACTATTAGGGAAAACTTACAGTGTAAAGACAACTAGACTCGAACTGTTCCATGAAGAAACCATAACGTAAATGCTTCAAAATTCTTGCCAAGACAAAAAGAGTGAAGGAAAATAATTTAAAACAGAAGGGTGTAGTAAACTAAGGACACGAAAGGTGATGAATAGATGTGAAGCTACATGTGTTACTTCCCAATAACTTGGACAATTCAAAAATCCCTATCGTAAACGCACTAAAATGTTATCAGTGAATATGATCATGCGAATACTGTATATCATAAATCATTGATATATGCATCACAAGTAGAACTGGGTTTAATGTTATCATGGTATTAGTTTAACTTTGTGTAGATATAATGTAGTACGTCATATATACAGCAAAATAAAAAAAAAACTAATGTAAAAGTGGAATAGCCCCAACTTTGTTGGAAATGTAAAAGTAATCAGTCCTAGATATAGAAAAAAAAATCCTTAGTATAGTAGCTAAACTAGAACCATAAGTAATCTTAGTCCGGTAGATGAATTTTAGATAGGGATGTAGAATAAAATAAGAAAAACAATTGAAAAATTTTAAGCACTCCTAATAAGCAGTTACTAATGACGGGACGTCATTAATTGATGGGAAGGGTGATGTGTACCAGGAGTAAAAGGCGATATATTTAAAATACAAGATTCTTTCCTTCTAAAGATGATTCGGGCAGAAATTAAACGTCCCCTAATTGAGTTCAAATACCGCTTCCAAGAGTCTAAATTTTTAATCAGCAAAAAGATAAATTGCATTCTAGCTTCAGTCAAACAACGACGCTAGTCGTTTGAATTTCACTAAGATAATTAGTAGCAAAAAATGATATGCACAATATTTCTAAGAAGTTTAAATGGCAAAAAGCCGTGTGAATGCTTGAATCATCAAAAATATTTAAAAGAGATTATTGGACGAGGATTCGCGTCCTTGTGCCACGTGAGCCAATGGCAAGCCGGTCCTTACAGCGCAGGACGAAAGAACTGCGTTTGGTAGTGGGGTAGATGTGCTTTTTAATTTTAATTGTAAGTCAGTATCATGAAAATTCAGATAGAATTTTTTGACCTTTGCAACTCTTTCATGTTATATCTTAGTCACCATTGTTGTCGTTTGAAGTGACTCACTACTGTGCACCCGAATATGTAAGTCAATAAATCTATTGTCTTTTTTATCTGTGTTTATTTCATTTTATATGTCTGGATCTAGCTTAATATGGATAATTAGTTCGTAAGTCTCCAAGGTAAATGCTCCCAAGGGAATCAGATCTCCAGATAGCCCGAGAAGATGAAGCCACGTTTTTCATCCCCACAAACACCAAAAGTTGTCATCGCCACAATTTAGGAAAAGTTTCTAACCCCTGTTAGCCTATAGGTATTCGTGTCTTTGAAGACAGATCTAATTGCACCGCGGGAACAAAGCTCTGAGACGTCAGTATTTCTAGTTCAATAATTCTTAATTCCTCGTAACTTTTGATGGATTAAATTAAATGAAATAATTCAAAGATATTCAAAATCAGCATTAAAATACAATTCGATTAATATGTATATTAGAGAAATTACGGCTTCCGGTTCAAATATAAGAAATAACAATATGGAAATAAACCTATGCCATTCATATCTGACTTATTGAGAAAGTCGGGTTTTATTTTTGATTAATAAGAATACGTTTAATTCAAATACCAATTTTTCTATCACAACCCGTAATAACAACAATCTATTATTGCTACACTTGTACGAAACATAGAAAATAAAAAAAGAAATAAAACAAACTACTGAAGTAAGACATCAATAGTATCTAATAAAAGCAAGCTTATGAGGATATTTTCAAAAATACTCATTACAACTTCAATAATTTCAAAAGTCATTGTAAAAAAATTAGAAAAACAAAAACAGAAATAAAACAAACTACCACTGAAGTAAGACGTTTATACTATCCAACAAAAGCAAGCTTATGAGGATCTTTTTAAAAAATACTCATTATACCTTCAATAATTTCAAAAGTCCTTGTACGAAACATAGAAAATAAAAAAAGAAATAAAACAAACTACTGAAGTAAGACGTCAATAGCATCTAATAAAAACAAGCTTATAAGGATATTTTCAAAAATACTGATTATACCTTCAATAATTTAAAAAGTCATTGTACAAAAATTAGAAAAATAAAAACAGAAATAAAACAATCTACCACTGAAGTAAGACGTCAATACTATCGAATAAAAGCAAGCTTATGAAGATCTTTTTAAAAAATAATGATTAAACATTCAATAATTTCAAAAGTCATTGTACAAAACCTAGAAAAATAAAAATAGAAAAAAAAAACTACTGAAATAAGACGTCAATAATATGGAATAAAAGCAAGCTTATAAGGATCTTTTCAAACATACTGACTATACCTTCAATAATTTAAAAAGTCATTGTACTAAAATTAGAAAAATAAAAACAGAAATAAAACAAACTACCACTGAAGTATGACGTTAATATTATCCAATAAAAGCAATCTTATCATGATTTTTTTAAAAAATACTGATTGTGCCTTCAATAATTTCAAGTCATTGTACGAAACATAGAAAATAAAAAAAGAAATAAAACAAACTACTGAATTAAGACGTCAATAGTATCTAATAAAATCAAGCTTATTAGGATCTTTTCAAAAATTATGATTACACCATCAATAATTTCAAAAGTCATTGTAAAAAAATTAGAAAAATAAAAACAGAAAAAAAACAAACTACCACTGAAGTAAGACGTTAATAGTATCTAATAAAATAAAGCTTATCAGGATATTTTTAAAAAGACTTATTATAACTTCAATAATTTCAAAAGTCCTTTTAGTAAACATAGAAAATAAAAAAAGAAATAAAACAAATTACTGAACTAAGACTTCAATAGTATCGAATAAAAGCAAGCTTAAGAGGAACTTTTAAAAAATAATGATATCTTCAATAGTCTCAAAAGTCCTTATCCAAAACGTAGAAAAATAAAAACAGAAATAAAACAAACTACCACTGAAGTAAGACGTCAATAGTATATAATAAAATCAAGCTTATGAGGGTATTTTTAAAAAATAATGATTATAAATTAAGTAATTTAAAAAGTCATATTACAAAAAATATAAAATAAAAAAGAAAAAAATCAAACTAATTAATTACGACGTCAATAGTCTCTAATAAAATCAAGCTTATGAGGGTATTTTTAAAAATAATGATTATACAATATATAATTTAAAAATTAATTTAAAAAAAAATATAAAAATAAAAACAGAAATAAAACAAACTACCACTGAAGTATGACGTTAATAGTATACAATAAAAGCAATCTTATCAGGACCTTTTTAAAAAATACTGATTATACCTTAAATAATTTCAAAAGTCATTGTAAGAAACATAGAAGAAAAAATTAAACAAACTACTGAAGTAATACGTCAATAGTATCTAATAAAAGCAAGCTTATGAGGATCTTTTCAAAAATACTCATTACACCTTCAATAATTTCAAAAGTCATTGTACAAAAATTAGAAAAATAAAAACAGAAATAAAACAAACTACCACTTAAATAAGACGTCAAAAGTATCCAATAAAAGCAAGCTTATGAGGATTTTTTTTATAAAATACTTATTATACCTTCAATAATTTTAGAAGTCCTTGTACAAAACATAGAAAATAAAAAAAGAAATAAAACGAACTACTGAAGTAAGACGTCAATAGTATCTAATGAAAGCATTACACCTTCAATAATTTCAAAAGTCCTTGTACAAAAATTAGAAAATAACACAAGAAATAAAACAAACTACTGAAGTAAGACGTCAATACTATCCAATAAAAGCAAGCTTATGAGGATCTTTTTAAAAAATACTGATTATATCTTCAATAATTTCAAAAGTCCTTGTACAAAACATACAAAATGACACAAGAAATAAAAAAAACTAATGAAGTAAGACGTCAATAGTATCTAATAAAAGCAAGCTTATGAGGATCTTTTCAAAAATACTCATTACACCTTCAATAATTTCAAAAGTCATTGTAAAAAAATTAGAAAAATAAAAACAGAAATAAAACAAACTACCACTGAAGTAAGACGTTAATATTATATAATAAAATCAAGCTTATCAGCGTCTTTTTAAAAAGACTGATTATACCTTCAATAATTTCAAAAGTCCTTTTACGAAACATAGAAAATAAAAAAAGAAATAAAACAAACTACTGAAGTAAGACGTCAATAGTATCTAATAAAATAAAGCTTATGAGGATCTTTTAAAAAATACTCATTACACCTTCAATGATTTAAAAATTAATTGTAAAAAAATTTGAAAAATAAAAACAGAAATAAAATAAACTACCATTTAAGTAAGACGTCAATAGTATCAAATAACATCAAGCTTATGAGGATTTTTTTTTATAAAATACTGAATATACCTTCAATAATTTCAAAAGTCATTGTACAAAACATAGAAAATTAAAAAAGAAATAAAACAAACTACTGAAGTAAGACGTCAATAGTATCTAATGAAAGCATTACACCTTCAATAATTTCAAAAGTCCTTGTACAAAAATTAGAAAATAACACAAGAAATAAAACAAACTACTGAAGTAAGACGTCAATAGTATCCAATAAAAGCAAGCTTATGAGGATCTTTTTAAAAAATACTGATTATATCTTCAATAATTTAAAAAGTCATTGTACAAAAACTAGAAAATAAAAAAAGAAAAAAAAAAAACTACTGAAGTAAGACGTCAATAGTATCTAATAAAAGCAAGCTTATAAGGATCTTTTCAAACATACTCACTACACCTCCAATACTTTCAAAAGTCCTTGTACAAAAATTAGAAAAATAAAAACAGAAATAAAACAAACTACCACTGAAGTAAAACGTTAATAGTATCCAATAAAAGCAAGCTTATCAGGATCTTTTTAAAAAATACTGATTATACATTCAATAATTTCAAAAGTTCTTGTACAAAAAATAGAAAATAAAAAAAGAAATAAAACAAATTACTGAAGTAACACATCAATAATATCGAGTAAAAAAGCTTATGAGGATCTTTTAAAAAATACTGATTATACATTCAATAATTTCAAAAGTCATTGTACAAAAATTAGAAAAACAAAAACAAAAATAAAACAAACTACCACTGAAGTAAGACGTAAATATTATACAATAAAAGCAAGCTCATTAGGATATTTTTAAAAAATATTAATTAAACCTTCAATAATTTCAAAAGTCACTGTACAAACAATTGAAAAATAAAAACAGAAATAAAAAAAACGACCACTGAAATACGACGTAAAAAGTATCTAATTAAAGAAATATTATGAGTATATTTTTAAAAAATAATTATCATAAATTAAATAATTTAAAATTTCCTTGTAAAAAAATTATAAAAACATAAAAATAAATAAAACAAACTACTGAATCAAGAAGTCAATAGTATAGACAAAAAGCAAGATTATCAGTATCTTTTCAAAAATACTGATTATGAATAAAATAAGATCAAGTAAGTGTACGAAACATATAAAAATAACAAAATAAATAAAACACACTACTGAAGTAAGACGTCAATAATATCTAATAAAAGCAGGCTTATGAGGATTTTAAAAAATACTAATTGTACCTTCAATAATTTCAAAATTCCTTGAAGAAAAAATATAAAATAAAAAAAGAAATAAAACAAACTACTGAAATAAGACGTCAATAGTATCCAATAAAAGCAAGCTTATGAGGATCTTTTCAAAAATACTCATTACACCTTCAATAGTTTCAAAAGTCATTGTACAAAAATTAGAAAAATAAAAACAGAAATAAAACAAACTACCACTGAAGTAAGACGTTAATAGTATCAATTAAAATCAAGCTTATCAGGATCTTTTTAAAAAATACTGATTATACCTTCAATAATTTCAAACTTCATTGTACTAGACATAGAAAAGAAAAAAATAAATAAAAAAAACTACTTAAGTACGACGTCAATAGTATCTAATAAAAGCAATCTTATGAGGATCTTTTCAAAAATACTCATTACACCTTCAATAATTTCAAAAGTCCTTTTACAAAAATTAGAAAAACAAAAACAAAAATAAAAAAACCTACTGAAGTTAGACGTTAATAGTATCAAATAAAAGCAAGCTCATGAGGACCTTTTTAAAAAATATTCTTTACATCTTCAATAATTTCAAAAGTCCTTGTACGAAACATAGAAAATAAAAAAAGAAATAAAACGAACTACTGAAATAAGACGTCAATAGTATTTAATAAAAGCAAGCTTATGAAGATCTTTTCAAAAATACTCATTACACCTTCAATAATTTCAAAAGTCATTGTACAAAAATTAGAAAACAAAACAGAAATAAAACAAACTACCACTGAATTAAAACTTTAATAGTATAAAATAAAATAACTATTATGATTTTCTTTTTGAAAAATAATTATTATACATTCAATAATTTAACATTTCATTTTACGAGACATAGAAAACTAAAAACATAAGTAAAACAAATAACTGAAGTCCGATGTCAATATAATCCAATAAAAGCGAGCTTATGAAGAAATTTTCAAAAATACCCATTACACCTTCAATAATTTCAAAAATCAATGTAAAAAAACTAGAAAAACCAAAACAGAAATAAAGCAAACTACCACTGAAATAAGACGTTAATAGTATCCAATAAAAGCAAGCTTATCAGTATTTTTTTTTTAAATACTGATTATACCTTCAATAATTTCAAAAGTCCTTGTACGAAACATAGAAAATAAAAAAAGAAATTAAACAGAATACTGAAGTAAGACTTCAAAAGTATCTAATAAAAGCAAGCTTAAAAGGATCTTTTCAAAAATACTCATTACACCTTCAATAATTACAAAAGTCATTGTAAAAAAATTCGAAAAACAAAAACAGAAATAAAACAAACTACCACTGAAGTAAGAGTTAAAGAGTATCTAATAAAAGCTAGCTAATGATTATCTTTTTAAAAAATACTGTTTGTACCATCAAGAATTTAAAAAGTACTTTTACTAAACAGAGAAAATAAAAAAAGAAATAAAACAAACTACTGAATTACGACGTAAATAGTATATAATAAAATCGATATTATGAGTATCTTTTAAAAAATTATCATTAACGTTGAAATAATTTAAAAAGTCAAATTAAAAAAAATATAAAAATAAAAACAGAAATAAAAAACACTACCACTGAAATAAGACTTCAAGATGATAAAATAAAATCAAGATTTTTAGGATTTTTTTTTAAATACTTATTATACCTTAAATAATTTTATAATTCCTTGTACAAAATATATAAAATAAAAAAAGAAATAAAACGAACTACTGAAGTACGACGTCAAAATTATCTAATAAAAGCAAGATCCTTAGGATACTTTTAAAAATACTCATTACACTTACAAGAATATCAAAAGTAACTGTAAAAAAATTAGAAAAATAAAAACAGAAATAAAACGAACTACCACTTAAGTAAGACGTTAATAGTATCCAATAAAAGCAAGCTTATGAGGATATTTTTAAAAAATACTGATTATACCTTCAATAATTTCAAAAGTCCTTGTACGATGCATAGAAAAAAAAAACAAATAAAACAAACTACTTAAGTAAGACGTAAATATTATCTAATAAAAGCAAGCTTATGAGGATCTTTTAAAAAATACTCATTACACCTACAATAATTTCAAAAGTCATTTTACAAAAATTAGAAAAATAAAAACAGATATAAAACAAACTACCACTGAAGTAAGACGTCAATAGTATCAAATAAAAGAAAGCTAATGTGGATCTTTTTAAAAAATACTGATTATACCTTCAATAATTTCAACAGTCCTTGTAATAAAGATAGAAAATAAAAAAATAAATAAAACAAACTCCTGAAGTAAGAAGTTAATATTATATAATAAAAACAAGCTTATGAGTATCTTTTCAAAAATACTGATTATACCTTCAATAATTTCAAAAGTTATTGTACAAATATAGAAAAATAAAAACGGAAATAAAACAAACTACCACTGAATTTCGACGTAAATAGTATCCAATAAAATCAATCTTATGAGGAACTTTTTAAAAAATACTGATTATACCTTAAATAATTTCAAAAGTCCTTGTACAAAACATAGAAAATAAAAAAAGAAATAAAACAAACTACTGAAGTAAGACGTCAATAGTATCTAATAAAAGCAAGCTTATGAGGATCTTTTCAAAAATACTCATTACACCTTCAATAATTTCAAAAGTCCATATACAAAAATTAGGAAAACAAAAACAGAAATAAAACAAGCTACCACTGAATTAAGACTTTAATAGTATCAATAAAAGCAAGCTTATGAGGATCTTTTAAAAAAATACTGATTATACCTTCAATAATTTCCAAAGTCCTTGTACGAAACATATAAAATAAAAAAGTATATAAAACAAACTACTGAATTAAGACGTCAATAGTATTTAATAAAAGCAAGCTTATGAGGATCTTTTAAAAAATACTCATTAAACCTAATTTTCGTCATTTTACAAAAATTATAAAAATAAAAAGAGAAATAATACAAACTACTTAAGTAAGACGTCAATACTATCGAATAAAAGCAAGCTTATGAAGATCTTTTTAAAAAAATACTGATTATGACATCAATAATTTCAAAAGTCATTGTAAGAAACATATAAAACTAAAAACAGAAATAAAACAAACTACTGAAGTAAGACGTAAATAATATCTAATAAAAGCAAGCTTATGAGTATCTCTTTAAAAATAATGATTATACCTTCAATAATTTCAAAAGTCCTTGTAAGAAACATAGAAAATAAAAAAAAAAATAAAACAAACTTCCTAAGTAAGACGTCAATATTATCCAATAAAAGCAAGCTGATGAGGATCTTTTAAAAAATACAAATACTGATTATACCTTCAATAATTTCAAAATTCCTTGTACGAAACATAGAAAATAATAAAAGAAATAAAACAAACTACTGAAGTAAGACGTCAATAGTATCTAATAGAAGCAAGCTTATGAGGATCTTTTCAAAATACTCATTAAACCTTAAATAACTTCAAAAGTCCTTGTTTGAAAATTAGAAAAATAAAAACAGAAATAAAACAAACTACCACTGAAGTAAGATGTTAATAGTATCCAATAAAAGCAAGCTTAAAAGGATCTTTTTTAAAAAATGCTTCAATAATTTCAAAAGTCCTTGTACGAAACATAGAAAATAAAAAAAGAAATAAAACAAACTGCTGAAGTAAGACGTCAAGAGCATATAATAAAAACAAGCTTATGTGTATATTTTAAAAAAACAAATTACACTTTCACTAATGTATTGTCCTTGTAAAAAAATTTGAAAAAAAAACAGAAATAAAAAAAATTACCACTGAATTAAGACGTAAAGAGTATAAAATAAAATAAAGATTATGAGGATATTTTTAAAAAATAATTATTATACATTAAATAATTTAAAAAGTCCTTGTACGAAACATATAAAATAAAAAAAGAAATAAAACAAACTACTGAAGTAAGACGTCAATATTATATAATAAAAGCATGCTCATTAGTATATTTTCAAAAATACTCATTACACATTCAATAATTTCAGAAGTCATTGTACAAAAATTATAAAAACAAAAACTAAAATAAAACAAACTACCACTGAAGTAAGACGTTAATAGTATCAATTAAAATCAAGCTTATCATGATCTTTTTAAAAAATACTGATTATACCTTCAATAATTTCAAAATTCCTTGTACGAAACATAAAAAATAAAAAAGAAGTAAACATAAAACATAAAACATAAAATACTGAAGTAAGACGTCAATAGTATCTAATAAAAGCAAGCTCATGAGGATCTTTTCAAAAATACTCATTACACCTTCAATAATTTCAAAAGTCCTTGTACAAAAATTAGAATAATAAAAACAGAGATAAAACAAACTACCACTGAAGTAAGACGTTAATAGTATACAATAAAAGCAAGCTTATCAGGATCTTTTTTTAAAAATACTGATTATACCTTCAATAATTTAAAAAGTCCTTGTACGAAACATAGAAAATAAGAAAAAAGAATAAAAAAAAATACTCAAGTAAGACGTCAATAGTATCAAATAAAAGCGATCTTCTGATTATCTTTTTAAAAATACTGATTATACCTTCAATAATTTCAAAAGTCCTTGTAAGAAACATAGAAAATAAAACAAGAAATAAAACAAACTTTCTAAGTAAGACGTCAATAGTATCCAATAAAAGCAATATTATGATTATATTTTTAAAAAATACTGATTATACCTTCAATAATTTAAAAATTCCTTGTACGAAACATAGAAAATAAAAAAATAAATAAAAAAAACTACTGAAGTAAGACGTCAATAGTATCTAATAGAAACAAGCTTATGAGGATCTTTTCAAAATACTCATTACACCTTCAATACTTTCAAAAGTCATTGTTTAAAAATTAGAAAAATAAAAACAGAAATAAAACAAACTACCACTGAAGTAAGATGTTAATAGTATCAAATAAAATCAAGCTTAAAAGTATCTTTTTAAAAAATGCTTCAATAATTTCAAAAGTCCTTGTACAAAACATAGAAAATAAAAAAAGAAATAAAACAAACTACTGAAGTAAGACGTCAATAGCATCTAATAAAAACAAGCTTATGGGGATCTTTTCAAAAATACTCATTACACTTTCAATAATTTCACGTCATTGTACAAAAATTATAAAAAAAAACAGAAATAAAACAAACTACCACTTAAGTAATACTTTAATAGTATCAAATAAAAGCAATATTATGAGTATATTTTTAAAAAATACTTATTATACCTTAAATAATTTCAAAAGTCCTTTTACTAAAAATAGAAAATAAAAAAAGAAATAAAACAAACTACTTAATTAAGAATTAAATATTATATAATAACAGAATGATCATTAGGATATTTTAAAAAATACTCATTACAAATACAATAATTTAAAAAGTCATTGTAAAAAAATTAGACAATCAAACTCAAAAATAAAACAAACTACAATTGAAATAAGACGTTAAAATTATCAAATACAATCAAGATCATGAGAATTTTTTTATAAAATACTTATTAGACCTTAAATAATTTTAGAAGTCATATTACAAAATATAGAAAAAAAAAAAAGAAATAAATCGAAATACTGAAGTAAGACTTCAATAGTATGCAATGAAAGCAGGCTCATGAGGATCTTTCCAAAATACTCATTAAACCTTCAATAATTTCAAAAATCCTTTTACAAAAATTAGAAAAAAAAACCAAAAATAAAACAAACTACTGAAGTAAGACGTCAATACTATCAAATAAAAGCAAGCTTATGAGGATCTTTTTAAAAAATACTCATTATACCTTCAATAATTTCAAAAGTCCTTGTACAAAACTTAGAAAATAAAAAAAGAAATAAAACAAACTACTGAAGTAAGACGTCAATACTATCCAATAAAAGCAAGCTTATGAGGATCTTTTTAAAAAATACTGATTAAATCTTCAATAATTTAAAAAGTCATTGTACAAAAATTAGAAAAATAAAAACAGAAATAAAACAAACTACCACTGAAGTAAGACGTTAATATTATCTAATAAAATCAAGCTTATCAGGATATTTTTAAAAAGACTTATTATACCTTCAATAATTTCAAAAGTCATTTTGGTAAACATAGAAAATAAAAAAACGAATAAAAACAACTACTGAAGTAAGACGTCAATAGTATCTAATAAAATCAAGCTTAGGAGGATCTTTTAAAAAGTCCTCATACACCTTCAATGATTTCACAAGTGATTGTACAAAAAATAGAATAATAACAAAAGAAATAAAACAAACTACTGAATTAAGACGTCAATAGTATCCAATAAAATCAAGATTATGAGTATCTTTTTTTAAAAAGACTGATTATAAAATCAATAATTTAACAATTCCTTTTACGAAAAATAGAAAATAAAAAAAGGAATAAAACAAACTACTGAAGTAAGACGTCAATAGTATCGAATAAAAGCAAGCTTATGAGGATCTCTTTAAAAATAATGATTATACCTTCAATAATTTCAAAAGTCCTTGTAAGAAACATAGAAAATAAAAAAAAAAATAAAACAAACTTCCTAAGTAAGACGTCAATAGTATCCAATAAAAGCAAGCTTATGAGGATCTTTTTAAAAAATACTGATTATACGTTCAATAATTTCAAAATTCCTTGTACGAAACATAGAAAATAATAAAAGAAATAAAACAAACTACTGAAGTAAGACGTCAATAGTATCTAATAGAAACAAGCTTATGAGGATCTTTTCAAAATACTCATTACACCTTCAATAATTTCAAAAGTCCTTGTACAAAAATTAGAAAAATAAAAACAGGAATAAAACAAACTACCACTGAAGTAAGACGTTAATAGTATCCAATAAAAGCAAGCTTAAAAGAATCTTTTTAAAAAATGCTTCAATAATTTCAAAAGTCCTTGTACGAAACAGAAAATAAAAAAAGAAATAAAACAAACTACAGAAGTAAGACGTCAATAGCATCTAATAAAAACAAGCTTATGGGGATCTTTTCAAAAAAATCATTACACTTTCAATAATTTCATGTCATTGTAAAAAAATTAGAAAAAAAAACAGAAATAAAACAAACTACCACTGAATTAAGAAGTCAATAGTATCCAATAAAAGCAATATTATGAGGATATTTTTAAAAAATACTGATTATACCTTCAATAATTTCAAAAGTCCTTGTACGAAACATATAAAATAAAAAAAAAAATAAAACAAACTACTGAAGTAAGAAGTCAATATTATCTAATAAAAGCATGCTAATGAGGATATTTTCAAAAATACACATTACAACTACAATAATTTCATAAGTCATTGTAAAAAAATTACAAAAAAAAACACTAAAATAAAACAAACTACCACTGAAATAAGACGTCAAAAGTATCCAATAAAAGCAAGCTTATGAGGATTTTTTTTTATAAAATACTGATTATACCTTCAATAATTTTAGAAGTCCTTGTACAAAACATAGAAAATTAAAAAAGAAATAAAACGAACTACTGAAGTAAGACGTCAATAGTATCTAATAAAAGCAAGCTTATAAGGATCTTTTCAAAAATACTCATTAAACCTTCAATAATTTCAAAAGTCCTTGTACAAAAATTAGAAAATAAAAAAAAAAATAAAACACAAGACTGAATTAAGACGTCAATACTATCCAATAAAAGCACGCTTATGAGTATATTTTAAAAAAATACTGATTATAACTTCAATAATTTCAAAAGTCCTTGAACAAAAAATAGAAAATTACACAAGAAATAAAACAAACTACTGAAGTAAGACTTCAATAGTATCTAATAAAAGCAAGATTATGATGATATTTTCAAAAATACTCATTACACCTTCAATAATTTCAAAAGTCATTGTACAAAAATTAGAAAAATAAAAACAGAAATAAAACAAACTACCACTGAAGTAAGACGTCAATAGTATCCATTAAAAGCAAGCTGATCAGGATATTTTTAAAAAATACTGTAGATATAAAAAATAATTTTAGATGTTCATATTAAGAGAACAAGAAAATAAAAAAAGAAATAAAACAAACTAACTAAATACTAAGTTAAGGGTCTCTAGTGAAATCAAGATGCTAATGGTATTTCTAAAAATACTGATTATACCACATAAACATTCAAAAGTCACTGTACAAAACATTAGGCAAATAAAAACATACATAAAAAGAGCTACAACTTAAATAAGTCGTTAATAATATCAATCAAAATCAATCTTATCATCACCTTTTTAAAAAATACTGATTATACCTTCAATAATTTCAAAAGTCATTGTAAGAGACATAGAAAAAAAAAAATTAAACACATAACTTAAGTAAGACTTAAATATTATCTAATAAAATCAAGCTTATTAGGATATTTTCAAAAATAATCATTACACCTCCAATAATTTCAAAAGTCATTTTACAAAAATTAGAAAAATAAAAACAGAAATAAAACAAACTACCACTGAAGTAAGACGTCAATAGTATCCAATAAAATACAGCTCATGAGAATATTTTTAAAAAATATTCATTACACCTTCAATAATTTCAAAAGTCATTGTAAAAAAATTTGAAAAATAAAAACAGAAATAAAAAAAACGACCACTGAAGTAAGACGTAAATAGTATCCAATTAAAGCAATATTATGAGTATATTTTAAAAAAATAATTATCATAACTTAAATAATTTCAAATGTGATTGTAAAAAAATTATAATAACAAAAAAATAAATAAAAAAAACTAATGAATTAAGAAGTCAATAGTATCTAAAAAAAGCAATATTATCAATATCTTTTCAAAAATACTGATTATGAAATCAATAATATCAAGTAATTGTTCGAAACATAGAAAAATAAAAACATAAAAAAAAAAAACTAGTTAAGTAATACTTCAATAATATCTAATAAAAGCAATATTATAAAGATCTTTTCAAACATACTGATTAAACATCCAATAATTTAAAAATTCATTGTAAGAAACATATAAAATGAAAAAAGAAATAAAACAAACTGGTTAAGTAAGACGTCAATAGTATACAATAAAAGCAAGCTTATGACGATCTTTTTAAAAAATAATTATTACACCTTCAATACTTTCAAAAGACATAGTACAAAACATAGAAAAAGAAAAAAGAAATAAAAAAAACTACTGAAGTAAGAAGTCAATAGTATCTAATAAAAGCAAGCTTATGAGGATATTTACAAAAATACTCATTACAAATTCAATAATTTCAAAAATCATTTTACAAAAATTAGAAAAATAAAAACAGAAATAAAAAAAACTACCACTGAAGTAAGACGTCAATACTATCCAATAAAAGCAAGCTTATGAGGATCTTTTTAAAAAATACTGTTTATACCTTCAATAATTTTAGAAGTTCCTTGTACAAAACATATAAAATAAAAAAATAAATAAAAATAACTACTGAAGTAAGACGTCAATAGTATCCAATAAAAGCAAGCTTATTACGATCTTTTAAAAAATACTTATTACAACTTCAATAATTTCAAAAGTCATTGTACAAAAATTAGAAAAATAAAAACAGAAATAAAACAAACTACCACTGAAGTAAGACGTTAATAGTATCAATTAAAATCAAGCTTATCAGGATCTTTTTAAAAAATACTGATTATACCTTCAATAATTTCAAAATTCCTTGTACGAAACATATAAAATAAAAAAAGAAATAAAACAAACTACTGAAGTAAGACGTCAATAGTATCTAATAAAAGCAAGCTTATGAGGATCTTTTCAAAAATACTCATTACACCTTCAATACTTTCAAAAGTCCTTGTACGAAAATTAGAAAAATAAAAACAGAAATAAAACACACTACCACTGAAGTAAAACGTTAATAATATCCAATAAAAGTAAGCTCATGAGGATCTTTTTAAAAAATATTCATTACACCTTCAATAATTTCAAACTTCCTTGTACGAAAACATAGAAAATAAAAAAAGAAATAAAACAAACTACTGAAAGAAGACGTCAATAGTATTTAATAAAAGCAAGCTTATGAAGATCTTTTCAAAAATACTCATTACACCTTCAATAATTTCAAAAGTCATTGTACAAAAATTAGAAAACAAAACAGAAATAAAACAGACTATCACTGAAGTAAGACGTTAATAGTATCCAATAAAAGCAAGCTTATCAGGATCTTTTTTTAAAAATAATGATTATACCTTCAATAATTTCAAATGTCGTTGTACTAAACATAGAAAATAAAAAAAGAAATAAAACAAACAACTGAAGTACGACGTCAATAGTATCTAATAAAATCAAGCTTATGAGGATCTTTTCAAAAATACCCATTAAACCTTCAATAATTTCAAAAATCATTGTAAAAAAACTAGAAAAACCAAAACAGAAATGAAGCAAACTACCACTGAAATAAGACGTTAATAGTATCCAATAAAAGCAAGCTTATCAGGATTTTTTTAAAAAATACTGATTATACCTTCAATAATTCCAAAAGTCCTTGTACGAAACATAGAAAATAAAAAAAGAAATTAAACTGACTACTGAAGTAAGACTTCAAAAGTATCTAATACCAAGCTTAAAAGGATCTTTTCAAAAATACTCATTGCACCTTCAATAATTACAAAAGTCATTGTAAAAAAATTTGAAAAACCGAAACAGAAATAAAACAAACTACCACTGAAGTAAGACGTTAATAGTATCCAATAAAAGCAAGCTTATGAGGATCTTTTTAAAAAATACTGATTATACCTTCAATAATTTCAAAAGTACTTGTACGAAACATAGAAAATAAAAAAAGAAATTTAACAAACTACTGAAGTAAGACGTCAATAGTATCTAATAAAAGCAAGCTTATGAGGATCTTTTCAAAAATACTCATTACACTTTCAATAATTTCAAAAGTCACTTTAAAAAAATTAGAAAAATAAAAACACAAATAAAACAAACAACCACTGAAATAAGACGTAAAAAGTATCCAATAAAAGCAAGCTTATGAGAATTTTTTTTTAAATACTGATTATACCTTAAATAATTTTAGAAGTCCTTGTACAATGCATAGAAAAAAAAAACAAAAAACAAACTACCGAAGTAAGACGTCAATGGTATCTAATAAAAGCAAGCTTATGAGGATCTTTTCAAAAATACTCATTAAACCTCCAATAATTTCAAAAGTCATTTTACAAAAATTAGAAAAACAAAAACAGACATAAAACAAACTACCACTTAAGTAAGACGTCAATAGTATCCAATAAAAGTAAGCTTATGTTGATCTTTTTAAAAAATACTGATTATACCTTAGATAATTTCAAAAGTCCTTGTACAAAACATAGAAAATAAAAAAATAAATAAAACAAACTACTGAAGTAAGACGTTAATAGTATCTAATAAAAGCAAGCTTATGAGGATCTTTTCAAAAATACTCATTACACCTTCAATAATTTCAAAAGTCATTGTACAAATTTAGAAAAATAAAAACAGAAATAAAACAAACTACCACTGAAGTAAGACGTCAATAGAATCAGAATCAGAATCATTAATTACATAAAAGCTTTCGTAATCAGGGTTTAAATCCCGACTAAATCGCGCTATTATTTACAAAGTAAACAAAGACACAAAAAAATTAATACACATGTCACTTATTGTAGACAGAAACATAAAAAGGCACAAACGAATTACTGAAGCGATTAGTTCGACACTTGGGCTGGGCTCGCTTTGTTGCTTTTGATCTTGTAGTTACTTTTTTTGTGAGCATTGAGGGTAATATATTTCTGTGTTTATCACTTGTCAGAAGAAACTGGCCAAATTTACAGATAAGTTGAAAACGGCGGTCGTGAAGTGACGGCAAATTCAGTTTAGTTGAGACAGTGCTGATTCGTAATCGGTGTACTGACCAGACAGTATGGCCTTCACCGCTCTTTTCTGGACTGATTCGAGTACTTCGCTCATATAGGCAGTGTTCTGAACCTGTGGACCCCATACAGGGCACGCATACTCTAATATTGGGCGAATATATGTCAGGTAGGCTGTTTTCATATGCGGCACTGAAAAACAAAATCTTCGCATCAGTAAAAGTGTACGCATGGCTCAGTTCGCCTTTTTCACTACCTCGTGGACATGGAGGCTAAACGAAGAGTCAACGCTGAACGTAACACCAAGTATAACTGCCAACGATGCACTTAAGTCTGAAAGAGGGGGGCACTGACAATACCATTTGAGCGTGTTAAATCGAAGAATTTTGGTTTTCGTTTACGTTGATTCGGAGGCTGTTTTCAGAACACTGGTCTCTAAAGTTGTCGATAAATGATTCACTGAACTGGGGAACGGTTTGAGACTTCACAATGAGGTATTTTAAGAGGGTGGAAAGGTCATCTACGAATTTGAACCGTTCGTCAAAATCGGCAAGGACGAAGTTGATCACTGCCAAGAACAACAATGCAGCGAGTTTAGTGCCTTGTGGGGCACCACACGTAAGCTCAGACCATTCCGAATCAGTATCACCCGGGTAGAGACCATACACACTCTGTCGTCGGTCGCGTAAGAAATTTATTATTAATAAGAGAATATGTCTGCAAGCTCCCATAACCTTCAGATTGTTCACTGCAGTATAATGGCGTATCAAGTCGAAGGCTTTTCTATAGTCGGCTAGGAGGAGATCTACAATTGTGCCCCCTTGGTTAAGCCATTCAACAATAAGGTGATACAGACGCACAAGATAAACAGTTGTACTACTACCTTTCAAGCACCCGTATTGGTATGGATCAAGAGAGCCCTGGACTTGTGACATAAGTTCACGATATATAAATGAGTCCGCTACCTTAGAGAGGTTCGGAACTATCGAAATTGGGCGGAGTTGGTCGCAAGATTTTGGGTTTTTCACTTTTGGAATGACGCGCACATAAGCTCTCTTCCAAACACTGGGGAACACTTGTTCGCGAAAACACTGGTTAATTATAGAGCTGAGTGGTTTTGCGAGAAAGATGGAGAACTCGCGTAACAACTTGACAGGGAGTTCACCAGGGTAAGGCGGACAGTTTACTTTCAGTTTTTGAAGTTCCTTAAAGACGGCATGTTCAGATACTTCACAAATCTCATCAGTCTCGGTGTCGGCAATGATACTCTCAATTTCTGAGTTTATGATTGATGGGTATGTGGTGCATATGTCGGAGAAAAAATTGTTCACTTCAGTAGCTGATGTCAGGGTGCCGTCATCTTTGAGTAGTCTCAGGTCCTTTGGCGTTGATTTCCCTGCAAGGGTTTTGACCGAAGAGTGCCATTTGTGAGGGTCAGTGTGCAGTAATGGTGTTATTTTCTCTTTTACATACTGTCTTTGGGCTAGTTTGTTTAACTTCACAATTCTGCTACACAAACTGGATGCAGCCGCTTGATCTCCAGCTTTGTGGAGACTACAGCGAGTCTTTATCATCTGCTTGAGTTCGTTGGTGATCCATGGTTTGTCAGTGTCACAAACCGTAATAACTTTTATTGGAAAAAAATCATGAAACTTTTCCAACAGAAGGCTGTTCAGTTTGCTGACTTTGACATTAATATCGGCCTCTGCACAAATGTCCTCAAAATCGTAAGCACCAATCCAGCGACCAAATTGAGCTATTGAAGACATTATGATGGGCTGAATTGTGGTTTTTGTTCGTTTTGATCGTGGGATACTTGCTTGTGCTTCCCAGAAAATTATAAAATGATCAGAGTTCTGAAGGGGACCTAGAGATCGGGGAGCGTTATAAAGATCTGCCAAGTTCGTAAAGATCATGTCAAGAGTACTGCCACTTTGGTGAGTCGGAATGTTCACTACTTGTTGCATATCCAAAACGTTTGAGAGCCACTGACGACTGGTCCGGTTGAAATCACCAGCAATCACAACCGCAGGGGAAGTGTACTTGTGGTGTATTTGTTGACGAACAATTGTAGATACTCAATAAGTTCTATACTGTTCCCAGCGCTGTCTGGATCGTACACTGACGCAACTAATAAACAGGAGAATCTTTGTGACAGATTCGCCAGTCTCCACTCCACCCACACACTCTTCTTATCAGAATCATAAGGGCCACATCCCAGATTCGATGGTAGGTCGTCACATATATAGAGTCCTCTGCCAGCCCTGTAATGGACAAGGCCTCGGTCTCGTTAAGTGTTGAGGTAGCCTCTGTAACCTCTAATCCATTCAGTCTCCTCAGTAATGTCCCAACACTCGCTTATAATTGCAATGGGTACGTTATTCTGCTTAATTAACACTTCCAGCTCGTCCATTTTATTGTTCAAAGATCGAGCGTTACACATTAGCATATTCGGAAGTTTGTATTTTGCTGAGAATCGCTCCGGACGCAAATTTGGAGTAGGTTCCGAAGCACTGCAGTTAACATTCTCTATAAACCAGGGAACAAGTAGGGGTGGAGTATCGTGAGGAGGAGCGCAACGGATTACGACTAGGTTACTCGTCCTTGTCGGCCGGTCCTTTGTCTTTCTCGTGCGGGGGAAATGCACCGGGATTCTCATTTGGCGTTTCCTTTTTCCTCCTCGTTTGCCACGGTGGGTTCGCTTATTCAAGCAGTCCGATAAGCGAGAGCACTCTGGTGGCTCTAAGTAGCGAGCTATCTCAGTGCGCACTGGTGGTTTCTTTAAGAGTCCAAATAGCCACAAGTTACAAAAGGTAGATGGTGGTAGATGGTATTTAATTTGCATGATGATTGCACTAAGCAAAGTCAGGAACAGCAAGTCTTAGGTTACTTTCACTATCACAGCAGGAATCCGGATAAAAATAGCACTGGACTAGCTAAACTAAGAAGTCGGAGGCAGCTTTTTCAAAGCGCTCTCACCGCGATCGACATCAAGGAAACATCAGGGAACCTAAGGAGCAAGAGATCACCGGGAGCAAGGGAAGCGTCGAGACCTGCTCACCTGTTCCCTGCAATTTAAGGCTAATTAACCGGCAGGTACCAATACGGCGCTTTCGGCAGGTTCTCTCCCCTCTTCTGCTTGGTCCCAAGCGATCCACGCAGTCCACAGGACTTCACTAATTCAGAAGAAACATAAACATATACACACGCCGATTTTAACCTTTTTTTTCGCCCGAAAACCAAACTCACAAACAAGAATGGCAACGCTGCGCGGCCAAAAATCACGCAATCAGCGCGTGCGCAGCAATAGACACACCTGGTTCCTAGTATATGTCTCCTCTTAACTTGAAAAAAAAATATTCACTTACTTGGAAAGTCACAATTATAAATCTGGTTTCAAAAAATATCCCAAAAAAATATCCAAATCTTATTCAAAACTAGTGAAATGACAGAATATATTTTCCTTAGTTATTACACCCATGGTTGCCAGTATGAGGCAAGTATTGCCAGTATTGCCAGTATGAGCTTATGAGGACCTTTTTAAAAAATACTGATTATACCTTCAATAATTTCAAAAGTCCTTGTAAGAAACATAGAAAATAAAAAAAGAAATAAAACAAACTTCCTAAGTAAGACGTCAATAGTATCCAATAAAAGCAAGCTTATGAGGATCTTTTTAAAAAATACTGATTATACCTTCAATAATTTCAAAATTCCTTGTACGAAACATAGAAAATAAAAAAAGAAATAAAACAAACTATTTAATTAAGACGTAAATAGTATCTAATAGAAGCAAGTTTATGAGGATCTTTCCAAAAATACTCATTAAACATTCAATAATTTCAAAAGTCATTTTTTAAAAATTAGAAAAATAAAAACAGGAATAAAACAAACTACCACTGAAGTAAGACGTTAATAGTATCCAATAAAAGCAAGCTTAAAAGGATCTTTTTTAAAAATGCTTAAATAATTTCAAAATTCCTTGTACGAAGCATTGAAAATAATAAAAGAAATAAAACAAACTACTGAAGTAAGACGTAAATAGTATATAAAAAAACAAGCTGATGTGGATATTTTAAAAAATAATAATTACACTTTCAATAATTTCAAGTCATTGTACAACAATTTGAAAAACAAAAACAGAAATAAAAAAAACTACCACTGAAGTAAGACGTCAATAGTAGCAAATAAAATCAAGATTATTAGGATATTTTAAAAATAATGATAATAACTTCAATAATTTCAAAAGTAATTGTACAAAACATATAAAATAAAAAAAGAAATAAAACAAACTACTGAATTAAGACGTCAATAGTATCTAATAAAAGCATGCTCATTAGGATCTTTTCAAAAATACTCATTAAACCTTCAATAATATCATAAGTCATTGTACAAAAATTAGAAAAAAAAAAACTAAAATAAAACAAACTACCACTGAAGTAAGACGTTAATAGTATCAATTAAAATCAAGCTTATAAGGATCTTTTTAAAAAATACTGATTATACCTTCAATAATTTCAAAAGTCCTTGTACGAAACATAGAAAATAAAAAAAGAAATAAAACAAACTACTGAAGTAAGACGTCAATAGTATCTAATAAAAGCATGCTCATGAGGATCTTTTCAAAAATACTCATTACACCTTCAATAATTTAAGAAGTCCTTGTACAAAAATTAGAAAAACAAAAACAGAAATAAAACAAACTACCACTGAAGTAAGAAGTTAAGAGTATCAAACAAAAGCAATATTATCATTACATTTTTGAAAAATACTGATTATGTCATCAATAATTTTTGAAGTCATTGTACAAGATCTAGAAAATAAAAAAAGAAATAAAACGAATTACTGAAATACGACGTCAAAAGTATCTAATAAAAGCGTGCTCTTAAGGATCTTTTCAAAAATCTCATTACACCTTCAATAATTTCAAAAGTCACTGTACAAAAATTAGAAAAATAAAAACAGAAATAAAACGAACTACCACTTAAGTAAGACGTTAATAGTATCTAATAAAAGCTAGCTTCTGTGGATATTTTTAAAAAATACTTATTATACCTTAAATAATTTAAAAAGTCATTTTACGATGCATAGAAAATAAAAAAAGAAATAAAAAAAACTACCGAAGTAAGACGTCAATAGTATCGAATAAAAGCAAGCTTATGAGGATCTTTTCAAAAATACTTATTTCACCTTCAATAATTTCGAAAGTCATTTAAAAAATACAGAAAAACAAAAACAGATATAAAACAAACTACCACTGAAGTAAGACGTCAACAGTATCCAATAAAAGTAAGCTTATGTGGATCTTTTTAAAAAATACTGATTATACCTTCGATAATTTCAAAAGTCCTTGTAAAAAAGATATAAAATAAAAAAATAAATAAAACAAACTACTGAAGTAAGAAGTTAATAGTATCTAGTAAAAGAAAGCTTATGAGGATCTTTTCAAAAATACTCATTACACATTCAATAATTTCAAAAGTCACTGTACAGAATTTAGAAAAATAAAAACAGAAATAAAACAAACTACCACTGAAGTTAGACGTCAAAAGTATCCAATAAAAGCAAGCTTATGAGGATCTTTTCAAAAATACTCATTACACCTTCAATAATTTCAAAAGTCCTTGTACAAAAATTAGGAAAACAAAAACAGAAATAAAACAAGCTACCACTGAAGTAAGACGTTAATAGTATTAATAAAAGAAAGCTTATGAGGATCTTTTTAAAAAATACTCATTATACCTTCAATAATTTCCAAAGTCATTGTAGGAAACATAGAAAATAAAAAAAGATATAAAACAAACTACTGAATTAAGAAGTCAATATTATCGAATAAAAGCGAGCTTATGAAGATCTTTTAAAAAATACTCATTAAAACTTATTTTCGTCATTTTAAAAAAATTATAAAAATAAAAAAATAAATAAAACAAACTACTGAAGTAAGACGTCAATAGTATCTAATAAAATCAAGATTATGAGAATCTTTTTAAAAAATACTTATTATGACTTCAATAATTTAAAAATTCATTGTAAGAAACATATAAAACTAAAAACATGAATAAAACAAACTAGTGAAGTAAGACGTCAATAATATCCAATAAAAGCAAGCTAATGAGGACATTTTTAAAAATAATGATTATACATTAAATAATTTAAAAAGTCATTGTACTAAACATAGAAAATAAAACCAAAAATACAACACACGTCCTAATTAAGACGTCAATATTATCCAATAAAAGCAAGAAGCTGAGGATCTTTTCAAAAAATAATGATTATATGTTCAATAATTTCAAAAGTACTAGCACAAAACATAGAAAATGAAAAAAGAAATAAAACAAACTACTGAAGTACGACGTCAATAGTATCTAATAGAAGCAAGCTTATGAGGATCTTTTCAAAATACTCATTACACCTTCAATACTTTCAAAAGTCATTGTACAAAAATTAGAAAAATAAAAACAGAAATAAAACAAACTACCACTGAAGTAAGACGTTAATAGTATCCAATAAAAGCAAGCTTAAAATTATCTTTTTTAAAAAATGCTTCAATAATTTCAAAAGTCCTTGTACGAAACATTGAAAATAAAAAAAGAAATAAAACAAACTACTGAAGTAAGACGTAAATAGTATCTAAAAAAACAAGCTTATGGGGATATTTTCAAAAATACTCATTACACTTTCAATAATTTCACGTCATTGTACAAAAATTAGAAAAACAAAAACAGAAATAAAACAAACTACCACTGAATTAAGACGTCAATAGTATCCAATAAAAGCAAGCTTATGAGGATATTTTTAAAAAATACTTATTATACCTTCAATAATTTCAAAAGTCCTTTTACGAAACATATAAAATAAAAAAAAAAGTAAAACACACTACTGAAGTAAGACGTCAATAGTATCTAATAAAAGCAAGCTCATGAGGATCTTTTCAAAAATACTCATTACACCTTCAATAATTTCAGAAGTCATTGTACAAAAATTAGAAAAACAAAAACTAAAATAAAACAAACTACCACTGAAGTAAGACGTTAATAGTATCAATTAAAATCAAGCTTATCAGGATCTTTTTAAAAAATACTGATTATACCTTCAATAATTTCAAAAGTCCTTGTAAGAAACATAAAAAAAAAAAAAAATAAAACAAACTACTGAAGTAAGACGTCAATAGTATCTAATAAAAGCAAGCTCATGAGGATCTTTTCAAAAATACTCATTACACCTTCAATAATTTCAAAAGTCCTTGTACAAAAATTAGAATAATAAAAAAAGAGATAAAACAAACTACCACTGAAGTAAGACGTTAATAGTATCCAATAAAAGCAAGCTTATCAGGATCTTTTTTTAAAAATACTGATTATACAATCAATAATTTTAGAAGTCCTTGTACAAAACATAGAAAATAAAAAAATGAATAAAACAAACTATTGAAGTAAGACGTCAATAGTATCTAATAAAAGCAGGCTTCTGAAGCTTTTTAAAAAATACTCATTATACCTTCAATAATTTCAAAAGTCCTTGTACGAAACATAGAAAATAAAAAAAGAAATAAAACAAACTTCCTAAGTAAGACGTCAATAGTATCAACTAAAAGCAATATTATGATTATATTTTTAAAAAATACTTATTAGATGTTCAATAATTTAAAAAGTCCTTGCACAAAAACTAGAAAATAAAAAAAGTAATAAAACAAACTACTGAAGTAAGAAGTAAATATTATATAATAAAAACAAGTTTATAAGGATTTTTTCAAAATACTAAGTAAACCTTCAATAACTACAAAAGTCCTTGTTTGAAAATTAGAAAAATAAACATAGAAATAAAAAAAATTACCACTTAATTAAGATTTTAATAGTATCCAATAAAAGCAATCTTTTAATAATCTTTTTTAAAAAATACTTCAATAATTTCAAAATTCATTGCACAATGCAGTTAAAATAAAAAAAGAAATAAAACAAACTACAGAATTAAGAATTCAATAGAATCTAATAAAATCAATCTGAGGGGGATATTTTAAAAAAACTAATTACACTTTCACTAATTTAATGTCATTGTAAAAAAATTAGAAAAACAAAAACAGAAATAAAACAAACTACCACTGAATTAAGACGTCAATAGTATCCAATAAAAGCAAGCTTATGAGGATATTTTTAAAAAATACTGATTATACCTTCAATAATTTCAAAAGTCCTTGTACGAAACATAGAAAATAAAAAAAGAAATAAAACAAACTACTGAAGTAAGACGTCAATAGTATCTAATAAAATCAAGCTTATGAAGATCTTTTCAAAAATACCCATTAAACCTTCAATAATTTCAAAAATCATTTTAAAAAAGTTAGAAAAACCAACACAGAAATGAAGCAAACTACCACTGAAATTATAATTCAAAAGTATCAATTAAAATCAATATTATCATTATTTTTTTAAAAAATACTTATTATAACTTCAATAATTCCAGAAGTCCTTGTACGAGACATATAAAATAAAAAAAGAAATAAAACAAACTACTTAAGTAAGATGTCAAAGGTATCTAATAAAAGAATGCTTATTAGGATCTTTTCAAAAATACTCATTAAACCTTCAATAATATCAGAAGTCCTTGTACAAAAATTAGAATAATAAAAACAGAGATAAAACAAACTACCACTGAAATAAGACGTTAATAGTATACAATAAAAGCAATCTTATGAGGATCTTTTTTTAAAAATACTTATTGTACCTTCAATAATATCAGAATTCATTGTACAAGACATAAAAAATAAAAAAAGAAATAAAACAGACTACCGAATTACTACGTATAAGTTAACTAATAAAATCGTTACCATGGGTATCTTTCAAGAAATTCTCATTACAATTCCAATACTAACAAAAGTCACTTTGAAAAAATTCGGAAAATAAAAACAAATATAAAAAGAGCTACCACTTAAATACAACGTCAATAGTATCCAATAAAAGTAAGCTTGTGAGGATCTTTTCAAAAATACTCATTACACCTTCAATACTTTCAAAAGTCATTGTACGAAAATTAGAAAAATAAAAACAGAAATAAAACAAACTACCACTGAAGTATGACGTTAATAGTATCAATTAAAATCAAGCTTATGAGGATCTTTTTAAAAAATACTGATTATACCTTCAATAATTTCAAAAGTCATTGTACGAAACATAGAAAATAAAAACAGAAATAAAACAAACTACTGAAGTAAGACGTCAATAGTATCTAATAAAAGCAAGCTTATGAGAATCTTTTCAAAAATAATCATTACACATTCAATAATTTCAAAATTCATTGTACAAAAATTAGAAAAACAAAAACAGAAATAAAAAAACTACCACTGAAGTAAGACGTTTATAGTATCCAATAAAAGCAAGATTATGAGGATCTTTTTAAAAAATACTGATTATACCTTCAATAATTTAAAAATCCTTGTACGAAACATAGAAAAAAAAAAAAAATAAAACAAACTACTAAAGTAAGAATTCAAAGTTAAATAAAAAAATAGATATCATGATTATACTTCAAAAGATCTCATACAACTCAAAGACTTTAAAAAAAACCTTTACAAAAATTAGAAAAATAAAAACAGAAATAAATCCATATATTTAAATAAGTCGTTAAAACTATATAATAAAAGTTCGATGCTGTGGATCTTTTTATAAAATACTGTTTATACATTCAATAATTTCAAAAGTCCTAGTACGAAACATAGAAAATAAAAAAAGAAATAAAACAAACTACTGAAATAAGACGTCAATAGTATCTAATAAAGGCAAGCCCATGAGGATTTTTTCAAAAATACTCATTACACCTTCAATAATTTCAAGTCATTGTACAAAAATTAGAAAAATAAAAACAGAAATAAAACAAACTACCACTGAAGTAAGACGTTAATAGTATCCAATAAAAGCAAGCTTATGAGGATATTTTTACAAAATACTGATTATACCTTTAATAATTTCAAAAGTCCTTGTACGAAACATGTAAAATAAAAAAAGAAATAAAACAAACTACTGAAGTAAGACGTCAAAAGCATCTAATAAAAACAAGCTTATGAGGATCTGTTCGAAAATACTCATTAAACCTTCAATAATTTCAAAAGTCATTGTAAAAAAATTAGAAAAACAAAAACAGAAATAAAACGAACTACCACTTAATTAAGACGTTAAGAGTAGCCAATAAAAGATAGCTTATCATGACATTTTCGAAAAATATTCTTTACATCTTCAATAATTTTAGAAGTTATTGTAAAAGACCTAGAAAATAAAAAAAGAAGTAAAACGAACTAACGAAGTGCGACGTCAATATTATTTAATAAAAGCAAGATTATGAGGATCTTTTCAGAAATACACATTACACCTACAATAATTTCAAAAGTCACTGTGCAAAAATTAGGAAAACAAAAACAGAAATAAAACAAACTACCGAAGTAAGACGTCAATAGTATCTAATAAAAGCAAGCTTATGAGGATCTTTTCAAAAATACTCATTACACATTCAATAATTTCAAAAATCATTTTACAAAAATTAGAAAAATAAAAACAGAAATAAAAAAAACTACCACTGAAGTAAGACTTCAAAAGTATCCAATAAAAGCAAGCTTATGAGGATCTTTTTAAAAAATACTGATTATATCTTCAATAATTTTAGAAGTCCTTGTACGAAAAATAGAAAATAAAAAAAGAAATAAAACAAACTACTGAAGTAAGACGTCAATAGTATCTAATAAAAGCAAGCTTATGAGGATCTTTTCAAAAATACTCATTACACCTTCGATAATTTCAAAAGTCATTGTACAAAAATTAGAAAAATAAAAATATAAATAAAACAAACTACTGAAGTAAGACGTCAATAGTATCTAATAAAAGCAAGCTTATGACGATCTTTTCAAAAATACTGATTATGCCTTCAATAATTTCAAAAGTCATTGTACGAAACATATAAAAATAAAAACAGAAATAAAACAAACAATTGAAGTAAGATCTCAATAGTATCTAATAAAAGCAAGCTTATCAGGATCTTTTAAAAAAGAATCATTGTACCTTCAATAATTTAAAACGTCATTTTGCGAGACCTAGAAAATAAAAAAAGAAATAAAACGAATCACCGAAGTAAGACGTCAATAGTATGTACTAAAATCGGGCTCAAGAGGATCTTTCCAGAAGCTATCATACACTTCAAATGCTTTAAGAAGTCGCTTTCCACAAATGTGGAAAACAAAAACAGAAATAAAACAAACTACCACTGAAGTAAGACGTCAATAGTATCCAATAAAAGCAATCTTATGAGGATTTTTTTTAAAAAATACTGTTTATACCTTCAATAATTTTAGAAGTTCCTTGAACAAAACATAGAAAATAAAAACAAAAATAAAACAACCTACTGAAATAAGACGTCAATAGTATCTAATAAAATCAAGATTATAACTATATTTCAAAAAATTATCATACACCTTAAATAATTTCAAAAATCACTTTACGAAAATTAGAAAAATAAAAACAGAAATAAAACAATCTACCATTGAAATAAAACGTTAAAAGTATCAAATAAAATCAAGCTTATCAGGATCTTTTTAAAATAACTTCAATAATTTCAAAAGTCCTTGTACGAAACATAGAAAATAAAAAAAGAAATAAAACAAACTACTGAAGTAAGACGTCAAAAGCATCTAATAAAAACAAGCTTATGAGGATCTGTTCGAAAATACTCATTAAACTTTCAATAATTTCAAACGTCATTGTACAAAAATTAGAAAAACAAAAACAAAAATAAAACAAACTACCACTGAAGTAAGACGTTAATAGTATCCAATAAAAGCAAGCTTATGAGGATATTTTTAAAAAATACTGATTATACCTTCAATAATTTCAAAAGTCCTTGTACGAAACATAGAAAATAAAAAAAGAAGTAAAACAAACTACTGAAGTAAGACGTCAATAGTATCTAATAAAAGAAAGCTTATGAGAATCTTTTCAAAAATACTCATTACACCTTCAATAATTTCAAAAGTCATTGTACAAAAATTAGAAAAACAAAAAACAGAAATAAAACAAACTACCACTGAAGTAAGACGTTAATATTATCCAATAAAAGCAAGCTTACGAGGATCTTTTCAAAAATACTCATTACACCTTCAATAATTACAAAAGTCATAATAAAAAAATTCGAAAAACAAAAACATAAATAAACAAAACTACCACTTAAGTAAGAGGTCTAGACTATCTAATAAAAGCAAGCTTCTGTGGATATTTTAAAAAAATAATGTTTATACCATAAATAATTTCAGAAGTTCATTGTACGAAACATAGAAAATAAAAAAAGAAATAAAACAAACTACCGAAGTAAGACGTAAATATTATCTAATGAAATCAAGCTAAAGATTATATTTCAAAAAGTAAACATACAACTCAAAAGCTTAAAAAAATACCTTTACAAAAATTTGAAAAATAAAAACAGAAATAAAAAAATCTACCACTTAAGTTAGACTTTAAAAGTATCCAATAAAATCAATATGATGTGGATCTTTTTAAAAAATACTGATTATACATTCAATAATTTTAGAAGTCCTAGTACGAAACATAGAAAATAAAAAAAGAAATAAAACAAACTACTGAAATAAGACGTCAATAGTATCTAATACAAGCAAGCTTATGAGGATCTTTTCAAAAATACTCATTACACCTTCTATAATTTCAAAAGTCATTGTACAAAAATTAGAAAAATAAAAATATAAATAAAACAAACTACTGAAGTAAGACGTCAATAGTATCTAATAAAAGCAAGCTTATGACGATCTTTTCAAAAATACTGATTATGCCTTCAATAATTTCAAGTCATTGTACGAAACATATAAAAATAAAAACAGAAATAAAACAAACAATTGAAGTAAGATCTCAATAATATCCAATAAAAGCAAGCTTATCAGGATCTTTTTAAAAAGAATGATTATACCTTCAATAATTTCAAAAGTCCTTGTGAAAAACATAGAAAATAAAAACAAAAATAAAAAAAACTACTTAAGTAAGACGTCAATAGTATCCAATAAAAGCAAGCTTATGAGGATCTTTTCAAAAAACTCATTACATCTTCAATAATTTCCAAAGTCATTGTACAAAAATTGGAAAAATAAAAACAGAAATAAAACAAACTACCACTGAAGTAAGACGTCAATAGTATCTAATAAAAGAATGCTTATGAGGATCTTTTGGAAAATACTGATTATATCTTCAATAATTTCAAAAGTCTTTGTATGACAAAATAGAAAAATAAAAACAAAAATAAAACAAACTACTGAAGTAAGACGTCAATAGTATCAAATAAAAGCAAGCTTATGAAGATCATTTCAAAAATACTGATTGTACCTTTAATAATTTCAAAAGTCATTGTACAAAAATTGTACGAAAAACAAAAACAGAAATAAAACAAAAACGATTCATTCGAAGAATATATCCCAAAACAACTTGCTTGTAGGTTTCTATTTACCCGAGAAGCAAAATCTAATTTATTAGGTGTGAAGTTACCTATCAATTTTTTTATAATCAAATTCGAATCATTTTGGGAAAAAGGGAGTGAAATGCCGAAACCCCCCAAAATGTATGCTGGATTAATGCAGATTTTCTCACTATCGCTATTGACTCAAGGCAATTAATGATTTATTTTGTTTATCCAAAATGCAAACGATATTATTGAAATGTATATTGAAATGTGTATTGGTGGACTGGTCGACTCTAAATTTGCATGACCAAAGCCAAATTTCTGTAAACTATATATTTAAAACGTTCAGCCGTGCTCAAATCTCAATGGTGTATAATATTTTCATGTTTTTAAAGATGAAGGATTTTTTTTCGTGCAAACTTTATTTTAGAATTAAAATTAGAAAATAATTGTAAAATTACAGTGCACGGCTCAACAAAATAGATTCATTTTTTTTATCCATATTTAGATCACTTTGTTTATATGATTGTTTGCTATGCAGTCCTAAACCAATGGACCAATAGGAAAGTGACGTCAATTGGAGGGGGGGGGTCAGGGGGAGCCTTTATAGGGACTTCTTGTTGTACCGTATATTTACTGTATAATTAATTCATTATGAGTAAATCTTATCTTTAAACCTGATTCTAAAATATTAATGCCTTAACAGGGAATCCCACCTACCTCTGAAGAGGTCAATTGACAATATTTTTCATTCGACCGTAAGCACGGTCAAAAAGATGGATTGTTTATCTTCTTTGGAGCTTTACCATATGGCCATAAACAGTTTATATTTCAATCAAAGTGGCACACGATTGGCAAGTGCCTCTCATGCAAGAGAGAAAGTGGCATTATGAGATTGGGCAGCCTAAGAAATAATATTCTCTTTATACCAAACACCATCGAAAACGACGAATTGGACAAGACCAAGATGGAGAACAACTGAGGCAGGTACATATTACATATCTAATCTACCCCTGAGTTAGAATACAATAATCTATGGACATAGGTAAAAAGGGGAAATACATTACACTTTGTGAAAGCCAGAATGTCGTAGCCGCACCTTTTAAAATTCCGAGAAAAAGGTAATTGAAAAAGTAAGATTTTGTGGAGATGAACATATGGTAGACAGAAAAACAGATGAAACGCCAATTTAAAGACGCTAGTGAAGGACATGTCAGTAGAATTTTGGTCCTGTTGGATAAGATTTACTAGGTCAAAAGGTCGAACAAACAACGAACACGACATTTTAGCCCGCCCTTTCTTGCTGCTAAAGTAGTTACTACATAAGGGCAGACAGTGCTTGGGTTCCTTTTCCATTCTGTTACGACAATTCTTCATCAGGGTTTTCTCAGGAAAATGCAAGCTTTATTTTAGAGCCCAAAAGTGGCGTTTCTACCTTTTTGTACTACTTTGGTCATTTAAACTGAATTTAATACAAGGTGAATCGAATACAACTTCAGAAATTTTGACTACTTGGTAAAAAAAAGCCAGGTAACTTATTGGGTCTTTACTGACTGCCTCTCCCGTTTCTCAGCCTTTTTGATGGGGGAGGGGGATTGCAGCTTCTTCTTGGCATTCTCTCTGTACTGCATTGGGTGGTTGGTTGTTGTCTTGATTCATGCTTGAAAAAACACACTTGTAGTACTCCACTTTTGGAGAAGACATAAATCTTAGGCTGATTGCACATCTTTGATTTTTTTGATAGGAATAACAGGTTTGAAATCCAACAGCTTTGGGACAACAAGAAACTCAACCACTTTTGTGGAAGAAGTGTCTCTCCTTGCCTCAAGTTTATCCTACATAACAATGTTTATTTCAGAGTCAGGTAAGGTTGCCCCTACTAACAGGGCTAATAATTTTGGTAGCGTGATACAAACTGAGGCTTGGGTAAGAAATCGGTACTCAGAATTCAGTGACAACTGATTTTTATTACAAAAGAAGATAAAAGGAAAATATTCTAATTCTGATTACGTTGAATATTTCTAAACCTCTTCTAGGTCTAAGGTCTAATGATCTACTTGTTCAATCCACCAATGTTTACCGAAAAGAAAAAGATTAAGTTAATTCTAGGCTATCAAATGTTTCTACTTAAGAAGGTTACACTTGAACAGCTAGTCAAGGCTTGAGTTCTGGGTTATTAAAATCCTTTAGTTCAAATTATTGTTGAGCTAAGCTAAGAATAACCGTACTTGATTTTAATTCAATTTTCAATAACCCAAACCAAGAGATTCTCTTATTATTTCTTGATAAGGGCTGTGTATTCCTTGGACCTTTATTGAGCTTTAACTTTAGCAGGGAAAACTTAATTGAAAATATCTGGACATAAAGGTTTGGAAATTCTTAAGCTGACAATATTGTTCCCTTTTCCCCTAGCCTACCTGTATATACATTAAGGTCACCTTTGTATAAACATGCAGTACGGGTTTAACGAAATGAATGAATGATTAAAAAGGGAACGTTGTTCCTCTTCGTATAAACGTCTGAAAATTGCAAAAAGGGGTCGGGGTAAGTAATGTTATTTTCCGATAATTCCAATTTTTGGATATAAGGTCCTTATAAAGTAAAGCTAAGCCTCAAGGGACTCTAGGATAAAAAGGGGAAGCACAAATGGCTCTCCTAGCGTTCTCTCCTTAGTTAAGGTTCCTTCTCTCTTTGAACCCTCAGTTATTCAAAGCTTAAATTTCTGGGAAGAAATTTAATTTAGCTTAGTTTAACCTTAAAATGCAGATCCAAATTTGATCCAAAAAAAGACTACCTTGTTTTGGTCCCCAAATCCCTATTTTAAATTCTGTCTTATTTTGTTCTTCTTTCCTCTCATTGGCCAGAAACCAGTTTGATGGAATCCTAATAATAGTTCTTTGTTCAAAAGATTAGTTTCCGCTTTCTCTATTTAAAATCCTTTTTTTGTCATGCGATACAAGTCGCGTAATACTTCTTGCCGTTGACCCCTTGAGTTTGAAACGGAGGTCCGGTATTTGCATTTTATGGCCCTTGATGGACCAAGGGTATTCTTATTCAAATGTAATGTTGTTTCCTTACACAAAGAAAATTAATACTTCGTTTCCTTTATAATTACTCAAAAAGTCATAGTTTGCTCTTTTTACAATTTAGTCAGGTTATGATGGTTTTCCCACATTCTCACAACCTCCCCCACTTAAAATTCTTAGTAGAGATATTTTTTCTTAATGAAACCATAACTTTGCTAAGAATCAATTTAGTTCAATTTCTTCCTATTCTACATTTACGTGAAATCCTTGAGACTTTTGTTTCCTATTGTGTAACCATAGTTTTCTAAATGTTTTGAATATTATTCCTATAGAGACTAGTCCCAATAGAGATAGAAATAGATTGAAGGTATTGAAAAAAAATGTCCAATAGCTATTTGTTTTCCTTCCTTTTTCGTCCTTTAAGGAAATGTGCATTTTTCTTAGCTCAGCTATGCCAATCTGCGTCTTGGAGTTGTTCTGGAAATATATAGAGATTAAATCTTTAAATTCTTTGCTCCATTCGTTTTTTATACCAGCTATGGAGAGGTTTCCTTCTAGGCTAATTATCGATATGTTTAAAGGTGCCATTTCCTTTGTAATCTGTCCCCTATACATACTGTTTATCTTTAATATCTCTGCAGTTAGAGAACATTCTTCTGGCAATTTCACTATTGAGCTGCCTTTTATATATGTGAAAGTACTGTTTTTTTTCTGTTTTACATTCGAAATGTATTCTTATTTCTTCTTTGAAAGGAGATGTGATTATATACTTTTCCCTTCCAATTCTTTGGATTAATATTTTATTTTCATTTATAATTTTGGTTTGACACTCTTTATTAATTAATGCATTATTTTCCATATAGTTTGCTAAACTGCAGGAGTTCATTTGTGTGCTTCTAATAATAAATTGGTGATTGCACAATAGTTGTATACTCTTTAAATTACATCTTTTTCTATATTGTCATCTTCTAAAAAATATCTGGTTTGATCTTTACTTAACCCAAAAAATTTGAACTCGTTTTCTATTTAAAAGAAATACGAAGTGTTTGACATTGGGAACGGAATGCTGAACATTTCGAACATTTTAAACCCATCTTGTTTATTTGATATAGAAAAATCACAGATAACCAGCAATTTCAATTGTTGTGTCACCGCATTGCAGCTAGTCGATTTATAAAGTTCCAGTAAGCCGCAGCGTCTATAATTTACCGATATTCTATAACCTTTTGATAGTGAATTTTCAATTTCGAAAATTGTCCTAAGCATGTCTGCCAGATCTGTGACAATGAATGGGAAACTTTTATTTTGTGCTTGAGGAATAGAAAAGATTACTGTTTCTATTTTCTTTACTAGCTTTTTTATTTTGATTGAACTTTTTGTCATTTCTTTGTTTATGTGTAATTTTAGGAAATTTATCTCATTAATTTCCTTTGATATATGCTCGATAATTCTCTTGGAGGTCCTTCCCAAAATTTCTAAGCTTTTGTTCCTTTTCATTCTGAATTCTCTGTCGAGGTCACTTACTAACGACATAGATCTGTCCGACATGTGTAGTAACCTTTCCTTTTTTTCTGTTAAATAATTTACCTGATGAAAAATGTTTTCTACATTTTCTTCCATTGCTAGTCCTATGACCCATCCTATTGTTTTTCCCAAAAGTGGTAAAAGACTTCGTTTGTTTCGATTTGTATTATCCGTCATTAATGATTCTGGTATTTTGAGAATTCTATTTCCTTCACTTAATTCTAAATGTAATAGTTTGCACTTATCTATTACATATTCCTTCAGGTAATGTATTTCTCTGAGTTCTGTGAAATTCTTTTTTTCCCTTTCTAAGTCTTTATTGACTATTTGTTCCATAATTTTAATATTTTCGATATTTGAAATTATAAAATTCTGGCCGTCTAAATCAGATCTTAGGCTTTCCGTATTAACATACCATATTACCTAATGTATTCCGTTAACTGGGAAGATCTGACCAATCTCCTTGAAAACTTTTTGGCTGTGTATTTCTGTTTCCTTAAGCAATATCCCTCTTGTAAACAGGGTCAGCAAAACAAACAGGGTTCCAACCATGTTTGCTGAAATGGTTTTATGTCCTTTAGTTACCTTTTAATATGACAGGCTACAAGTGTATTTTATTTAAAACTTTGGAAGGTTCTATAATCTTACATACTCATGCCACTATTTGCAGTGAGAAAGTTGAATGTCTTATTTTATGGTACTCCCATACTTGTGAACTTTGTCCTCCTTACTCTCGGTGTTTTGATATGGTTATTAAGCCCTTCCCTGCTTATATCCCTGTTGGTATGAGGCTTTCATTTTGTGATAGACGCTTCCATTTTCATAACGACTTTAATTCAAATGTACTTAAATATTCTGTTTTTATTGTTGCAGATCTTGATAAAGTAGATCTTTGCTTATATCCAGGCTTCCCCCCTCTTATTTTACAATAATTTGCTCATGTTATGTCCAGTTTAAAGTGTATTGTCTTTTTAACAAGTGACGGGAAGATTATTTTACACACACACCATAGTGTTTCCTTGGACCTAACCGACAATTTAAGGATTTGGAACATTTCATCCTGTGAACATCGCCCTATTAATCATCGGTGTATGGTTTTGGTCCTCGTTGGAATTTCATTAGTTACCCTCGAACACTGTCATACCGATCTAGCAAAAAAATAAACTAAATTATACTCTGTTCAGGTTGTTGATTTTGAAGGGTTTTGTACTCTTCAAGAGGATACTGGTTTGGAGCAGCCTTTTGAAACTTTAAATTTACAATAAGGTATGTTTGTTATTTATTTAGGTTTAGCTATTTCTCCGCCGAGAAAATCCTTTAAAATAGGATCTTTATAATTGAATAGTTTCGATTTAGCTTCTCTTTCATTGATAAATATTCCTTCTTCGTAATTATCAACTGTTTGCACAGAAGTATTTCCTTCCGAATTGTCAATTATTTCCTCACTGGTTATTCCGTCCATGGATTGTAATTGAGGTTCTGGTAATCTCAATTCTGTGTGTGTTCCTGCGTTACCAGAACCATTCCCCTCACTCGAAGTTGAAATGTAAGGCTGGTTTACATTTTCCAAATTGTTTTCATTTATTTGGTTTAATAAACTTCCCTTTAAATTACATTGCCAAATAATATGGGGGATGTCTTCCTCTATCTGTGTTTATTTATTTGCTCCTCTTCAATTTCGTCTGGTATAGGATCTAAGGGCTTGTCATCTACCTTTGACCTTTGTTTTGCAATGTTGGGATTCATGGCTAAAACCCTTTCGTGGTCATTTATCTTTCAAAGTTGCCATGTATTTCCCAGCCTGCGCTTACCAGTCTTGAATTCGCTTAATAAAAAGAATGACGTATATAATTCCAATTGAACGAGATAATACCTCTTGTAAGAATAATCATTTTATGTACTTTCTTTGATGACATGCACTAAATTATTAAGGAAGATTTCGATTTCTAATATTTTTCTTTGTTGTATTGTGCCGCTTGACCTTTTCGGGCCCTTTTTAATTCATTCATACATATTTGTCGACTGACACGTACCTGTTGAACGAGATTAGATACCCATTCATCTTCTGAATAGAACCCCTCCCTCGGATTAGAAACAATGTTGTTAAATACTGATTTTGCTTCGAAACCATGTAGTAGAAAAAAGGGTGTCTATTTTCTGCTAGCATCTATACTAGTGTTTAATGCTAATTGTATAAATGGTAGGAATTCACTCCAATATCCTCTATGTTTCTCATCGTGGTAATGAGTTAGTATTCTTTTTACACATTTTACTCTATTTTATGCTAATCCATTAGATTGGGGGTTTCTTGGCGATGAGTGTATAATTTTGAATCCTAATTCTTTGGCCATTTCATTAAAGGTTTTACTTGTAAATCATGTGGCATTATCAGACAGTAGGAAATCCATATTTCCAAAATGGGATATGATTTCCTTTATTATAAATTCCATCACGGATTTTTACCTGAGGTCTTTGGCTGGTACTATGACTGTGTACTTAGTGAAATGCTCTACCCCAATAATTATATATTGTTCACCGTTAGCGCAAAGTTGTAGTTTCCCCGTGATATCCATTGACCAGATATGAAATGGGCGGTCGGGGAAAATACTTTCTCTTAATTTAGGATATATATTGCTAACTTTATTCCCCCTTAAACATAGATCACAATTCTTTACTGCCTCCTCAACTTGGCAGTACATATTTTCAAAAACACAACTTTGTTTTAACTTATTCAAAGTTTTTACCGTCCCCATGTGTGCTCCTAGGAAAAGGCTCGTATGCACAAGATTAATGATTCCTCTAATTAGTTTTTTTGGTAGGATGATTTTAAATTGATGGATCTGTTTTCTTTTTTTCCGAGTCGTCTATTGCGTACAATATTCCTTCGACTAGGATCAACTGAAGATCTCTTAACCATTTCACAACAAAAGGATTCCCTTCCCCTAAATTTGAAGTTTCTGGTCTGTTGTTAATTTGAGCTCTGCCCGAAACGTCAAATTTTGGAAATTCTTCCTTTGGCTTACCCCTCTTGGTGCCTAGGTCTGTGGGTATTCCAGACCCAGCCCAATTATTCATGCTAGTGACCCTTTCTATAGTCCTAGTCTGCAAGCTCCACCGCACGAGCTTGTCGTATCCATAACGGCTCGTCCTTCTCCGAGTCTGAATCCCTGGACGTTTGGGATTCGTCCCAATTATCCATAGTGCCAGCAACTCCCACAGTAGTTCTGGTCTTCGCAAGTTCCGTCGTCAGTCCTGTCCTTTACCGGATTCAATTTCACTCCTCTCTAAAATTGACCTGCTGTCAGTAACAAACGCATGCGTTCCGCCCTTTACTTTTACCTCTTTCAGTTTGCCATGGATAGATCCAGAGGTTAGGCATCTATCCCTGTACCCAGGCTTGTTCCTTCTTATAGAAGGCAAATCCTCTTCAGTATTACTACTGAATTCATCCCCTTTCGATGTTTTGATAGCTCCGGAAATGTTTGAGCTACCCTTATTTGACTCACATCCCTCACAGGGCCTGGTAAAACCAGTCTGGCTCGACTGTTCATTTCTACCCTCCTTAGACTTTTCATTACTTTTATCTGTATCCTGGGGAGATTTTAAGCCTAAGAGTGTATTTTTTAGTTTTATTATTTCATTGATTGCCACCTTAGTTTTAGGGTCTTCTAGTTGAAATACCCTCATCTATTTTATACCTATTCCAAAAAAAATCAATCGGTTCCTCGTCTCCTAATAGGGCTAAATATTCTACTTCTAACTCATCAAGATTAATTGACCTATTTACCTTAACAAATTGTGAGCTAGGGCGACCCAAATAGTCTGCAGGGTTCCTGCTGGTGCTAATGTGGTGATATGTATACAAATCGTTGTCTAATAGAACCGCAATTCTATATAATTTTGAGTGAAGATCCTTTGATCTTTTAAGATATGTTAGTGCTGCACAGTCTACAAATATGTGAGTTCTCGTAGCCCATAAATACCCTTTTTGGAAGTGCTTTAGAGTTTGTACTAAGGCAAAAAGTTCCCTGTTGTGGTTATCAAACCTTGAGGCTGCACCACTAAGAACCTTTGAATAGGCTGCCACAATTCGAAATCTATCTGTCGTTTCGCATTGTTGCATTAAAATTGAAGCAATACTTTTTTCCGAGGCATCCGTGACAAGGTAAAATTCTTTGCCTTTATCAGGAAATTCTAAAAAGATACTATTTGGATTTAATAATTCTGTTTTTAATTTTTCAAAGGCTACGCTTTGTTCCTGGCCGAAAATAAAAGGAGCATTTTTTCTAGTTAGTCGAATTAAAGGTTCGGCAAATTTTGCGTAATGATGATAGAATCCCCTGTAATAACCTGTTAAGCCTCGGAATGACCTAATTCCTGTGACGTCACTTGGTGGTTCTAATTTCTTTATAGCTTCTAATTTTTGTACTTGTGGTTTACTCCTTTTGTGGAGACTCGAAACCCTAACAAGTCACATTCTTCCAAAGAAAATTGAGATTTATCAATATTAAGCCTTAGATTAAATTTTATAGCCTGTTTTAAAGTTAGTTCAATATGTTTCAAATGTTCTTCAAAGTTTCCTGACGTATGTATTGTCAAGTCATCTACATAACTTGATAAAAATGAAGAAAATTCGGGTCCATAAACCCGATTTAAAAATTCAACAAAAGCGCGGGGTGGGAAAACTGACCCTTGTGGCACGCGCTTAAATACATAAGAAATCCCCTTATTTGAGAAACTAAAATATTTTTGGCTTTCTTCAGCTAAGTTACACTAACTAAATCCATTTGAAATGAATTTAGTTTTATTAGATAGATCAGAGATGACCTCTGAAATTCTTCGAATACCCCACTGTGAGTCTTTTATCGCCTTATTTATTGCTCTTAAATTTATGAGGAACCGACTATTACTTTCATCCCACAAATTTTTTGGTGGAATTTTCCCATCCTTTCTGGTTTTCCTATGCAAAATATTCGAGCTGTATATTCAGAACGTCTTATTTCAATTATTTCTACTCTTACCATTTCGTTTTTGTGTTTTTGTTAGCATTTTGTCATTAAAAATGGTAAAGGGAATTGTTTGACACACTTAATAGATATATCTGGGTCTATTTTTACCTTATATCCTGGAAGGTCATTTTGCTCTACATCATAAGGTCCAGTTGCAAAGGTTCGTTTCAATTTTAATAAGACTGTCTCTACTATTTGATTTCTTTCTGAACTTAACGGACCCGTTTTAATTCTCTTTAAAAATTCGCTGTCTTCCCATCCTATTTTATCCTCCTGTATAGAGAGGGATTCCTCTTTACTTTCTATTACTCCTGCTGTTAAGAGAGTCGCATCCGTTAAATATTCATTGTTTTTCACCTCATATGAACCAACGGTTTTAACTCGTGGTAAGTTTAGAGGTTCATCGCTCGTATTAAAATAAACTATTTTTATTGCATAGTTATAAGTTTCACATAGCGACGGAGATATGTGTAATTGTGTCTGAATATTCGGGGTAAACATTATAATGTCGCCGTGACCTACAAATGGTGCTGAGTGATTCGACAATTTGGCCTTAATGATTTTGAAACAATTGGCCTGAATATAGACTTGTTTCGCTATATATGTCAATCCCCGTCCCGAAATTTCTTTCTTGAAAAACGCAAGGGAATTTATTTCCTCCGTACCTGTATTTCCTAAAGAAATTTTATTAAATTTTAAATTTAACGTACAATCAAGTTTGTTTAAAATATCATATCCTATAATTACGTCCAATTTCAAGTCTGGGAAGACTAAAAATTTCCAGAATAATCTTTCATTCCGTTTCGCCTCATCTGTAATGCAGAATGCTACATTTATCTCTCCTATTAGTGGTAAAGTCTCTCCACTTAAAGATTTTACATTTCGGGAGGATGGTTTGAGGCGTCTACGAACCTCTACTGGGAATTTTTGAAATATTTCCTCCTTTAACAAGCTTCTTTGGCACCCGCTATCTAAAAAACATTTTACAAAATTTTGGTCTGCCATTTTAGCAGTCCACATAAATGGGAAAGAACTTGGTTCAGTTTTATTTTCCTGTAACGCACTAAAACAAATATCTTAATTTTGGTTTGAAAGAGGGTTTGTGATTCTATTTTCAGGCTTGGGACGTACCTCCTCTAAGTCCTGCCTGATTAGTTTTTTTTCAATAGAATTTGGTGCCATACATTTGTCTGCACTATGCCCGGATTCTTGGCACCTTATACATGCTAGACTTTGCCAACAATCTTTCCGGCAATGTCCGGGTTTTCCACAATTCGTACACTTTGGGATTTTGCAATCCACTCTCATGTGTCCCAGTCTCCCACAATTCAAACATTTTCCTTTTTCATACTTATAATTGTCATTGTTTTTATATTCTACTCTGTGGTTAACTCCAGGTTCTTTAGTGTACCATGAGCAAAATGCGATATATTTAAAATACCAAAGTTCCTTCTTTTTAAAGATAATTCCGGCTTCCTCTAATTAAGTTAAATCTAGTTTCAAAAATGAAAAGTCCTTAATCAGCAAAAAGAAAAAGTGCAGTCACCCCAAGACAAAGAACGGCGCTATCCAAGCCTTAGATTTCGCTAAGAGAGTGAGTAATAAAAAAAGATGCTACGTACGATATTTCTAAGGAAGTTTAAACTATAAGAGCCGTGTAAACGTTTGAATCAGCAGAAATAATTAAAATAATTCATTGGACGAAGAGTACACATCCTTGGCCCACTCGATCAATGGTGAGCCAGTTCTTACAGTGCAGGACTGAAGAGCTATGTTTGATAGTGGGGTAGAAGTGCTTTTTGAGATTATTCGTAAAGTTGAAGCAGGACCATTCAGATAGAAGTCTTAAATTCTTTCATCTCGGTCACCGTTATTGTCATTTGAAGGGACTCATTGCTGTGCTAAGTATGTAAGTTCAATAAATCTATTGCCTTTTTTATCTGTGTTTATTTCATTTTATGTCTGCATCTAGTCTGATAATAGGTAATTAGTTCGCATGTCTCCAAGGTATATGCTCCTAGGGAATCGGATCTCCAGATAGGTCGAGAAAAAAGAGGCCACATTTTTTCATCCCTACAAATACCAAAAGTTGTCATCGCTACGGCTTATAACGTTTCTAACCCTTGTTTAGCCTAGAAGTATTCGTGTCTCTGAAGTCAGATCTAATCGTGCCATGGAAACAAAGCTCTGAGACGTCAGATTTTCTAGTTCAATAATTCTTAATTCCTCAAAACTTTTGATGGATTAAATTAAATTAAATAATTCAAAGATATTCAAAATCAACATTAAAATACAATTTGATTAATATGTATATTGGAGAAATTACAGCATCCGGTTCAAATATAAGAAGTAATAATAGGGAAATAAACCTATGCCATTCATATCTGATTTATTGAGAAAGCCAGGTTTTATTTTTGACTAGTAAGAATACGTTTGATTCAACTACCAATTTTTCTATCGCTACAAATACTAAAATTTTCCATCGCTACAAATGGCGCGAGTCGGAAATTGGAGTAAAACTGCGAACAAATTAGGCCATAATAACATCGTAATTTAAATTTAAGTATTGGAGAGATACAGACATATAAGCAAAGTGATTAGGCCTACTGCTGCTAAGCTACGACAGGAAAACCCGTATATAACATAGGAGATAATAGCCTCCCCCAAAATAGGATAAGTAAAAAAAAATAATTTATTTTTAGTTTTATTTCATTGATTAAAACGAAAAAAAAAAAAAAAAATGGACAAATTTAAAGATTTATTAATAGTGAGAACTTAGTCGCGAAAAATTTAGAAATATCAAATTATATACCATAGTAAAATGGTCAATCATAAATTTATGAATTTAATATCCAGTTGACCCAGTTCGTACAACTAACACAAGCAGACGCTTGAGCGTTAAAAGCATGCTCCCACTACGAATAACAGGCTATGCTCTCACACTTCTAAAACGTATGGAAGGTGCCAGAGGACACGACGCCAATTTGTCAATAAATATTTTTAATAACTTGTTAAAAGTATTTAAAGATAGGTTTTTAGACACAAGGTCCAGAGATAAATCAAAACATGGAGCAGTAAACTTCGACTTTTCACAGGATATAAGGGGATACATTGGTATCATACGCATTCCTGTTGAAGCAAAATACGAATGAGACTCAGACAAGATGTTTGAAAAAGTTATACTTAATCCTTTTTTGCATGGGCTAACCTCAAAACTATATGTAGTGGTAATATTCAAAAATATTCAGACTTTGGATCTTGCAGTTCAGGAGGTAGAGCGATTAATCGAAGTTGATACGATGGTCGCTAATCATAGTAAAGCAAAAATAAATAGCCTAGGCGATTCAAACGCGAACCTAATCTTCAAGGGCGATCAGGCATCCCCCAATTTCTTTTCAAGGGATAACTCCCCAGTGCCCCAAAGAAATAAAACGCCAGAACCCGCTAGGCAGAAAACAATACGTTTTCAGCCCATTAAACAATCTAATTACGGAAACAACCCTAAAATAATAAGGTCCTATAATTGTAATCGTGTTGTCCATATCTCGAGAGAGTGCCATTATGTCCCCAATCCCGTACCAAGAATTGCTGTCGGTAATACGCAAAATTACGGCAACCATTTGTTCGGAAGAACAAATTTTAGCACCGGTCGTGCAATAGGCTATAGCCAGGGGGGATTGCGCCAATCAGTACCTTACAATGCGTACCAACAAAATTTGTATAACCCCCCCCCCCAACAGACAAATTAATTACCGATTTGAAAACCCAAATACTCGCCAAGGCCAATATAATGCAAGAATGCCATATAGAAATCATGAAAATTCGCCAACAAGAAATAAAAATTTTGTAAACCAACAGCATTTGCAATCAGCGCCAGCGAACGGCACTGAAACGAGACATCCACGTTACAATAATAATACATGGAGAAGACAGACAGACGTAAATCCTTTAAATATGCCTATGGAACTTAATACGTCTGAATATCTATTACAGGCACTGACACATAAAATAAATTCTCATGGAAACGTTTCAGGCCCCTCAGAAATATAAATTGGACCCAGAGAGTGACCGGAATATTTAATAGGTCCAAGACAATATTAGTGTGGTCTTGTTGTGATATTAATAACAAGTTACCTATATTTAATGATTTTTGTGTAAAAAATGTTTATTTTAAGGCTTTGATTGACTCAGGTGCAACAATTAGTACTTGCGTATTTAATATGTTGCCTCTGTATATTAGGCGACAGAGGAACCCTAATAATCCCAATTTAATGAGTGTGACAGGTCATAAATTAAATGCAAAAGGTTCAATTTGCCTAAACGTAAAAAGAGACAATAGAACCTTTATGACAAATTTTGTTATATGCGATAACTTTCAATATGAGGCTATTATAGGCGTAAATTTTCTAAGGTCTAATAGAATACTATTAGACGTAGCAAATGAGAGGCTTGTCTACCCAGCTAAGGTAGGGGTAGAAATTTCTACCCTAAGAAGTCGTAACAGAGGTTACGAAGACAACGTAACAGTAAACAGAATTTCTGGTGGTATAATGTTGCAATATTTTGAACCTAATGTCTCGCAAAGACATGGCATAATTGGAAATTTGTTCAATTACCCTGAAAGACATTTCAGAAATGAAGTAAATTTAAATAATAAAAGTATTGAATCTGCAAAAATAAAAATAGGAGATATGCGACAATACAAGTCAAACAAAATTAAGAAAATAGCGGAATTATGGAAGAACATAGTAAAACTCAGCTTGAAAGCGCAAGATGCCACGATGGTGCGGAAGCATAACATTATCAATAAAATAAAAAATGAAAATAAAGAGGCATTTTAAAAGTTAATAATAAAGAAAACGAAAATCCTATCCAAAGTGACGCAAAAAATTCCAATAACATAGACGATCGAATCATTGGTTAGCAAATCTGGAATATGGTTTGCAACCCCATCCGAAATGCCCGAAATTCTGCTATGCGAGGAACAGATTATATCTTATGACAAAGGAGAAGGTTTTATTTGGGTAACTAATAATCACGAAAATGATACAATGAAAAATGATACAATTAAAAAGGGGACGTATCTTGTTCAAATCCAAGTTTTAACGGAGAATGATTCAAATAGATGGGAAAATTTATAAAAGAAACCTAGTTAACGGTATCAAAACTTCAAATAACAAATATCCTTTAACTAAATCGCAATTTTTAAACAAATTTAATAGGTATCATATTACGGACTTGGAACTTAATAAAAAATTATGCGATTTTTTTTGGAATTTTATGTTTTTATTCTCTGCATCTGAATATGACATGGGGATAATACCTTTTTATTAACATTCAATTTTAACGACTGGTAATCCCGTAGTAAAACAGCCATATCGTGTGCCATATAAGCACAAAGAGTGGTTAAAAAATGAAATCCATGAAATAGAAAAAAAACAAAATTATACGCCCAAGTATAAGTCCGTATAGTGCACCATTGATCTTAGTACCAAAAAAGAATGGAGATCTTAGACTCGTAGTAGATTATAGGGCTCTCAACAAACAAGTAGTTAGCGATAAATTTCCTCTACCAAAAATAGATGGAATTCTTGACTTAATTTCAAGCAAAACAAAATTTTTACTTCTTTGGACCTTACCCAAGGCTACCACCAAGTGAAAATAGCCGATAAGGATGTCCATAAAAGGATGATACCACAATCATCCAAATGATACCACTGAATGTGGTACTTAAGAGTACCATTTGGACTGAAAACAAGTTCAAGCGCGCTGTGTAGACCCCTATTGCACCTGTTAAGAGGATTAAAGAATATAATTAATTTTGTTGATGATGTTATATGCGTGGGAGAAAACACTGAACAACACTTAGCAACATTAGCTAAGGTGTTTGAGTAGTTCAGACTAGGCAATTTAAAATGCCGGCCTGAGAAAGTAAATTTATTTCAACCTAAAATTAAATTTTTAGGAGTATTAGTAACCCAGGGAGAGATATCCCCAGACCCTGATAAAATAAAATGTGTTGAAAACCTCAAGCCCCCCAGAACTATGAAAGAATTAAGGGGAAATTTAGGTCTTACTGGCTACTTTAGAAAATTCGTACGCAATTCCACCCAAATTGCGAAACCCCTCACGGAATTAACTAAAGGGAACTCCCATAATGTTACCTGGTCCCAGGAAGCTCAAAATTCCCTAGACCATCTAAAAAAGGCACTCACTTCTGAACCAATATTATCACTCCCTGATTTCGAAAACGGAAGATTTGTGGTTACATCCGATGCTAGTTCAAAAGCCATTGGCTCAATTCTTTCTCAAATAATCCCGGTAGAAAACCCTAATCCTCTACAAGTAACGCCTAAACAAAAACAAATATAAAAAGTTATATGATATTCGAGTAAAACCTTAGCAAAAGGCGAAAGTAGTTATACCGCCAGAAATTTAGAATTATTATCTATTATCCACCACTTGGACAAATTTAGACATTATTTAATTGGTAGAAGATTTATACTATGATCAGACCATAAAAGCTTGCAGTACCTGCGCACATTTAAAAACCCCACGGGTATTTTAGCTAGATGGATTATGAAAATCCAAGACCTAGATTACGAATTTGAACATTTAAAGGGAAAACAAAACGCAGCTTGCGACCTTTTAAGTAGATACCCAGAAAATATTCCGTCGGAAGCTGAAAAAAATGAAGTTAACGTCATAAACGCTAAGAGCAAACATGGGTGTAAGAAAAACAAAGTCAAAGACGGAGTAAAAGAAAACAATATTAACTATTGTCCCTTGTATTTGGAAAATATAAAAAAAAAGAAAAAAGGACGATATGTGTTCAGCACTAATTGATTAATTTGTGGATGATGAGGCATTACCGGATAAATTCAAAGCTCTTAGAAAAGAGATAGATAATTTTTACTATGATCTTGATGAAGAGATACTGTGTAGAATCGTGACTTCAGAGACAAGCAGAAACCAAACCTCAATAATACCTGTGCTACCACAAAACTTAATAGGGCCTGCATTTGAATATTTTCATTCAGATACAGGTGGACATTTAGGGGTAATGAAAACGTTCCATAAATTGAAACAATATTTTTACATGCCGTCTGCACTGACAAAACATAAAGAATTTATAAGTACATGCGAAGCATGTAACCTAAGAAAAATTCCCCCAGCTTACCTGAATCCTCCAATGGGGAGTATCCCGGTAGCAAAGTACCCCTTCGATATTATCTCATTTGACCTATACGGGACAAGTGGAGGCTTACCTGTTTCTAGCAGAGGCCATACTTGTATTATTTCGGTTATAGATCATTTTTCCGGATTTACTTTTGCAAAAGCATTAAAAAATCAAGGTGCCCATGCCACAATTAAGGCGTTAGCAAAATTATTTTTATAAATTGAAATTCCTTATGCAATTTTGAGCGAAGACGGGGGAAATTTTGTTCCAAAAGATACAAAAGATTTACTTATTTTCCTCAACGTTCAGTACAGGGTGACAGCTCTGTATCAAACGAAAGCGAAAGATACAATGTAAAACAGGCATAAAATATTTTCGAATGTAGTAAGTATTTATACGAAAGACAATAGAAGCGACTGGGATAAATTCTTACCTTATTTAACTAACGTAATCATCACTGCTTATTCCGAAACAACCAAAGATAACCCATTTTATTTACTTTTTGGTCGTGATTTTAAAATCCCGTATGATGAGATTATTGAATCTCGGCTATAACAACTCAGAAGATTATAAACAAGAATTCATAAATAGGATGAAGAAAACTTATAAAATAGTTAGGCAAGAGCTGGAAAAATGTTAAATAAACCAAGAGCTAAGAAACCAACCGAAAGTTAAGGGGAATATAGATTTCAAAGTAGGAGACTTCGTTTACCTAAAGAACGAGGCAAAAACTGAAGGAAAAGAACTTTCCAACAAATATTCTGGACCGTACAGAATAGTCAAAAAGTACGATAACGAATATACTTTTAAAATGGAAAACCCCGATAGTGGAAGAACTTACAAGGCGCATGTTAGCCGAATAAAAAGAGCCAAATTTCCAGAGAGATGGGTATCACATCCCTCTTCTACTGATTCGTCAGATTTGGAAAATGAGCCCAATAGGTCAAGATTGGCAGAGCTAAAACCCTTTAATTTAAAGCAAGACTATTTCGAGAATGACAGGGATGAGGAAAACTTTGAAGAATTTTTAGCTATAAAAAATCTAGTTATTTCAGAGAAAAAATCCCTAACACCAGTAAGAATAAGAACGCAAAAAAGTCCAAAAAGTTATTCATCGGTGAGCACAGAAGATGTAGATTATACAATATCTCCAAAAACCCAATTTTTCCCGATAGAATTTCGACCCCATGTCCCCCCAAAAGATTTCCAAACGATTTGGTTTCCCCTGCAACACCGATAGAAAGGGCCCTGTCTTTACAGGAAGAATTAAACAGAGCTGTAGAAACCCCCGGTATTACTGTAAAGAAAACTCCTCCCAAAAATTTAACTAAAACAAACCTACGAGAGGCTATGGATTTAATAAATTTTCCCATAAAAACGAGTCAAAGTACATTACCCGAGAATAAAACTCCAAAGGATGACCAGCACGGTCAATATCATGATATCACTATGCCCAAGGTCAAACCTAAACAGTGGACTCCATGGAGGGAAACCCTAGTGCAAAGAGTGCCCCATCCCCCTGAGGACATGGCATTCAAAGAATGGAGGAACCCCGCAAAAACTATTGATTCCTCCCAAAACTCTAAAGAATCTTTCAAATCCCCCGAGTTGAGAACTCAAGGCGAGGACCTAGGGAATAAACCTTCTACTTCCAGAGGAGTAGAAATTTACGACGGAAGGGCAGGTTACACCTCAAAAAGTGCCACCTCTAAAAGTTCTAATCCGGATTTGTCGGAAACCAGTTCAAAAGAGTCTGACGGCGAATCAGACCATATAGTAGCTAAAGAAATAGGAAAATCAAGACTGACCTCAGCAGCAACACACGGGAAACAAACGAAATTAAAAGGCAAAGAATTATTGAAAAAACAATACACAAAGTTTGACATTATTTCTTTAGAACAACAAAAAAACAAAAAACCACAAGAAACAGAGCACAAAATAACGACAAAGTCAGGTAGAACGGTTAAAAAACCTGAAAGATGGAAATATCCCTAATTGATGTAAAGACAAATTTCAAAGATAATAAATAGAACACCATAATAAATTTAACAGTGTGCAAGTAAAGTTAAACCAAGTAAATATTAATGAAAAAAATATATAATACAAGTGATGTCAAAACGTCGGCGATCAGAGAGAAAGGCCCAAGGTGGGAAGCTCGTGGTCGACCGATGGTGACAAATAGTGTTTTTTGGTCCCGTGTGGCACATTCCGCCTACTAGGTAGCTACCTTACGAAAAAAAAAATAACTATACCCCTATAAATTCGAATTAATCAGTTTGGTAACCCATAATGCATCCAGTTATTGAGCTCAATGACGGAACTTATATCATGGGGAGAGGAGATTTGGTTTCCCCTATGGATCGTGTTTTCAAAGACAATACCATCGATCCTATACGTATTGTTATTGTACTTGGTAATTGGACACCAGGTGCAAAACAATACATAGGGAATCGAATGGAATTCAACTTATATTCTGCAAATGAACTATGGAAATCATCCCCTACTTAGTATTAAGTTGTGTAATCAAACCTAATTAGACGGACACGTTTCGTGGGAAGTCTGGGAGGAGCTCGCCCACAGGCAACGTTTGGTTTTTTGGGGGCGGTCTCGTCCCTCGGATTTTCTATGAAAAAAATCGACCCAGGTCCTAACCTTGAGCATTTTCAGATCATGACAATGGAAGCAAAACCTATTCGAAGGGTGATAATTGATACTGAGTTCATTACCATAATGAACGCGAAGGAAAACATTATATATTCGGCAGCTATGTTAGTCGTGGACGAACAAGGAAATCAAATATATGAGAAAGAATGGGATGTAACCTACAACCCTAAAGGGTATGCACCCCACACTTATAAGTATGGTTTAGCACTTGCAAATTCCCCCAAGTATCGTCCGGCTAGAGGGTTGGTAAAAAAAAATATAGGAGAAGAAGCGCAAAGCAACTTGGCTGTCTACAATTATTGATAAGACGCCTACAAAAGAACCTCAATATCAAGTATTTCTATTGCAAGGGACCCACTCAAACAGACTTATTACTCCTTGATAAATGCAGAGCCCCCAAAATTTGCTATAATCTCGAAAAAAATCCCCAGTATGTCAAATATGAAGGCATACATCATCCTTTAGCGGAAATTCAATATTACAAACAATTTTTATTTGACCCTGAATCTGAAGAATACAAATCCCTCGGTAGTAAACTATTCCTGAAACGTATGAAAACTTACCAAAGGAAAAACGACGCCCATAAAAATAGCAAGAAGAAAATTAAGAGAAGCTCAAAACTACCTATTAGTAGGTAACTCTGGAAGAAATTAACCTCGTATACATAAACTATTTTGTCATAATGCAGATTATAATTATTTTAGGCCTACACATGAAATAGGATACCAGCTTAATTATGTACTGCACGCTTGCTTATTCGTGCCTTCCTTACTCGAGAAATATAATGTAAAATTAAATTGTATAGCGATTATTAGCTACGCTTTAAAGTTATATCTCAGCCAGTCATCGAGGTATATCACGTCCAGAATTAAGCTCGGAAGTCCTAACTTTACTTTCCTAACCTATCTAATCATAAAATAATTATTCTGTTTTACGCCTATAAATCAGTTTTCTTTGGCCAATGCCTCAAAATGATTACAAAATAAGAAATAACCTATATAAAAATTAAAGTGCCTTTGAAAAAAAATATATAATAATAACAAAGGAGTATACAAGAGAATTTTTCAAAAACAATGGGTACAATTAATGTTAAATTAATTCTAGAAACAAACAATAAGATGAGGCCTAAGAATATCATCCTAATCCTCGTTGTTTGCGCAGTGGCCCAAGATATTGTAAAACATGGAGTTATATTCAAGCATGAAAATTCATTGCTAGTTAGCCATGACGCATGGAAAATCTTTATGAAATTGGACCCCAAACCTTTCGAGACCTTGTTCCAGCAAGTATCAAGACTAGAAAAAAACACGAATGAACTCAAGGAATCGATATTTCAATACCTTAGATCGAAAAAAGGACTACAAGTCAGTAAAATAATTCATGATGTAGATAATAAAGAGTTTCCAACTTCAGTTGTACAGAAACAAAAATAAAAATTCGTAATAGATGACCCAGGTGAGAAAAGGACAGGAATTGACCAGACACTTGGGACAAGCACTAAGGAAGAAAGAGAGAAAAGAATGGTGGATAATATGGAATACTTGGTGAATAACGTTGCGAAAACAAAGTCAATACAAAGCCCTAAACTACTGACTACAGGGAAAGGAAAACTTTACGATGGAAATTACGCAACGGAAGACGAACAACCATTACACAATCTAAATGAGAAGACTACACAACAAATCTCAACTCATCAAGCCTACTTAATACTATATAGACAAAGATTACAAGCCCTATTTGAATTATTTAATACGGAAATACAAAAATTAAAACAAAGTACCACGAAGATTTTCGAAGTATTCTTTCGAAGAAATAAATACCGTAGGTCTACAGGCCTAATTCCCGTCATCGGAGAACTCGCCTCCCGCCTTTTTGGTTTAACGACAGAGGAAGACCAAAACAGCCTAAGGGAAAGTGTAAGAAAGTTGAATAATGCCATGAAAGGAACATTACACGTTCAGGAGATACAAGCCAGTGTAGCAAATTACCAGAGAGATAAAATTGATATGATATCTAAGATAATCTCAAAAACTATAAACGTAATGAATTACCTAAGATATGAAGTGGATCGCGTGGTAATAGACGCAAGCTTAACCATGGTTTCACTCGATACAATTACCAAATCATTACTACATTTGGCAACGGACGTCAGCAAGTTTGAGTTTGCAATATTTGCCCTCAAGGAAGGAACTTTGTCCTAAGACATAGAAGATCCAGATTGCCTAAAAAATATGTAAGAAAAAACAAAAATGCACCTAACATTTGTCTTGCATCTGCTCCTAGAACAGAAGTATAAAATTTATAACATTACTATTCTAAATTAAAAGTCCACGTCCCGGAAATAAATGAACAGCTATTTATAATAATAACCATTCCATTGATAAATCAACAATCCGTTTACGACCTGTAAAAAATTTCGATCTTCCCAGCTAACATAAGGAAGACAAATTCATTAATGACTATCACGCCTGAAGCAGAGTACTTGCTTATTGATCAAGATAGACGAAAATATGCCCTAGCCAATCCACAAGACTTAAAAGAGTGCGTACCATTCAAAAACTTAGTATGCCAACTTACGTTACCTATTTATAATGTCAAGTCTGGATCCTGTATGTTAGATATATTTTTGAAAGACACACAACAGGAAGAAACACCGAATTAATGCGAGGCCGTGATAGGAATTACTAAGCGAGAAACATTCATACACCTTAGAAATGACCTTTTGTTATTCCCAGTTCCAAGAGATACTGTCGGAACTTTGTCTTGTTACAATAATACAGAAAGAGTAAACCCAAGTTACAAAACTGAATTACTATTACAAAATGTGGGTACGATAACCATAAAAAAAGGGTGTCGACTCGTAACTAAAGAGTCAACCATCCGAACGCCGTTAATTACCACGAGCGCAAAGATAATAAGTCCCAAAATAACTAACTTCAAGGCGATCAACCTGTCGTACACTATTCCCAATATAGAAAACAAGGAAATAAAAACCTCGATATGGTCGAAAATAGAAAAGAATAAAGGGACTATAAGGCTTACAAAAATAAGACAAGAATTAGATTCGCAAATTACCCTATTTACAAATGAAGACCAAAGATTAACGTATGTAGATAATAGATAGGGATTGTTCTCGACCAATTCCTAGTGGAATATACTATTGGCCGTATGTTTCGTATTCGCGACTTCCCTGACCATAAGAACCCTATTGACTTGTAATTACGGAAAAATCCTAAGAATAATAGGACGAAAACCAAGTGAAGAACACGGGGAAACAGCTGAAATGCAGATGTCAAACCTGAAACCCAGTGAGAACCTCTAAGCCAAGAAATAGGGAAGACATTACGAAACGAGTGGGAAGAGAGGTCTCCATTCGTCCTTGTTATGTCTTGTTCCCTCATTGTAGTATCGTTTACGTAAAACTGTGTGGTTATGACGCTGCAACATGTGTTTCTTAAACAGCACGGACGTGCGTGAACAATGCAGGCATGAAATATGTTGTAAAATTAGACCTAAAAAAAAATTAACCATGTAGCATAAACTCGGTTTAAATGATCATTTTAAATCTAATGTAAAATTACCTAACTACTGAAAGAAGTTAAAATAAAATGTATGTAGTAGTGTATATTAGAAAGTATAACAAGAGACCACACTTAAAGTGTAAGGATTAATATTTTATGATGTCGTTAGGCTATAACAACTTACAAGAAACTTCTATGTATTGAATTTCCCAGTGGGAACTATGTTTTTTTATTAAAACCCAATCAATGCTTGACTTATTTGTACTATAAGTATTTACTTCAAAGAACACTTGATTCTCATTCGCTATTCTTTTGATAGGGAGTAATGGACATATTGTTTATCAAGCATTACAATGAGCTGCCCAGTAAAGCTATGACCTAGTGGCATCTAATTTCATCACATCTCAACCAACAAAGAAGGGTCACCATAGACTGCTGGCAATTTTCATCCCAGCTTCCTCTACGAAAACAAAAGTTACTTTCGATCGTTGTTTCTTCGACTATGAACCATATTACGTATTAGGTAACACTATATTTGAATCTCAGTTTCCAGTGCTTTAACGAACTATATAATCACATAAATGCTGAGAACCCCATCGGTCAGTACAAAATATAAACATAGATATCACCTTTGATACTCATTATGGACCCCAGAATCATTTGACAGTATAGTGATGATATTTGAAGCTAAATGGTATTTAACGATATTTGAAGTTAAATGATATTTGAAGACATTCAAAGATATTTGAAGCTGAAGTTGAAGACAATTTGAAGTTTAATTCCGAGAACCCCATCGATCAGTACAAGATAAACGATATTTAACGATATTTGAAGTTAAATGATATTTAAAGACATTTGAAGATATTTGAAGCTGAAGTTAAAGACAATTTGACGTTTAATTCTGAGAAACCCATCGATCAGTACAAGATAAACGATATTTAAAGATATTTGAAGTTAAATAATATTTGAAGATGTTTGAAGTTCAAGTTAAAGACAATATGTTAAAAGAATCACTATAGTTTGACGACAACTCATTCTAAATCCAAACTTTAATTACCCCTCGATAAACATAGGAATCACCGCAAAGGCTAATCGACACAAGCCATGAGCTAACAATTTTATAAAAGGCACAAATGAACAATTGTTCGCGAGAATACATTCTCTATGTGCCTCAGAAAAACAAAAAATGAAATGCTGAGAAGAAATACGCCAACACCTGTAGTGGGAAGCATCATTTCCCAGTTGACTATTAGAGAAAACTTGTTGTGTGAAGACAATCAGGCTCGAACTGTTCCATGAATAAATCATAACGTAAATGCTTCAAAATTTTTACCAAAACAAAAAGAGTGATGGACAATAATTTACAACAGAAGGATTGAGTACATTAAGGACTCGAAGGTGATGAATAGATGTGAATCTACATGTGTTATTTCCTAATAACTTTGATAATTCAAAAATCCCAAAAGTGAAAGTGTTTTACTGTACCAGTGAATATGATTGATCCAATATTGTATGTTATAAATCATTCATGTATATACCACTAGATTTTCTAGTAGAATTAGGTTTAATATTATCATGTTATTCATTTAACGTAATGTATATGGAATGTAGCTCTCCACATAGACAATAAAATAAAAAAAGGCGATTTAAAAATTGAAAAAAAAATCTTGTGTTTTGTAAAAAGCAGATAACATTGAATAATCTTATCCCGGTAGATGAATTTTAAATAGGGATGTAGAATAAAATAAGTAAAGTAATAGGGAAATTTTTTAGCACCCCTGATTAAGCCCTAACATAGATATAAAATAATTATGTAGAAGAAATAGGTAATAAATGGCGAACATTTAAAAACCCCAAAGGCGAGCAATTGCTAATGATGGGACGTCATTAATTGTTGGGAAGGGTAATATGTACCATGAGCAAAATGGGGTATATTTTAAATACCAAAGTTCCTTCTTTTTAAAGATAATTCTGGCTTCCTCTAATTAAGTTAAATACATTTTCAAAAATGAAAATTCCTTAATCAGCAAAAAGAAAAAGTGCAGTCACCCCAAGACAAAGAACGGCGCTATCCAAGCCTTAGATTTTGCTTAGAGAGTGAGTAATAAAAAAAGATGCCCCATACAACATTTATAAGGACGTTGAAACTATAAGAGCCGTGTGAACGTTTGAATCAGCAGAAATAATTAAAAAAATCCATTGGACAAAGGGTACACATCCTTAGCCCACTCAACCAATGGTGAGCCAGTTCTTACAGCGCAGGACTGAAGAGCTATGTTTGATAGTGGGATAGAAGTGCTTTTTGAGATTATTCGTAAAGTTGAAGCCGGACCATTCAGATAGAAGTCTTAAATTCTTTCATCTCGGTCACCGTTATTGTCATTTGAAGGAACTCATTGCTGTGCTAAGTATGTAAGTTCAATAGATCTATTGCCTTTTTTATCTGTGTTTTTTCCATTTTATGTCTCTATCTAGTCCGACAATAAGCAATTGATTCACATGTCTCCAAGGTATATGCTCCCAGTGACTCAGATCTTCAGATAGCTCGAGAAAGATGAGGCCACATTTTTTCATTCCTACAAAAACCAAAAGTTGTCATCACTGCAGCTTATAACGTTTCTAACCCCTGTTTAGCCTAGAAGTATTCGTTTCTCTGAAGTCAGATATAATCGTGCCGTGGAAACAAAGCTCTGAGACGTCAGAATTTCTAGTTCAATAATTCTTAATTCCTCATAACTTTTGATGGATTAAATTAAATTAAATAATTCAAAGATATTCAAAATCAGCATTAAAATACAATTCGATTAATATGTATATTGGAGAAATTACAGCATCCGGTTCAAATATAAGAAATAACAATAGGGAAATAAACCTATGCCATTAATATCTGATTTATTGAGAAAGCCAGGTTTTATTTTTGACTAGTAAGAATACGCTTGATTAAGATAATAATTTTTCTATCGCTACAAATACTAATTTATCTATCGCTACATTAGCGGAATTCCTGTCTCTTGAGTCTACTACCGCTGCTCCCAATGACATATCTGGGGAGTCCTTATATATTAATCTATTGCTTCGAATCTTTTTGCAAGTGTTAATAATTCATCTTAGTCGTCCGAGGCCTTAGATTGTTCTAATACTCTTCTTCCAATTGAAGGGAGCATGCCACCCTTAAAAATACTCATCGTAATGTCATTTGCTCTTATACCAGGAGAATTTTTTGCATAATCTATTGCCTTACCCCTGATCCAGGAGTAAAATTGGTGTACTTACTCAGATGGCCTTTTTTTTCAGAGAGCAGCTCTTGTAGTTTTTGTGCGGCTGGTTTTTCATGTAAAAAGGCTTCTTTTAGAAGTTTTTCTAAATGGTCTAAATCTCTTATTTTGGGAATATCTAAACTTGTTGCGAATCTTTATATCTCTCCTCTTGTATAACAGATAGCTTGATTTATCATAGCAATATCATCTTTCCCTAAACTCATTTGTATTTGTTTAAGTGTGATAATCCATGAATGGATTTCATTTGGATATGTTAGTAACGAGATGGGAGGTGCTTGCTCCACAAATAGGCTTTGAAGCCTGCTTGTGACTGGGGCGTCTCCATATTGCTCTTCTAGGGCGTTTATTCTAGCTTGTGCTCTTGTAGTGCAATTTCTAACTCTTTTATTTTGTTTTCATTTGAACTCATGATTGTTGTATCCTTATAAACTCTTAGTATGGGAAACGTTTTGATCCCTTATAGTGTTTTCAGTCACTAAAATGGGTCTATTTATAAATTGTATGAGAATTTTCTCACTACCTTGATTTAAATTTACCCTCAAGTTTAGTATTATAATTACACACTCTTGAGGATGATTAACCTATGATCCTATTTAAGTAAATTATAGACGATTCGGATACTAGAACTTGTAGCAAAGAGAAAGAAAAGGAGAAGAAAGAAAGAATCTTAGGAAGATAAAAGGCTGTCTGAACTTCTCTTTAAGGTAAAAAATTTCTTTAATGAACCCTTTTCCAAACTTTTCTGTCTTGGATATGTTTGGAAAACTGAACACACACTTTCTTGTGAGGAACAGAGGACTAAATTTTACCAAATTTTTTAAATTTAATTAATCCTCCCCCACTTAAATGAAAGTTGCACCAAACTTGAGTACCGCTGCGACCAGTTATACCGAACCTGAGTACCCCTGCGACCAGTTGTAAGGTTGCTCCTACTAACAGGGCTAATAATTTTGGTAGTCTGATACAAACTGAGGCTTGGGTAAGAAATTGGTACTCAAAATTCAGTGACAACTGATTTTTATTACAAAAGAAGATAAAAGGAAAATATTCTAATTCTGATTACGTTGAATATTTCTGAACCTCTTCTAGGTCTAAGGTCTAATGATCTACTTGTTCAATCCACCAATGTTTACCGAAAAGAAAAAGATTAAGTTAATTCTAGGCTATCAAATGTTTCTACTTAAAAAGGTTACACTTGAACAGTTAGTCAAGGCTTGAGCTCTGGGTTTTTAAAATCCTTTAGTTCAAATTATTCTTGAGCTATGCTAAGAATAACCGAACTTGATTTTAATTCAATTTTCATTAACCCAAACCAAGAGATTCTCTTATTATTTCTTGAAAAGGGCTGTGTATTTCTTGGACCTTTATTAAGCTTTAACTTTAGCAGGGAAAACTTAATTGAAAATATCTGGACATAAAGGTTTGGAAATTCTTAAGCTGACAATATTGTTCCCTTTTCCCCTAACCTACCTGTATACACATTGAGGTCACCTTTGTATAAACATGCAGTACGGGTTTAACGAAATGAACGAATGATTTAAAAGGGAACGGTGTTCCTCTTCGTGTAAACTTCTGAAGATTGCACAAAGGGGGGGGGGGGGGGTAAGTAATGTTATTGTCCGATAATTCCAATTTTTGGATATAAGGTCCTTATAAAGCCAAGCTAAGCCTCAAGGGACTCTAGGCTAAAAAGGGGAAGCACAAATAGCTCTTCTAGCGTTCTCTTCTGGGTTAAAGTTCCTTCCCTCTTTGAACTCTCAGTTATTCAAAGCTTAAATTTCTGGAAAGAAATTTAATTTAGCTTATTTTAACCTTAAAATGCTGTTTTGTCCAAATAGCTCAAGCCTTGTCTAATTGGAAATACTACTTAAGCCCGAAATCACCAACTTTATAGTAAATGTAGATTTCAGCACTAGTTGTTATTATTTTCTCCCATATACGTATTAAAGTTATCTCCAAATGACAGAAATGTTTAGAGGTTTTCTTCTTATTTTAATTTTATCTTCAAAATTTTGTCTCCAAGGGGAATTCAGACAGACAGTGGTACTTTATCGTAATTACAAAGTAAAACACTTACTCCTTATTTTATCCAAAAAAAGACTACCTTGTTATCGTCCCCAAATCCCTATTTTAAGTTTTGTCTTACTTTGTTCTTCTTTCCTCTCATTGGCCAGAGACCAGTTTGATGTAATCCTAATAATAGTTCTTTGTTCAAAATATTAGTTTCCGCTTTTTCTATTTAAAATCCTGTTTTTGTCATGTGATACAAGTCGCGTAATACTTCTTGCCGTTCACCCCTTGAATTTGAAAAGGAGGTCCAGTATTTGCATTTTATGGCCCTTGATGGATCAAGGGTATTCTTATTCAAATGCAATGTTGTTTCCTTACACAAAGAAAATTAATACTTCGTTTCCTTTATAATTACTCAAAAAGTCATACTTTTCTATTTTTACAATTTAGTCAGGTTATGATGGTTTTCCCACATTCTCACAGACTGATTCGTCCGAAAACGACAGTTTGGAACCGACTCTTTTTTAGTAGCCTTGTTTATATTAAAGTTGTTTAACTTTGGAAAATGGAGCATTAGCGTATTTGTAGATCTTGGAGGCCTGGCCTGCTGAAAATCCAGCACTTTCTTCGTTTGATGAACAAACTTTGCTCATTTGATGTCGTAACTGACCCTCCGGTCAGTTCATCATCCGGTCAGTTACGACAATTTCCGCTTTCACAAAAGTGAAAAATATGCACTTACGATAAAGTTGAATTTTGATTTACTCAGACAGCAGGCATTGTACAACGAAACAAACTACACCATTAGAGAGTTCGCAAAATAACTCTGGTAGGGCTCGCACTCAATTTTGACTAGGGGTGTCAGTTACGATATTCTTGCTTTCACAAGGCAATTAGCAAACTACGAATAGCACTCGAAAATGACAAAAGAATTAAGAGTGCTATGGTAGGTACTCTTAATGACAATTTAACGTAAAATGATAATTAAGCATGGGCACTGTTCTGTTCTTCTGAAGAAACAGAAAAAAAATAAACAGGGCTTGAATAAAACAGAACAGAAACAGAACAGGTCAACAAAAACCAGAATACCCGTTTCTGTTTCTGATGTGTTTTTTGGTAAAAACAAAAAACAGCTATTTTTGATCAAAAACTACACTTGCCATGGGTAGTGCTTTTCTGTGGCGGTAACAGTTTTGAGAAAACTTCGTACTCTTGGAGTATTTTTTCAACAGAAAAGAGCAGTTTTTCTAATATTGGGGCGAAAAATTGTCGGCGCACATAAATATCGCTATCATTTTTTTCTTTATGGTTATTTTTCTTCCATTTTCCCATTCCAAAAATAGACTTTTATGTTTATAATACATACTAGTTATTCGAGACATTTGGAAGAAAAGATTTCACCGTGAAATTACGCAGTCAGCTCAAATTCAATAGTATTTAAGCAGAGCATATAGTTGATTGGGGAGGGGAAAATTTTCCCCTCCAGACCATGCTTCCCTTCCCCCACTCTTTACTGATGTGTGGAAGTCATCTTAAACAAAAGTAAGAAAGAAGAAAAATGCACGTGAAAATGGCAATTCTTACTGTCAATTAAAACATTTTTTGTTACCTTGCAGCTTAAAGCAGCCTTTTAAGATTTATTATTTCCAAGCCAATTTGTGTCAAATTTTTTTAAATAATACCCCTCAAATGAAACACTATGCCTTCCCAAGGCCAGAACAAAATTTGTACTTTACTGAAAAAATATAAATGTTTTTACTTTTATAACTTTAATTAATCAAATAATATTAACATTTTGATTACTAAATATCAGTATATGTATATTAAACTGACAATGCATATTCTTTTGTATTTTTTCAGTAAAATGAAAATTTTGTTCTGGCCTTGGGAAGACATAGGGGTTTTACGCCCAAATTATGTTAATTTCTGCTCGTTATGAGTTTGATTCGGTTATTTATTGTAATTTCTGGTCGTTTTGGGTTTCATTTATTTATCGATGCTGATTTGTGGTAGTTTACTGCTTGGTAGATTATTTGATTTTAATTTTGCTCATTTTTTGTTTAATGGATTTTTTTACTTTTCTTTGAAAAATTTATTTTGTGGAAACAGTTTTTTAAAATTAATTTCTATTCGTTTTATATTGACATAGTCTTTTCAGGGAAAAAGAAAATAATAGTTCAAATCTTTACGTTTTTTTTAAAGACTTTATAGTTTGGCCTGCTATTTATATGCTGGAGAAAAATTTTCAGCAATTCTTAACAGCCTAAACCCTTTTAAAAATGTGGACACAAATATTACTATTTGATTTCATACCTCCTCTAGTTGACCTGAAATAGAAAACTTGATACCATTCGCCAAAAAAAATCTGTTTACTTTCTTTATTAGTTTAGATACACTTACGCTATTTTGATTTGGTTAAATTCTAAGAGCAGAAGTAGCCCCCAAAGTTTGAACATAATACCCTCAGTCATGCTTGGGATACTGCTGAGATTCCTAATTGGGAATTGGCATTATCACAGTGCATTTTGATTTTATCTTAAGGCAACATTTAGTTTTTAAACATAATGGGCAAATGGGAGGGGGGGCGTGGGAGATTGAGAGTGGAAGGAGGATTAAGTTGCCCTGCAATCCCATTCGACTTTTAAAAAGGGCATCAGCCCTTTCTATTTTCTATCGAATGAGCCCTTTTTGAAGTTCCCACGACAACTCCTTCGATACGAAGTGCCCTGGTCTAAACAACAACAACAACAAAAAATAATACATTATACCCACATCGATTTTTACTATAAAAATGTCAAGCTTTCCAATCACTTTTGACTATTAAAAAGAGCACTAGGCCTTTCGATTTCCAATCGAATGAGCTCTTTTGGAAACGACAAAGTTTACTATAAACACCTTATATGCCCCCAGGGGATAAATTACAACCCTTACCCCAAGGTCTGTTAGGGTGGTTATCATCCTCTAACACCGTATTTCCAGAACGTTCAACTACGTTAAAGAAAATGGGTATCTCAAATTTTGATTGGATGTGTTTGGGGAAATGTTGGGCGAGAGAAAGGTGGTAGTCGCTCTCCAATCACTTTCAACTATTGAAAAGAGCACTAGCCCTTTCAATTTCCAATCAAATGAGCTCTTTGGAAGTTTCTAAGACAACACTTTCAATAAAAACCTTATATGCCCCCAGGGCATAACTTACAAGCCTTGTCCTGAGGGCTGGGAGGGTTGTCATCCTCAAAGACCCAATTTCCAGAACTTTCTACTACGTTGAACAAAATGGCTATCTGAAACTGATGATTGGATGTGTTTGGAGGAATGGTGGGCTTGAGAGGGGGTTAATTACCCTACAATCACTTTTGACTATTACAAAGGGCACTAGCCCTCTCAATTTCCAATTGAATGAGCCCCATTTGAAGTTTTACGACAACTCTATCTATAAAAACCTTATATGCCCTCAGGGCAGAACTTACAAACTTTGCCCTTGGGGCTCTGGGGGATTTGTCATCCTTAAATACATTATTTTCAGAATTTTCAACTATGTTGAACAAAATGGCTATCTCTAAACTTTGATTGAATGTTTTTGGTAAAATGGTGGGCGTAGGAGGGTGTGTTAATCACTCTCCATTCACTTTCTACTATTAAAAAGGGCAATTTCAATCTCCAATCAAATGGGCTCTTTTTGAAGTTTCTACGACAACGCGTTATATAAAAACCTTATATGCCCCCTGGGCATTATTTACAACCCTTGCCCAAAGGGCTGTGGGGAGGGGGGTTGTCATCCTCAAAGACCTAATTTCCTGAATTTAAAACTATGCTGAACAAAATGGCTATCTCAAAATTTTGATTGGATATGTTTCGGGAAATGGTGGGAGTGGAAGGGGTTTCAGTCTCCTTCCAATCACTTTCGACTATTAAAAAGGGTAGAAGCCACTCCAATTTCCAATTGAATGATCCCTTTTCGAAGTTTCTACCACAACTTCTTCGATACAAAGTGGCCTGCTCTAAAGAAAAAAACTATTAAATAATACATTGTGTCAACATCGTTCTTATATGCCCCCAGGTGTTTTGAAGTTGTGAAGTGTATTTTATAGTATTTGGGGGCTGTTGTCGTAGATGCCGTTATTCTCCCTTTATAGGGGAGATAAACTCTGGCCCTAACGTAATTTAACTTTGGTAGCGTGCCTTAGGCTATGACCGAACTAATGAGGCACACCGACTGGGTATGTTCGAGTTGCTAAAGGTAGATCGTAGAGAGGTTGTCTAAAATACAATAATTTTATTCAATTTACATATAATAATTCTAGATATAGATATTTTACTGGGACTGGCTTTCCCAAGTAGACCACAAGTCTCAGAAACTACAATAATATATAATAAGATACAGACACTTACAATAATCCTACAAGATTCCAAGGTATTTCTAAAAACAACGGACCAGAGGTCAGTCCGGCATAAAGTCAGTATCCGTCTAAATCTTCCGATAAAATGTATCTTTTATACATTTTTGTCAACCACACCTTCCTTTAACCAACCCACGTAAATGGTAGGAAGTGGTAATTTCTTAATTTCCCATTAAACAGAAACTTGGCAGGATATGTTCCTTATCTTAATAAAAAGTGGTATTTGAAACTTTGTATTTGCGTCTTAATATATTTTTACTAAATTAATAATTAGCTAAATTAGAAAGCTTTACCACAATACTACCCATTTAAAGAAGAATCGTCCCAATTCTCAATATTTTACTTTTAAAACAACTTAATAATGCTTACAGCTATTATGCTGCCATCTTTGGGTCATTATGTACATCTACCCTCAATGGGTTTCCTTAGGGTTATGTTTCTGGTCCAATATAGGCCATGTTCTTTTTTTGTCGAAGGATTTCAATTTGAAATTCATCCTTGTTTCTCTTTTTCTCTGTCTCTAGGACTGAAAAATACTCTTTTATCCTTCTTCATATGCATCTTCTGTTTTAACTTCACCCCAAGCGGCTTAAACATAATATTTATGGTTTTGCTAAAATTAGATTTCAAGTTATATTAGACAAGTTTATGAATTATTTGAGTTTAAATTTAATTCCCATTAATAATTTAATTTATCTGTGTGATGTGGTTGATATACCGTTTATTTTTCGTTTTAAAAATGCCTTGGGTAAATTACATATAACATTATTAATTCTTTAATTTTCACATATTTTTCCAGCACAAAGCATTTTTACATATTTCCAGCCATTTGGGCTAGGTAGCACATTATCTAGGCCTAAATTAAGTTCTAATTTTATCTCACTTTTTATGAACTTGTAGTAAAGTCTGTATTACTGCTATAGTTTCCAATTATCAGTTGATCAAGTATGGTTTGGTTTCTGGTGGTATGAGATGATAGTATCAGGATATATTTGAACTGTCTTCAAAATTTGTTACTTTCGAAAAATATGTCAAAATATGATTGAAAGAAAAATGGATCCAAAAGGATGCTACGAAAAATTTGATTTCCAAAAAAAATAGCTAAGGCTGTATCTAAAATAAATATTCACATTAGTATACATATAAAGCATATAGTTTTACATATATAGTAGAAAGAAACACTAAATTTCGTAAAGTTTAATTACTTTTATTTACTTTTCTCTCTTTTAATTACTCCATAAATAATATCCCGCTTAAATCGAAAAATTATGTTTTTTGCTGGATTATTCTTTCAAACTTAATACTAAACGGATTATTTCACAATAAAAATTATTAATACATTGACTCGATGTCAAACATTTATATATAACATTAAATCACTAGTTAAAACTTAAAGAAAATAAAAATATAGTATATATGTATACAAACATTGTGTAATAGCTTACACAAGTATTTTTTTTTAATTTGCAAAACTAGATAGGATATTTAACTACTGTTTAAAACTTAAAGCATTAAAAAAAAATAATACACGGTATAGATTAGCATTGCAATTAATTCCAACTATTGTTTTGTTAATTGTTTATGAAGTATTAATTTAGAATACTTCTTGAATGATATAAAAATAAAAAAACACAAATACTCAACATTTAATTCACTATATTTACATAGATAGTTTAGGTTATATATATATATATATATATATATATATATATATATATATATATATATATATATATATATATATATATATATATATATATATATATATATATATATATATATATATATATATATATATACATATATATATATATATAACGAAGTTATGCTGATACTTAATTGTTAAAAACAAATAATAATTATGTACCCTAATAATTTATTTTATCACTGCAATATTTGTTCTTTTTACAACTTTTAATTAAGTCCGTCAAGACTTTTATATGATAAGTCCTAACTGCAATTAAAATATTTACAAAACAAAAGCAACTCCAAAAAATAGATTTATGCACTATAACTGATAAGTATGATTAGCCTCTACTTAAGGGCTTGGCGATAGTTCATATAGCATGATTTTGCTATCAAAATTAACATATTTACAATTTTTTTCTTAAATGATAACAGTTTTAAAAGAGTATTTATAAAGCTTTCGAAATACATTTACAAATGTATATATTTTCTCAACGACATCTCTTACAACTATAAAACTTTTTCATATGCGACTAGGTACATTTTTTATCTTTGTTTTGACTATTTGGTTCTAGTTAGAAACCACTTTTTTCATTGATTGTCATTAGCTTACTATATGCCTGTTTGTTTATTCAGACTTTTGATCTTTCCAATTCTTTTCGAATTTCTAGGTACTTGACAGTTTAATAACGTTTTTGTCTGTAATCTCTCTTTTTTCAGCTTTAATGTCCTTTTGGGTTAAGGCTTCATTTACAGCTTGGATCTGATAAGTTAAATTTTTTTTTTTTTGCTGTTCACCTTATAACTCTTATGCCATTATAAAATGGCTCTTGCTTTTACTCTGAAGGTTTGCTTACCAGGATTGCCTTCTGGTAGCTCCTTATAACGTTTCCAGGTTCTCTTGTCGTCAGCTACCGCTAAAAGGACGATTATGAACCTGCACACACAATAATTAATTATTTATAGTATTACCACACTTTTTGATTTGTTGCCACAATTTTCTCTTGGGCTATTTTTATCGTAAAATTGGCCTTTGTGCAGAAAAAATGCCTGGCCTTTATGGCACACAGTAATTTATAACACACATAACACACAGTAATCATGGCACACAACTCTGTAGTATTAATGCTACTCATTTTGTATTTATTTAGTACAATTTTCATACTAGTTTCGTTCTGCAAGTTCAATAAGTGTGTCTAACAGAGTTTAACTGACTCCATTCAGTTTCTTTTCCTTGTTAATTTCGTCTGTCTATATTTTAACTTGAACCCTTCCCTTTTTTTTGATTCGTTATTTCAGTAGAGCTTAAGGGTTTTTTCAAATCTTTTCCGCTTTTTCTTTAAAATATGTCTTTCCTAATACTATCTTTATGTTTCATGTATTTCTAAATAACCCTTAAAAAATATTTATTATGATTGACATTATCTTGCCAATTTCATTCTTTCCCTTTTTTCATGAGATGGGGGGTGTCTAATTTTTGCAACCTGTATTTTTGAAATTATTCAAATTTTTCTTCGAATGTTTTGTGTTAGAAGAGTACTGTAGTTTTTCAGCTAATTTTTTTTTGAACACTTTTAATTAAGTTTTGCCCCGCATTTGCTAGTTCTCATTTCTTCCTTAAAATGCAATTTGGACGATATACTGGTTGCCAATTTTGTCCCAGCTTTAATTACTATTTTATTTGCCAAAGAAAGAGAGACAATAATTCCGTTGCAAGGATAAATAACTTTGAATTTGGTGCTCAATATTTGAGGTTTATTGATAAGCTTGAATCTGGGAGAATTATAAGAATGGATTTCTGTTCATTACTTAGAGTTTTCTTTATTTTTGTAAAGCTATATTTTATTTTCAAAGAAAAAGTGGATACTGTCTAGTTTGTGCTAGGGTTCAGCGGATTGGGATTCGGGTGTCTGGGCTTGCAAAGGTGAAAACTAATTGATTAAACTAGGATTCTTCTCTGCCAGTTTGTTTTCTCAGATCCAATGCATTGCTAGATTTAAAATTATTATCTTGAACTACTGTGGTTTGCTTGTGACGATGAGGTTTAATTTTTGGCTTATTTTTGATGGATTTTGTCCTTGGTTTTTACCTCCTGGTAAGTTTTTAGGTTATAATTTATTTTTATATCGCTTTTCACTTGTTTTGCTTTCTAAACTTATTTTAAGTGTTGCTTAAACCTTTATAGCACTTCTTGAAAATTTCTTTTTTTTTCCTTTTTAACATTTGTAACTAATAACAAAATTATTATATTATACTATAACTAATTTTAATAAGATTACAGTTAGCTTATACATATCTGGATTCATGTAAACTGTCACTGTATTTTCCTATTATTTTTTTTTTTATTTCTTCATAACAATTTTTTTTCTAAATTCGACTGAAAGTGTCACCTTAGAGAGTCAAAGGTCAGTAGATGCATTGCATGTACTTAACAACGAGAGACCAGCAGTGATTGAGATCACTCCAAATTTGCTAGCTTCCAATGACCCCATTTCAGTAAACTACCCCCCTTCGTGTTTTTTTTTTTTTAATTATTCCCCCAAAATTTATTTTTCCAATATACATATCAAAAGAATTGCCTTTTAATGCTGATTCTAAATATATAGTGTTTATTTAGTTTACCTTAACCCGTATAAAGTTAAGAATTTGAACGTTAACTATTGTAATATAAACTGTAACGTCCTGTATAATTGCTTCCCTAATATTATTTCTATTTAGTTCCTGGATACAATCTACTTGTAGGCTAATTTGAATATAAGAGACTATTGGCTTCACTCTGTTTGATTTCTACTATCAGACCGTGTTTTATCTGATATACACTCTACCTGATATTCGACTAAACTCTACTGATTTATATTCAGACTAGACTTGATGATAATTCGTCATTGAGTAACCGTAAGAAAGGACCAGAATTATCAATATTAGCTATCCCATAAGGATGCCTTGCCTTATCCGTTTGTCCTAATGTGGGCTTATATTCTATGTAAACAAGCATAACAGTTTTCATACACTGGCTCGTTTTACATCTACATGGCTCGAAAGCAGCCATGCCTTAAAATTCAAATTAGAACTTACTTCGGACACATTTTGTGCGGCTAATTCAGAATTTGAACTTTTTCTAACACCATTATTCAGATGAAGGTTCTCTGTGTAGGTAAAGGAGACCCTTTTAAGACCTATCCCCATGCCTTCATTTTCTGTGATTAACAGTTTCTTTCACCGAATTTCTCACCTTATGCAGAGTTCCCATCACAGCTGGGTAACAACTCTTTTTTTTGCTTCCTTCGGCGACTTTTTCTAAGCTTCCACATTTGTTTTCTTACTTATAAGGTTACTTTTATCGTTTTTTTCCCATCCCTTTCCTCAATACTTTAATTATATATTTATATATCTTTTCCTTCCGTTTGCTTGTGAAACTACATAACTAACCTAGTATTTGTTAGGTTTAACAAAGGTAATTCTATTGCTTTATTACGTCGTAAGATGCTATATTTTCGAAGCATCTCTACTCCTAAAACCCCTGGAAATGGCAGCTTCTAACCTATAATTGTTCGGACCACAATTTGTGTTCTTACTTTGCTAAATTGTAGCAGTGTTATCCTTGAACAATAAGTGTATAGCCTGTACTTGTAGTAAGGCTGAATTAGGACCATATTTGGTACTATTATGTCTAAAATTCTTCTGTTTCTACCAACGTTTCATCGGTCCAGCTAGATTTTGTTTTTCTTTACGTATTATCTTTTATTTTATTCTTTCAATTCTCGGTACAAATACTTTATTATTTAGTAATATACAGCACTACTACATTGCATTTATTACTAACACTAAAAAAACTACTAATTATAGACTTGCTTCTACTTGCTAAAAACTAGATACTGTATTTTTTTCTATTTTACAATTCTTGATCGAGCCTTTTTTCCATTTTATCTATTGTACCCAAATCTTTGAGGGGATACAAATCTATTTCTAATAATGCTCGAAGTTTTGCTAATTCAACTGCCACTAAAAGAAAAGTACGTTTACTTTCCCCTTCTAATACGGTCATTTCGATTTTTTTGTATTCTGCAACCTTATTTAGTCTTCTCGACCCAGTTTTTCCAACTTCCACCAGTTGTTGTGAAGTTGTACGAGGGGCTAAAGGTACATTGTAGAGAGGTTGTCTAAAATACTACTACTACTACTAACAACTCATCACAGCACCAAGCCGCCTGAGGCCAACACAGCTACGCACGCTCCTCCTCCACCTCGATCTATTCAAAGCCTCCCTTTTTACACCCGCCCACGAAGTTCCCATTTCCTTTAAATCTTTCTTTATGACGTCCTCCCACCCCAGACGGGGACGACCTGCTTTCCGTTTAGCCCTAAATGGTTGGCCGAAAAGAACAATCTTAGGCAATCTGTCATCCTTCATCCGCACAACATGCCCTAATCACCTCAACCTTTCTTTCATTATAGACCTAGAAAGCGGTATTGAACCACATTTTTCGTATAGCCTATTGTTTGAAATACGGTCAGTCAGCCGGGTACCCAGAACAATCCTTAAGCAATTTCTCTGGAAAACATCTAGCAAATCTTCATCCGCTTTTCGGAGCGTCCATGCTTCAGAGCTATATTTGACCACTGTCATCACTGTAGCTTCTAATATTCTAATCTTGGTTTGCAGACTTATCTTCCTATTCTTCCAGACTTATTTTAACTGTGAAAAAACACCCTGAGCCTTGGCTATTCTATTTTTAACACCTTCACTGCTCCCACCATCTTTACTAATAATACTACCAAGGTAAGTGAAGCTGCCCACCTGATCAATCTTTTCATTACCAAACGTCACCTTTTCATCTTCACTTATTCCTAGCCTTAGTGACTTAGTCTTCCTAACATTAATTTTCAAACCAATTCTAGCACCCTGAACTCGTAAAGCCTCTAAAACTTCATTCATTTTGCTCACACTTTCATCTAGGATGCTTAAATCATCAGCATAATCCAAGTCCAGGATACTTTTTCCTCCCCATTTGATTCCTTGGTCTCCCATTGCCTTTCCTGTGCTCCTTAAAACAAAGTCCATCGAAATAATCCATAGAAAGGGGGATAGAACTAAACCCTGCTTAACTCCTGATTTAATACAAATCCAGCTGCTAACCTCATTTCCTACCTTAACCGCAGCAGTGTTATTCTCGTACATAGCACTAATCACTTTAATGTATTTGTCTGGTATACCATACAAGGATAAAACCTTTACTAATGCTCCTCTATCAACAGAATCGAACGCTTGCTCATAATCTATAAAACTGAGGACCAAATGTGTTTGAAAACTTAGGCATTTCTCTATTATTAACCTAAGAGTGAAAATTTGGTAAACACGTCCTCTACCTTTTCTAAAACCGCACTGCTCTTCTCTTAAAACTTTGTCTACACATCTCTCAGTCTAAAAAGTATCATATTACTAAGCAATTTGATACCTACAGAGACCAGACTAATGCCTCGATAATTACCACACTCACTTTTATCACCTTTCTTATAAAGTGGCTTAATTAAGGTTTTCCTAAAATCGTTAGGTACTTCCCCTTTTTCAAAAATCATATTCATAATCTCCAATAGCTTATTTCTAACCTAAGAGCCACCATATTTAAAAAACTCATTTACAACCCTATCAGCACCTGGAGCCTTATTATTTTTTAATCCTTTCCGTACTGTTGCTAATTCCGCCTCACAAAACAAATCTTCCTTCACATCCAAGGTCTCACAAACTGTTGCATTTTCCTCTATATTTTTTCCTGCAACTCTATCTCGGTTAAGCAAATTCTCAAAATGTTCGGCCCAACTCACTTTAGCTTTTGTCTTATCGCTAATTGCCAACCTATTCCTATCTTTAAATGGGACATGTCCGGATTGACTACTACCTTCAATTTTTTAACGTGCCAGTACAATATTTTACTATTATGCCCCCCAGCTGCATCTTCTAAATCCTCGGCAATTTTATCCATGGCCTCCACTTCACACCTCCTTAATTCATATTTAAATGCTTTATCCACTTTCCTTACATTCCTATTGTTTTCATACGATCTATTCACTCAGATATTTCTTGTACAGGTCCCTCCTCCTTTCTATTAAACTTAAAGCTTTTTCACTAATATTTTTAGCTGCAGTTCTAGCTTTCTTCCCTAATACACCTTCAGCAACTTCACAAATTATTTTTCTAAAATTATTCCAACCATCTTCCACATTATCAAATACAATACTTTTATTCAATTTACATATAATAATTCCAGATATAGATATTCTACTGGGACTGGCTTTCCCAAGTAGACCACAAGTCTCAGAAACTACAATAATATATAATAAGATACAGACACTTCCAATGATCCGACAAGATTCCAAGATATTTCTACAATCAACAGCCCAGAGTTCAGTCCGGCATAAAGTTAGTATCAGTCTAAATCTTCCGATAAAATGTATCTTTTATACATTTTTATCAACCACATCTTCCTGTAACCAACCCACATAAATGCTAGGAAGTTGTAATTTCTGAATTTACCGTTAAACAGAAACTTGGCAGGATATGTTCCTTATCTTTATAAAAAGTGGTATTTTGAATTGGCGTCTTAATATATTTTTACTAATTTAATAACTAACAAAATTTGAATGCTTTACCACACAGGGCATAACTTAAAACCCTTTCCCTGGGGGTTATGGGGGAGTGTCCTCCTCTTTACTTAGTCCCCGTTTCTTGTCTCGTTCTCGAGTGTCCCCGTTCTTTACTTAGGCAGCACGATTGCAACAACTTTCTCTATAAACCTTATATGCCCCTGGGCATGACTTACAACCCCTGCACTGAGGGCTCTGAGGGGGTTATCATCCTAAAAGACCTAATTTCCAGAACGTTCAACTACGTTGAACAAAATGGATATCTCAAAATTTTGATTGCATGTGTTTTAGAAAATGGTGGGCGTGAGAGGGGCATTAGTCACTATCCCATCACTTTCAACTATCACAAAAGGCACTAGCCCTTTCAATTCCCAATTGAATGAGCCCTTTTCAAGTTTCTACGACAACACTTTCAATAAAAACTTTATATGCCCCAAGGGCATAACTTACAACCCTTGCACTGAAGGCTTTGAGGGGGTTATCATCCTAAAAGACCTAATTTCCAGAACCTTCAACTACGTGGAACAAAATGGATATCTCAAAATTTTGATTGGACATGTTTTGGAAAATGGTGGGCGTGAGAGGGGCGCCAGTCGCTATCCAATCACTTTCAACTATTAAAAGAGGCACTAGCCCTTTCAATTCCCAAATAAATGAGCCCTTTTGAAGATTCTACGACAACGCTTTCAATAAAAAATTTATATGCCGCCAGAGCATAACTTACAACCCTTGCCATGAGGGCTGTGGAGGGAGGGGTTGTCATCCTGAAAGACCTAATGTCCAAAACTTTCAACTACGTTGAATAAAATGGCTATCCAAAAATTTTGATTGGATGTGTTTGGGGTAAAGGTGGGCGTGAGAGGGGGGTTAGTTGCCCTCAAATCACTTTCGACTATTAAAAAGGGTACTAGCCCTTTGAATTTCAGATCAAAAGAAGTCTTTTTCAAGTGTCTACGAAAAGATTTCAATAAAAAACCTTATATGCCCCAAGGGCATAACTTATAGCCCTTGCCCTGAGGGCTATGGGAGAGTGTCCTCCTCAAAAACATATTTTCTATCTGGAAATCAACTACGCTGAAAAAACTGACTATCTCAAAATTTTGATTGGATTTCAGGGGGATCGATAGGCGCGGGGAGGGGCTAGTTGCCCTCCAAACCCTTTCGACTATTAAAAAGGGCACTAGAGCTCTCGATTTCCAATCGAATGAGCACCTTTAGAAGTTTCTACAACGACCCTTTTCATATGAAGTGCCCTGCTCTAAAGGGAAAAAATAATAAATGATACATTGGGCCAACATCGTTCTTATATGCACCCAGGGCATAACTTAAAACCCTCGCCCTGAGGGTTGTGATACGAAGTTTTGAAAAAAACAAAAAAAAACATTGTGCCCACATCGTTCTTTACTTAGGCAGCGCTATCGCCCTGCCTATGATTAGAAATAAGGAATGGTAGTATTTCTACTCTTCTTATTGCATATTTCACTAATTCATTATCCTCTGTGTCACTCGCTGTGCTATTAGGAGCTTTCTTTAGAGCAGCAGCCTGACTTGATATATATTTTTTTTTAGTTGGTTTGGGTTTGATATTTACTGCACCAGCCGCCTACTTTATTTTTGTGCACATCAATTATATATTGGTACATGTTGAAAGGTTCAACTTAATACCTCATACTGTTCCTGGAACATTGCTGATACGTCCTTTTAACAACCAGCATGCCCATGGTGTCTTTTGATTTAGTTCAACAGTCCCTGAAATTTTCACCTTAATCCTCCTCTTCATACCCCGGAAGTTTCAACTTAATACGCTAGGCCGTTCCTAAGATATTGCTGGTGTGTTCTTTTGACAACCAGTGTGCACATTACGTGCTTTGATTTAGTTCAATAGCCCACTCAACATTTCCCGAAATTTTCACTTTAATATCCTCAGCCTTAGTAGTAGTACCAATAATACGACCTAATCGGCCCCACAAACATTACAACAAACAAATTCAACAATGCTATTAAAATCATACCCCGAGAGGTCACAATAAGGTACTCAATTATTTATTAACCCCCCCCCCCCCAAAAAAAAAAAAAAACATGAACAAAAGAACTAAAACTCTTGCCATTATTAACAGAGTTTTTTTCCTTTTTTCCCTCTCTATAGACACCTGGCATGACATAATAGCAAGGTTAGGATGCAATCGAAGCTACCAGTTCGAATGCATTCAGGTAATTAATAACAGTGAAACGTCTAAAGTCATGATAAAACCAGTCAAACAGGTTTCACACTCTTTCAATGCGTATTATTATATAAAAAAAACTTTTAAATAAGTCCAAAAGAGGTTTTGTCTCACTGAAGATTGAATGGTAACTGCTACTTCTATCATTACTACAATTACCAAGACTAATAGTATTAATGTGGAACTTTAAGGGACTGTAAGGGAACGTTACGCTACATCAAAACACACTGTGTGCATGCACGTTATTAAAAGGGCGTATCAGCAATTTTTCAGAAACGGATAAAAAGTATGAAGTTGTGAAGTATCAGAGCAGGAGAAAGGGATGTTTAACTACACCAAAAAGGCACAATGTGAATACTATTACTGTTATCACTAATACTACTCCCAATACTCCTACTATTACTTTTTTTTACTGCGATTACTACTATTACTAAGGCTAAGGGTATTCGTAAGACTTTCAGAGAATGGTGAGGGCGGTTTTTAACTGAATAAAACTCACTATGTGGGGGGGTTATCAAAGGCGTGTATTAACAATAGTCCAGCAGCAGCTTAGGGTATTAAGCTCAAACTTCCAGAGCTACGAATAGTACCATCACTTTTATTACTACTTCTTCTATTATTGTTACGATTGAATAAAATAAAAATATTTTAAGCGCACCCCTGTTGTCAAAACAGACCAGGTTGTCAATATACTTAGGTGAGATATGTTAGGACAGGAATAGGGTATAAAGTAGAAACTTTCCAAGTGTTTGCTGCTTTAAAACTAAGCCAAAAAGTACTATATGCATGCTGATTGTCATAAGATGTTTCAGCAATATCTGAACGACTGAGGCTATTAAGTTGAAACTATCGAGGCCACTATTGTTACCATTTCTACTCTTACTATTGAAATAAATCAAAAGAGTATCATTGCATCCAGGTTGCCGAAATAGAACTATACAGTGTCTTAGGAATAGAATAAAGTACTAAGTTCTATTTTTCAGGGAAAGTTGTTGTGAAAAAGTAAATCAAAATATACTATTTGTATCCCGATTGTTAAAAGGGAGTATAATCTTAAAAACTGTTGTAACATTTTGTCCAAAATATGAATACTAAGCCAAGATCTGGATTCTTATAGAGAAAAACCGAAGAGATTAAAAGAAATTATTTTTTTAACCAATGAAAAAGATTTTATTAATAGAAAACGAACAGAAATTAATTTTAAACAATTTTTCCCAAAAAAAAGCTTTTCAAAGCAAAGTAAAGAGGCTACATTAGACCAAAGATGAGGAAAAATAATCAAATAATATTTCAAGTGTAAAAATACCACAAATCATCATCAATAAACAAATAAAACCCAAAACGAACAGAAAATCCAATAAATAGCCGAGTCAAATTCAAAATGAGCATAAACTAAGTTGATTAGGACAGTAGTTCGTACTAAATACTAGAACATCAATTGCACTTTATTGAAATAAAATACACTTTAGATATTTTCTCCTTTTAAACTTTAATAAATCCAAATTATTAAGATTTTCAGGGATGAATTTATATATATACTGAATTAAACTGTCTATCCACATTCATTTGTTTTGTTTTTCAGTAATCTTGGTTATGATGGTGATTTCCCCCCCCCACTATTTTTTGGTACTGTGAGAAATAAAAACACATAGCTCGAAATAAAGAATAATTTTTAGTAAAGTCCATTTTATGGTCTGATTTAAAAGGCACCTGCCAGCCCTTCTTTTTTAGTTTCTGCATGTTTCGAGTTTTACTCGGTGATTTATTGCAGTTTTTGTTCGTTTTGGATTTCATCTAATTATTAATGGTGACTCGTGATAGTTTTACGCTTGAAAAATTACTTGACTTTATTTCTGTTCAACTGTGGTTTAATGTAGCTGATATTTCCCAAAATTTGCCAAAAAAATGTAGAATGGGGGTGGAGAATAAAGCATAAGAAGCATCATGGGGAAGTTCTTACGACTTTATACTGACACCTACTATCACATATTATCAAGATGGTCAAAACTAGCCCCATCTATATTTTTGGAAATGAGATGACATAAAATTACAATTGATTTTGGACTGAAATGCATACAGTTCTTATTTTACTGTTAAGCCCTTCCTCCCTAGAATTTTTCAGCCAATCAGAAAAGTCTCTGAAAAATCTGATAGGTTCAAATTAGCTCTAGCGAATTCACAGTATTTGCAAAATCTTATTGCAGATGGGCCTATACATCATGCCACGGCTTCGTTATCACACTATCTCACTTCTTCCCAAATGGTAACAATGGGTTTTGCTTTCCGTTCAGAGTTCAAGTGCTTAGCATCTTGTCTCAGTAAAATGTGAGTGTTTTTTTCTCTCTCTCTATTCTTTAACAATGACTCCTGAATTACAAATGCCTCTAAATCATAAGCAGTGCGCTAGCGCTGCCTAAGTAAAGAACGATGTGGGCACAATGTGTTTTTATTTTTCTTCAGCCGGGCATATCGTATCGAAGGAGTTGTCGTAGAAACTTCGAAAAGGGCTCATTCAATTGGAAATTGGAGTGGCTAGTGCCCTTTTTAATATTCGAAAGTGATTGGAGGGCAACTGCCCCCCCCCAGGCCTATCATTCCCCCAAACACATCCAATCAAAATTTTGAAATAGCCATTTTGTTCAGCGTAGTTGATTTCTTAATAGAAAATATGTTTTTGAGGAGGACACTTCCAGCACGTGCCCTATATATTTCACAATTTGAGCTGTCACTATTATTGATTTTATACCAATAGTTACAAAGGCAAATGAAAACATTTAAAAATTTTGCATTCTTCTACGAAAAATAGTACGGTCACCAGGAATAGCAGTTTGCTAATTACCAAGATCTGACATAAATTAAGACACATTTAAATGAAAAAGCCAGACAGAAGAAAAAAATATTTACAACCGGACCCCTGCGCAAGTGCACAAACCACTCTTTTCCAGAGATGGCTTAGAAAATCAAGGTTAGTATTTTACTTTTCTCTTAAGAACTTCCTTAAAGAAATCTCGTAGAAATGGTAAGTGTAATTTTAATGTGATGCATCTTAATAGGACGTGTGGTGACTGTCGTACAGATAGGATAAATATGCTGTTTATTGACAATTGAGGTCAGGGACGCATCTCCAGCATTTTTATTGAGGGAGGGAGATGGGGTCTCAATCTGTAAAGACATTGGGCATAGGCTATCCTACAGGGGAAAGCAGTTGCGGTTCTAGCCTCTTCAATTTAATTATACTTACAGTAGCTATTAAGCATTATTATATAAATATTACAGTAAGTAACCTCTACATTATTTTACATTACTAAAATAAAATTATTTATAAAGAAAATTTATAAAATTAATTTAAATTTAAATTAATAAAATTTTAAAACTATAAAATGATTATAAATGTCAAAACATTTATTTTATATTTGCGCCCCTAAAATTTCTGGACCAGAGGAAAGTGCCCCCTTAACCCCTTCCTCTAAAACCAGATGTGGGGTAAGGGATGTTGGAAAACTTGCAAAAAACACAACCCTAAATTCGGTTTAAAGATGTCTGAAAATTCTAATTATTCTGTTCCAAATTTTCTACCGTTAGTCGAATGGAAAATCAAGTCTCTTTGCTGAAATGGGCCATCACAAATATCAACCAAAGTTGAGGCTGGGCCATTTAACCGGATCACGATTGTTGATTAATTTAAGAAAAAAGTATGAAGCTGTTTACGAGAAAAAATTCACCAAAAATTATTTAGCCCTTAATATACTTTTCCTATTTTATTCTATACCTTTTTTGCAGGCGAAAAAAACTGTTAAAATAAAGTTTGACAGTAAAAAAAACGTGAGTGAATTTAATCACGTCTAGACAATTTTGAAGGTCCTGGCTTAAGTTAATTTTGAACTGTTTATGGATAATTTTGCGGTTCTTACTTATATCTTAAGTTTGAACAATTAGGACATGTTGAGTACAGCTACTGCGATACTAGTAGCTGTATCCACGAACAATAATATATATTATATATATATTAGATATAATAATATATATTATATATTATATATATTATAATATATATTTTACACAAAGGAAAAATATACATGTTGCATCATAATGTATGCGAGGACTTAGTTAAACGAAGATGCTATTTTTTTTTTAAAGTTCATTTGAAATGTTTTATGCCCTGGGAATTAAGGGATTATGATTTAGCAATTTTTTTTTAATTTGCCATTAAACACCGCTAGAAGTGGAAGGATGCAAATCTACTAATATTTTCTGAAAGTGCTAACCACTATTTAATTATACTATTCCACTTCTCCTCCGACTGCTACCACTACTATAACCTAACCTAGCCACCCAAACCTAATCTGAATTTTTTTTTGTTGCTGCCCTGGTCCACGCCTGGTCCATTTAACTAGGACCATAGGTCAAAGGTATCCTGTTGCAATTCTTATTGCATTTTTAGTTATTTGATTAGCATTCATTTGAATTGCATTTTGTTATTTGCACAGTTTATATAATTATCCAGTATGATCATTCCCTATCTCACCCATTATAAAAAGTGACCGGGGTGCGAGTGCTCCAGAGAACGTAAAAACATCAGCAGCATCAGATCTTTTCACGGGTAGACAAGTCAGATTTCTCTTGGACGCGAAACTTGGCTTCAACGTTGGAACACTAATTTTGAAGAAACTAATTTTAAATTAATTTATTCCAATACATACATGAAAATGGGTAGTTAGTAGTGCAATGTTATTATTAGATGGTTTTAGGAATTAAAAATAGGTTTCGAAGTCTCAAGTTGGTTTCAAAGGCATTTTGAGAAAGTTTCTGCCAAATTACGTGTTCCAGGGTAATTGGACCGCTGGTGGCAGATCAAATGAGAGGAGCTGTTTGTACGCGCCGATATAAATATAAATGTATATATATATATATATATATATATATATATATATATATATATATATATATATATATATATATATATATATATATATATATATATATATATATATATATATATATATATATATATACTACGAAAACTTTATGAAAAAGAAAGTTTTTTTTAAAGAAAAGTAAAGGCCACATTAAACTTAAGATCAGTAGAAATAGAAACCTACAATATTCATATATATATATATATATATATATATATATATATATATATAAATATATATATATATATATATATATATATATATATATATATATATATATATAATATATATATATATATATATATATATATATATATATATATACTACGAAAACTTTATGAAAAAGAAAGTTTTTTTTCAAGAAAAGTAAAGGCCACATTAAACTTAAGATCAGTAGAAATAGAAACCTACAATAATTCAAACTCAAGACGACCAGAAATTATTATTAAAGAATAAAAAAGGAAAGGAAAATAATTGGTATGGCAGTAACACTGCATATAAATTTATATGAATGTATATATAGTGGGCTGTAATAATGCAAAAGGTAAATATAACATTGGTTTAAGAATGGAAAGAAAGACAAAGGATACATTTACGACGATAATCAAGTAAAAAATAAGTTTTATTTGAACAATGCCATAAAGCGATGACATTTGATTATGATATTTGGTGTTTCGCATTGATATTTCAGTTCCAAAGTTTTATCAATTTTTTGTCAAAGGGAAATTACGTGGTGGGCATGAATGTAGACTTGCAGCTAAATTAAATATAGTCACTTCCACTTTTCACATATGTTTATTGATATTGGTTTGATTTTTATTGTCTGTAGTACTGAGGAGCTCATTAAGGAGATAATCAAACACAAATTTTAAAAAATTTTACCCCTTTGTTCAAAAAAAGAGATAATCAAAAGATTTAAACTACTAAAACTAAAATAATTACTTGCTAGTTTATTTTCCTTGATAGGTACGTCTCTCGATTTCCCGATTCTTAAATTTTACTTCGTAATATGCACGTGTGCGCAAAAAAAAATTTTTGAAAAAAAAAGAAAAAAAAGAAAGAAAACAAAACTAGTCTTATCTAGGCTCTCCGCCAAAACAGGTAACTAGTCTTTTCAAATATCACAGGAAATGCAATCTGAGAAAATAAATATCACGACGCGAAAAAAAAATGATGAACTATCCAGTTGTGGATCTAGAGGGGGGGGGCGAGGGTTACCCCCGTAAAGTAGTGTAAAGTAGTGTAATTTACTTAATTAACGCAAGTTTGCATTAATTAAACTTGCTCCTAACGTAAAATCAACCTACTTTGCGCCCCCCTCCCCTAAAAAAATCCTGGATCCGCCCCTGAAACCATCACACCTATTCCACCAGTTATTAGAAAAAAAAAAAATTCCTTATTTTCACAAATTTCATCAACTCCCAGCCTCCTTTTTACAAAATCCTGCATAGGCTAATCAGTTGAGTCCACTGTATGTAAATGATAGATTAAGTCATAATTTGTGTATAAATTAAGTCACACCTCTGTGATGGGACAGTTGCAAACCGCTTGACCAGCTCACCAAGTTTTTTTTATGCTTTTGCAATTTCGAATAATGCACTTTGTAGCCATTTCTCATTGATTGACGCAAACACATTGATCCATAACTGCACGAAGAAGTGGGAGGAGCTTTTTGTTCGCACCGAGAACAAAGACCAGAAATGATCTGCAATAAGCTTACTGGATAATTATATAAACTGTGGTTATTTGATTAGGGATACTACCTAATCACAGGATATTCTAACCACCACCATTAGCATATATCTATACGCCCGTCCCAGGTGGACGTGCACTGGGTAGGCATCTGACCAGCTGGCACACCAACTGGGCAGAATTCCAAGCTTCCTTACAGTGATTTAAACCTAGATCTTTTAAATTTAAATGAAAGTCTTTAAGCCACCGGACTACCGGTGACCGTTAGTTTAGATGAATTATCCTCTTTGTGATTATAATGGAGCCATGGAAAAATTGGAGAAAGATGGAACCCTGGATTGTTTCTTTTTTTAAAGTGAAACAGGCCTCATTTTGAAGAAAATTACTGCATCTAGTCGCTTTTGTAAGTAATAAGAAAACTATTTGAAAAACAAAATCAATTTTTACAAAAAAATGAATTTTCGTGTACAAGATCGTGTTTGTAGCGATAGCTGCAAACTAGTAAAAAATGAACTTGACCAATTATAAATGACATAATGACCAATTATAAATTAGTTTTTTCCTGTCATAAATGGCGGGAAAAACCTTGATTTTTCTTGACTCCTCTAAAAATGAAATCCCACTCAACTCCCTACCAAAGAAAATTATAAATAATTTTTAATTGTATCAAATTACAATTTTCGGTTTTTGGGGCTATGAGGCTAAAATCTGTTTTACTTATTGTTAAATAACTGACACTATAAAAATAGTTTAAGAATATATAACTATTGATATATAAGTTATAAAATTATAAATATAAGGATAGATATTCATAAATATATTTTATTACTTTTTTGTGGGAATGAAGTCCAGGTTGCTTGAACTACGATATTCTGCATCAAAGGCATCGTTTTTCTCTTTTTTCCCGTATTCAGATTGCTGGGCATTGGAAAAGACGTGCTTTTACGATTAAAAAAAATATTTAAAACAAAATCAATATTTTACTGAGAACTGCATTTTCATATACTATATAAGCAATGTTGTCATAGTTTCATTAGAACTATGACATAAATAGAAAAACGCTATATTATGAAGTTACCTAAGATGCAGTGATTAATGTGTCATGACTCTGACGTCATAATACAAGGAGTAATGACATCTCCTTATAATATACTCCAAAGGCTGCAGGTTCAAATCCTGCCAGAGACAATTTTTTAAAGACCAGCCCAATTTGTGTTTTAAAATTGGTAAATTTCCTCTTAAAAATGCAAACTTGAAGGGTTTAGATTTCAAACCTAAAAACAGAAACCGGGGGATAAATTTTAAAAGCCTTCACTTTCAAACACGCCTCAGATTCTAAGCACTCCATCGCCTGAATTGCTTCGTGAATATGATTTTCTAGCTGGTTTTTTTCTTTGATTGATTTTTACTTTTTCAACATATCTGAATTTTATGACCTGAAGATCATTGATAAATTTAAAGCCGTTCTTCATGAAAACGAAAGAAAAGAGGAAAAGAGAAAAAGAAAAGAAAAAAGATTGTGAAAATCCTATTGATTATCCTCCTATAGTAAATATCGATGCTTGATGGTGCACGTGCGGCGAGACCCACACGCGCAAATTTTTTTTTTGAGCATTTAGTAAAAACAGATGCGATTTAGTGAATTTTTCATTTCAGATTTAGTAAATTCTTCCAGGCCAGGGTGGCAACACTGACTCAGAGTCCCAACTTAGAGAAAACGGCGTTAACTGGATCTCATTGGAACTCTTCCAAAATTATTAATACATAAAACAATTTTGATAAATAATGTAATTCCTCAAGAGAAAGTATGAAAAAGTTGTATTAAATTATTTACACAGAGTCATACATTTTTTATTAAAATGTTAGTTGCAAAATTTGAACAAAACCGGGTTTTGTTTGACCAATATTTATGAAACATTTTTCAAATTATATTTAATAAATATCTTACTTGAAAATAGACTTTAAATGCATTAGTAGCATATACCGAAAATATAAATGCTGAAAGGAATAATTGAAATGTTGATCAAGTTTATAATGTTCATCGCGACCAGGGTTGCCACCAGCTTAAAAACAAAATCCCGATTTTTCTTCTAAAGAAATCCCGAAAAATCCCAGAACACGGTTTTTAGACTATACAATATAGGGCTGCACAGTGATGACGTGAAAATCAAAACGCGTAATTTGAAGTACGGTGAAACGTGGTTTCTAACTAACAACTGATTGTCAATATTCCTAGTATTATTTCTGTGAAAACGTTCTGGTAGATTAGTAGGATCTACGACAAATATTTTAGGCCAAAGTAATTCGCCAAAGTTCCAAGAAAACTTGTCGACGCATTAAAGTTTCATCGTTATTTGAATTTCCCACCCAAGAATTGACGTCACACTTCGCAGCCATATAGCGCGTCCAGACTATCCGATTTCTGGAAAATGAGAAGAAAATCTGGAAAAAAGAATAGTCGTCCAGACTAGGCAGTTTTTTCCAAAACTTGGTGGTTTTTTCAGAAAATATCTGTACAAATTTATCAGTGCCATCCTCATCAAATCAGTTTTTCTGAGCCAAAACCTATAGAAAACAAATTTAGAGCCTCAGTTAGACAATTTACCTTTTTTATATTCAAAACCATCTTAGACATCTATTTTTATTTATCACTTATCGTGTCTAATCATCTCCTTTTTCTGGCATTTTTTCCAAAAAATCTGTCCACACTACCACTTCCGTCCCATTTTTCCATTCTCTGACCCTCTGATTCTTCCTGCCCAGAAAACATAAAAATGGGACGTAAGACATGTCTAAATTCCAAAAGTTTCCGTCCCATTTTTCCAGAAATTGGATAAAATGGAGTCCCTTTCCCTTTTACCATACCTGATTTTCTGTTTAGCAAAAGTCTCGCCAATCAAGAAGCGGACAGCGGAACTGTCATCCGTTATACAAAAGCATCCTTTTGAAATAAGTATCCTTTTTAACAGAATAAGCACAATGCCGTACGCTTTTTAATTACCTTCTCTGAGATTAACTTTGCCCAAGGCATTACACGGGGCAATATTAAGTACAATCATAAGAAAAGAAAATCATCACTGTTTTGTTTTGAATTCGCCGCTCGTCGTTACATTAGAGTCGAATTTTCAAAAGTCAAATCCCGAACGAAAAAATCGTTGCCCCAGTGTACAAGCGCAAATCCAGAGGGAACAAACGAAAACAGAGATTTTTATAGCAAAAAAATCTTGGTTTTTCTTACAAGAAATCCTAAAAATCCCGGACACAAAAAAAAATACCGGACTGCGAAGAAAATCCCGGAAAACCGGGATTAATCCTGAATGGCGGCAACCCTGTACGGGACTCCTTGGAATTTATTTTTCAAAATTACTGACCAATAAATCACCCTACTAAATACCGACGTTGAAGCTAAAAATTAAAATGAAAAATGAATTTTGAATTTAAATTTGTATTATATAAGTTTTTCTTTAAGTTGAATCTTCGCTTAATTTTCTTTTCTTTCTTTTATTTAAAGATTTCACTTTAAAGTTTTCTACTTCAATTTCGAATCCTCAACACGAGGTTGTCTGCTTGGTTTAAAAAAGTAAGACTGTATAGTGCTTAAGAGCTGAAAACTATGCGAAGAAAACACTAAAAATTATTTTAAATCACTCATAAATATTCAATAATGTTTTCGCTAAGAGTGCATTACATGACCCATACCAAGAAAGTATAAAGCCCACTACAAGCCTATTTTAGCTTACAATATCAAACAGCTTGGTAGCCTAATAGCCTAGTTTAGGAAAGAAGATCTTATGGAGGAATCATAGTAGGCCTACATTTGCCGTGTTTGTGCTCATTGATATCAGTTTTGTGGTTTCATTCACAAAGGTATTTAAAACAAAAAGAAAAGTATCCTACCATTAGATTCCCTATTTCATACTCTCATGAAGGTTAAGAACTGTGGCTCATCAGAAAGAGACATGCTAGAATAAAAAGAAAGAAATTATGGTAAATTTCTAAATGGCACTCTATATTAGCTAAGATGAAAGCAAAAATGTCATTTGATGCCTTTTTTTTATGCTCTTTTGTAATTCAATAAAATAGCCTTCACATGTTTTTCTAGGTAGAATCCCATGTATAGACATGTGTCTAGCCAGACTTCAATGTTTAGGCAATGAATGTTCACAAGTTCAGGATTCAGGAACAGGATGATTCCCCACTTGTGGTAAATTTGCAGGTAGCACAATAATTTAGCTAGGATGAAAGTGAATGCATCATTTGATGCCTTTTTTTTATGCTCTGTCATAATTCAATAATAGCTTCTGTTGCAAATTGCATCTTGAGCCCTTAAAGGGGCCCAAAAGGTATTTTATATGAATTATGAAAGAGAATAAAAAAATCATCAAATGATGTTTTCAATTTCATCCTAACTAAATTATATGGTCCACATCAAAGTTACCATGAGATTTAGGTAAATTTCTACCAAATCATATTATTGACTTACACATAAAGTGAATATACCACTCAATGCCTTTTTTTCTGCTGATTACAAATATAATAATCATTTCTATTGGAAATGAATTTCAGCTCCTCCCCCCCTATATATGCCAATTCAGGGTATATATTTCTATAACCTAACCTAACCATGAATAGGCATATATAGGGGGGCTGAAATTCATTTCTGATAGAAGTGATTATTATATTCATAATCAGCATAAAAAAGGCATCGAATGGTGTATTCACTTTATTCCTAACTCAATAATATCATTTGGTAGAAATTTACCAAAATTTACCCACCCCAATCACCCTAATGTGCAAATATATACCCAAATTGGAATATACCCTGAATTGTTGACAGCACAGTTCGTATTTGTGTTGCCCAATAAATAAGGTTTGTATTGTTATAAATAAATATTTTTGGAATATATAACTCTTGAACAACTTATTTATAAACTAGTTATATGTTTTAAACAACTTTTCAATAACTTAACTGCTGTTGATAACTTCTTTGTGTGGTTACAAAAATGAAATACCTTTGGGGCCCCTTTAAGGGCTCAAGATGCAATTTGCAACAGAAGCAATTATTGAATTATGAAAGAGCATAAAAAAAGGCATCTAAGATGTTTGTACTTTCATCCTAGCTAAATTATCATGCCACCTGCAAATTTACCCTTCTTGCTGTACACCCCAGGAACTTAAGTGGCTATCTAATCTTCATGTCTTATTCTTCAAGCACATATAAAGTTTCTTCTTTATGAACTGCTTTTAAATGTCCATAATTCTTCCATTTTTCTTCAAGAACTCTATTACAAGACTTGTAATCACACAATTTTCTTCTTCACTTTAAAATCCATGAAGTAATAAATTTAGGCTTGGCTGCCTTCTCTTAAGTCTAAAAAATTCCACTATTTCTTGTCCTTCTTCTTCACTCAAATGGCACTTCATTAACAAGCATTCAACTGTCTCTAAGCTCCCACATTTGGGACAATTGTCACTTTCTCCCCAAATTCTTGCTTTGTAATATCCAACTCCTGCATGGTTTGAATGAAGGTGGAATATTTTCTTTGCTTCAAATCTATTTAATTCTTTATGTGATTTAGTTTCCATTTTCCTTTGATTTTTCAAAGTGAAAAAAAAATTCTAGTCAAATCCCTGTTTGATAGATACCCTTCTTGGTTCAATTCTTGAATTACTTTCCCAAGCGTCATATATTCTAGAGGGATGTCAAATTCATTCAAACTTATTCCAACTTCAACTGCAGACTTAGCATACATGTCTGGAATTTCATTCCCTATGATTCTGTTATATTCCTTACTTGCCTGCTTACTTTGTGTATGTGTGATGCTATATATATTGTTGTGCTTTTGCTTATGCTTGCCTTGTGGTTTGCTTATTACTGTATTATTTCAGGTTTTGTAACCTGGGTTTCTGGAAGTAAATATTTAAAGAGACAAATTGTTACATGGTGTCAGAGTAGAAGATGGATACCAATGTCCCATATCCTGGGCTGAATTGGGAATCTGACAATCTAAAAGAGGTGTGGATCTGATTTAAAATTCATGCTAATATAATGTTTGATGGACCATTGAGTGGAAAAAATGAGAAAATAAAGTGTTCATATCCGCTAATTTGGCTTGGAGAAAAAGGACATGATGTGTGCAGCACTTGGACACTAGCAGCTGATGAAAAAGACATTAATAAGTGTATACATTGCAAAATTTGATGACTACTTTAGTCCACAATCAAACCCCATATTCTCCTGATATACTTTCCAAAAATGTGACCAAAGGGAAGGTGAAACTATAGATACAATTAAATTAATGTCTGGCTTTGCATGCATTGGCAGTTACTTGTTGTCCAGGTTTAATAATTTTTGCCTTAACTGGATGGTTGTTTTCGTTAATCCAAATCTTCTGCACATACGTGATTATTCTCATTTTTTTCTTGTCTCTAAGTCTAATAGACCACTTTCTGATAACAGAAAGCTAACAGGTGTAGTTCTCCTGGCTCCAAATGCTATCTTTATGGCTGAATTTTGGATTACATCCAATCTCACAATTGTGGAATGGCAAGCTGTTACATATATTGTTGATCAGTATTCCACTTTAGGCATAATATATTTTGTATGGTATAATATTGAATAAAGCATTCTGCTGATAAACCTCCAGATATATAAGCTAAACTCTTGTTATATTTATTTGTTTCAGGCATGCTTCCAGGTTAGCTTATTGCCCCCCACTATGCCTAGTATTATTGCTTCATTCACATATTCTATTAGATTTTCATTCAGATATATCTTTGGGAGGGCTCCAATCATTTTCCTAGTGAACACAGTTGCTTTTGTTTTTGCTGATGAAAATTTCAAATTGCTTTCTTTAGCCCATTTGTCTAATTTCTCTAAGACATGGGCCATTAATTTCTTTAATTGGTAGGTGTCTCGAGCCATAACTCAGACATTATTATCATCCGCAAAAACAGTTCCTCCATCATCCTTTTCACTAATAGGAACGTCAAATGATCCTATATTATACATGTCAGGGCCCAGGACTGAACCTTGAGGGACCCCTCTTTTGGGGTACACTGTAGTCTCTGATAATATTTCTCCAATTCTTACTTTGACTCTTCTTCCTTTCAGATAATCCTCCAATAACATTAGCATTTGACCTTTGATTTCGGCTATTATTAGGCATCCAATCATTTTTCTATGAAGCATGTTGTTAAAAGCACCCTTAATATCTAATAAAAAAGCTGCTAGTATCCATCCGTTTTGCAAAGCAAATAGTGCCTCCTATTTTAAGCATGTAAGACTGTCCTCTGCACTTTTGTTTTTACAAAAGCCACATTGGATGTCTTTCAGGATTTTTTTTTGGTCCATCACAACTTCTAGCCTTTTTTTTTATCATCCTTTCCATCACTTTTCCAACCACAGGGAGGAGGGTAATGTATCTGTGGTTTTTAATCTTTAGAGGATCTTTTCCAGGCTTTGGTAACATTACTGCTTCTTCGTATTTCCATACATCTGGGAAATTTTGCCATCTTCCATCCATCATTTATTATTCCCAATAATACTTTTAGCCAAGATGTAGGGAGTGCTTTAACAAATTGTGGTAATATCTCATCAGGACCCAGAGATGTATTTGGCAATTTTCTTATTACATTCCTCTGTTCTTGTTCAGAGGAAGGTCTGTTACATGGCTCATCTTTTCCCTGTGTCCCAAGCTTGCTGACTTTCAACTTTTTGCTTTTTGTTTACAAGAACTGTAGTACCATACATTATTGGAGGGTTATTTCTGCTTGAAATAGGTCCATTGTTTATCTTTTTTTTATAAATTCATACACTTTTGTAGTTGGCTTTCTAAAGGCACTGTTTTCTGGAACTTGGCATATGCTCTGTTTTTTTTTTCAATATGATTATGTAGACTCGATTCCAAATCATATGTTCTTCTCCTTTTCATGAAATCCTGCTTGGCTTCAAATCATTCTTTGTTACACCAGGTAGAGGTTTTGTGAGCTCTCAATTCTCTACATGGCACTATTTTTGCCTATTTTCATTATTGTGTCTTGATATAATTCAATTGTCCTTGACAATTCTACTTCTTCGTCTATTAATGACTTCACACCAAATTCTTCAAATGCCCCAGTAAGAAGGGGCCAGTTCACATTTTTTATCTTAAATTTTTTTTCATGTTGCCCCAGTGAGGACCTTCTTCATCAAGAGTGCATAATATAGGATAATGATCACAAGACAACTCACTTAAAGCATCACATACTATGTTTAATTTAGTGTATGTTTAATTTAGTGTATATCATTGGGCTTCATAATACCAAGTCAATTGTTGTTGTCTCTCCTGTCTGAGGGTTTAGCCTTGTTGGCAAGCCACTAAGTACCCCTAAAGAAATTGAATTGTTTATTAAACAATTCTCTAGGCTATTACCAGAATTATAAATAATTCTGCATTTGCACCAAGATCTGCTGTGTGTATTCATATCACTAACTAATATCAAATCTTCTCTAACTGGAATTTTACTGATAGATTCTTCTATTCTTTGTCCCATCAGTCCATTATTTCCATCTGGATTATAAACACATATAATATTTGCTTTCCTGTTGTCATAGGTGGCGCAGTATGGCTGCCTAAGTAAAGAACAATGTTGGCACAAAGTATTATTTATTTTTGTTTATTTTTCTTGGTCTTAGACCAGGGCACTTCGTGGTTGTCTTAGAAACTTCGAAAGGGGCTCATTTGATTGGAAATTGGAGTGGCTTGTGCCCTTTTCAATAGTCAAAAGTGATTGGAAGGCAACTAACACCTCTTCCACGCCTACCATTTCCCCAAAGACATCCAATAAAAATTTTAAGATAGCCATTTTGTTCAGCATATTTGATTTCGAGAAGGAAATTATGTTTTTGAGGAGGACATTCCCCCACAGTCCTCAGTGCAAGGGTTGTAAGTTATGCCTTGGGGGCATATAAGGTTTCTATAGAAACTGTTGTTGTAGAAACTTAGAAGGTTCATTCAATTGGATTAAAAAGCTAGTGCCCATTTTAATAGTTGAAAATGATTGGAGGGCAAATAACCCCCCTGTCACGCCCCAAACACATCCAATCAAAATTTTGAGATAGCCATTCTATTCAACTTAGTTGAAAGTTCTGAAAATTAGGTGTTTGAGGATCACAACCCCCCACCCACAGCCCTCAGGGCAAGGGTTGTAAGTTATGCCCTGGGGGCATATAAGGTTTTTATAGAAAATGTTCTTTTAGATACATCAAAAAGGGCTCATTCGATTGGAAATTGAAATGACTAGTGCCCTTTTTAATAGTCGAAAGTGATTGGAGGGCTACTAACCCCCCTCTCACGCCCACCTTTTCCCCAAAGACATCCAATCAAAATTTTTAATAGCCATTTTGTTCAACAAAGTTAAAAGTTTTAGAAATTGGGTCTTTGAGGATGATAACCCCCTCACAGCCCTTGGGGCAGGGGTTGAAAGTTATGCCCTGGGGACACATAAGATTCTATAGATAGTGATGTTGTAGAAACTTCAAAAAGGGCTCATTTGATTGGAAATCAGACAGGCCTGGGCCATTTTTAATAGTCGAAAGTGATTGGAGGACAGCTAGCACCCCTCTCACACCCACCATTTCCCCAAACATATCCAATCAAAATTTTGAGATAGCCATTTTGTTCGTCGTAGTTAAAAAGTCCAGAAATTATGTTTTTGAGGATGACACTCCCCCCACAGCCCCCAGGGCAAGGGTTGTAAGTTATGCCCTGGGGTCATATAAGTTTTTTTTAATAGAAAGCGTTGTCATAGAAAATTCAAAAAGGAATCATTCGATTGGAAATTGAAACGGCTAGTGCCCTTTTTGATAGTCAAAAGTGATTGGAGGGCAAGTAACCCCCTCTTACGCCCACCATTTCCCCAAACACATCCAATCAAAATTTTGAGATAACCATTTTGTTGAACATAGTTGAAAGGTCTGGAAATTATGTCTTTCAGAATGACAACCCCCTCAAAGCCCTCATGTCAAGGATTGTTTGATATGTCCCGGGGCGTATAAGGGTTTTATAGAACGCTTTGTTGTAGAAACTTCAAAAAGGCTCATTCGATTAGAGATTGAAAGGGCTAGTGCCCTTTTTAATAGTTGGAAGTGATTGGAGGGCAACTAACCCTCCACTGACGCCCATCATTTCCCTAAACACATCCAATCAAAATTTAGATATAGCAGTTTTCTTCAACGTAGTTGAAAGTTCTGGAAATTAGGTCTTTGAGGATGACAACCCCCCCCTAGCCCTCAGGGCAAGGGTTGTAAGTAATGTCCTGGGGGCACACAAGGTTTTAATTGAAAGCGTTGTTGTACAAACTTCAAAAGGGCTCTTTCGATAGGAAATTGAAAGGGCTAGTGCCTTTTATAATAGTTGAAAGTGATTGAAGAGCAACTAGCGTACCTCTAAGACCCACCATTTCCCCAAACAAATCCAATCAAAAATTTTGAGATAGCCGTTTTGTTTAACGTAATTAGAAGTTCTTGGAATTAGGTCTTTGAGGATGACAACCCCCTCACATCCCTCAGGGTAAGGGTTGTAATTTATGCCCTGGGGGCATATAAGGTGTTTATAGAAAGCGTTGTCGTAGAAACTCAAAAAGGGCTCGTTTGATTGGAAATTGAAAGGGCTAGTGCCCTTTTTAATTGTCGAAAGTGATTGGAAGGCTTGACATTTTTGTAGTAAAGATTGATGTGGGTACAATCTATTTTTTTTTTTTTTTTTTTTTTTTTATAGACTTGGCCACTTTGTATCAAAGGAGCTGTCATAAGAACTTCGAAAAGGGCTCATTCGATTGAAAATAGAAAGGGCTAATGTCCTTTTTAATAGCCGAAAGTAATTGGAGGGCAACTAGTCCCCCTCCCATGCCCACCCTCCCATTTGTCCATTATGTTTAAAAACTAAATGTTGCCTTAAGATTAAATAAAAATGCACTGTGTTAATGCTAATTTCCAATAAGGCATCTCAGCAGTATCCCAAGAACAACTGAGGGTATTATCTTCAATCTTTCGGGGCTACTTCTGCTCTTAAAATTTAACTAAATAAAAACAGCGTAAGTGTATCCAAGCTATCAAACAAAGTAAACAGATTTTTTTTTGCAAATGGTATCAAGTTTTCTATTTCAGGTCAACTAGAGGAGGTATGAAACTAAATTAAACGCTACTAATTGTGTCCAGATTTTTAAAAGGGTGTATGTTGCTAAAAATTGCTGAAAATTTTTCTCCATCATACTAACATTAGGCCAAACTATAAAGTCTTAAAAAAGTTTTTACTTTTATAACTTTAATAAATAAAATAATATTAACATTTTGATTAATAAATATCAGTATTTGTATATTAAACTGACACATTCATAATGCACATTCATTTGTGTTTTTTTCAGTAAATTGCAAATTATGTTTTGGTCTTGGGAAGGCATAGGGGTTTTGAGCATTACTTATGTTAATTTCTGCTTGTTTTGAGTTTGACTCGGTTATTTATTGTAATTTCTGTTCGTTGTGGATTTCATTTATTTATCGATGCTGATTTGTGGTATCATGCTTGGTAAATTATTGAATTTATTTTTTCTCATTTTTGGTTTAATGGGGCTCTTTACTTTTCTTTGAAAAACTCACTTTGTGGAAAAAGTTTTTTTTTAATTAATTTCTGTTCGTTTTATATTGACATAGTCTTTTCAAGGTAAAAGAAAATAATAGTTTAATTCTTTTTGTTTTTTTTACAGACTTTATAGTTTGGCCTGCTATTTGCATGCTGGAGAAAATTTTTCAGCTATATTTAACAACACACATCCTTTTGAAAATCTGAACACAAATAATAGTGTTTGATTTAGTTTCATACCTCCTTTAGTTGACCTGAAATAGAAAACTTGATACTATTTGCAAAAAAATCTGTTTACTTTCTTTGATAGCTTGGATACACTTACGCTATTTTGATTTGGTTAAATTTTAAGAGCAGAAGTAACCCCGCAAGTTTGAACATAATACCCTCTGCTGAGAGGCCTTATTGGGAATTAGTATTAACAGAGTGCATTTTGATTTAATCTTTTGGCAACATTTAGGTTTTAAACATAATGGGAAAATGGGGAGGGAGGGAGTGACCGGGGGAGGGGGATTAGTTGCCCTCCAATCACTTTTAACTTTTAAAAAGGACACTAGCCCTTTCTATTTTCATTCGAATGAGAACTTTTTGAATTTTCTACGACAACTCCTTCGATACGAAGTGCCCTGGTCTAAAAAAATAATGATACATTTTACCCACATCGCTCTTTACTATAAAAATGTCAATCTTTCCAATCACTTTCGACTATTAAAAAGGGCACTAGCCCTTTCAGTTTCCAATCGAATGAGCCCTTTTTGGGTGTCTACGTCAACGTTTTCTATAAACACATAATATGCCCCCAGGGCATAAATTAGAACCTTTGGCTTGAGGGCTGTGATGCAGTTTTAATCCCCCTAATTTCCCTAATTTCCTAATTTCCATAACTTTAAACTACGTTGAACAAAACGGCTATCTCAAAATTTTGATTTGATGGGTTTGGGGAAATGGTGGGCGTGAGAGGGGGGTTACTTACTCTCCAATCACTTTTGATCATTAAAAAGGGCCCTAGCCCTTTCAATTTCCATCTGACTAAGCTCTTTTTGAAGTTTCTACGACAGCGCTTTCTATAAAAGCCTTATGTATCCCCTGGGCAAAACTTACAACCCTTGCCATGAGGGCTGTAGGGGGAGTGTCATCCTCAAAGACTTAATTTCTGGACCTGTCAACTAAGTTGAAAAAATGGCAATCTCAAAATTTTGACTGGATATAATCAGGGAAATGGTGGGCGTGAGAGGGGGTTACTTGCCTTCCAATCACTTTCGACTATTAAAAATGGTACTTGCTCTTTCAATTTATAATCGAATGAGCCCTTTTTGAAGTTTCTACGAAAACGCTTTCTATAAAAAAAATATATTATACACCCCTAGGGCATAACTTACAGCCCTTGCCCTGAGGGCTGTGGGGGGAGTGTCATCCTCAAAAACATAATTTCCGGACTTTTTAACTACGACAAACAAAATGTCTATCTCAAAATTTTGTTCGGATGTGTTTGGGGAAATGGTGAGTGTGAGAGGGGTGTTAGTTATCCTCAAATCACTTTCGACTATTAAAAAGGGCCCAGGCCTGTCTAATTTCCAATCAAATGAACCCTTTTTGAAGTTTGTACAACATTACTATCTATAAAAACCTTATATGCCCCCAGGGCATTACTTACAACTCTTGCCCCAAGGGCTGTGAAGGGGTTATCATCCTCAAAGACCTAATTTCTAAAACTTTTAACTGCGTTGAACAAAATGGCTATTACAAATTTTGATTGGATGTCTTTGGGGAAATGGTGGGTGTGACAGGGGGGCTGATGAACAAGACAAAATTAGTGTATACCTTGCAAAATTTGATGAGTACTTTAGTCCACAATCAAACCCCATATTCTCCTGATATACTTTCCAAAAATGTGACCAAAGGGAAGGTGAAACTATAGAACAATATGCAACTGAACTGAAAATCTTAGTGCGTGACTGCTCATATGGAGCTACAATCGTTGACAAAATGGTCTGTGATTGTCTCATCTTTGGAACATCATCCCAGAAGATTTGTGAAAGACTACTGCAGTCGGGATCCGAATCGACCCTCTCAGATGCTATCAAAATAGCAAGAACTTACACAGAAACCCAGGTGCAACTTAAGACTATGTCAACAGAATCAACTAGTCATGGAAAACAAGAAGTTGATATCATCAAAGAGAGTCAAAATAGACTGTGGTAACCTAATCAAGACCGAATTGAAAACCCACAAATGTTATTTCTGTGGTGGAGAGTATTCACATAATCACCAGTGCCCTGCAAAAGGTAATATCTGCAGTAACTGCAGAAAACCCAACCATTTTGTGCGCATCTGTTGTTGTAGCAAAATGACTGTTAACATCATCAGTTCTGAAGCTCAACAAACTGACAAGCTGTTCATCCATCAACTAATGATAGATAAAGCTGATGAACAACCATATGCTAAACTAAGAATTACCAACCAGTTCAGTGTGAAATTCAAGATTGAAAACAGGGGCATAATGTAGCATCATTACCAGGCAGACAGTGGGATGACTAAATCCAAAACCTTCCATCCATCCTACAAATCACCTTTTAACAAGCTTTTGTGGTCAGACTATTCCCGTCATGGGGACATGTAAGATCAACTATACCTACCAAGGAAATAATAGTCAACCCATAGTTTTTTGGTAGTGCATTCAACCCCTACTCCTATCTTTGGTTTCAGTGCGAGCCTTCAATTGAACCTGGTAAAGCTGATACTTAGTCTTCAGCCTGGAAAGCCCAGCACTGATAAGATACTCACTTAATTTTTCTACAATATGCTGACGATCTGGTGCTATGGTCATCCGGCAACACCTTTGAGATTGCACAGTAAAAGCTACAAAAATCAATTTTCCAGTTTGGAAAATTCTCTCAGCATTCAGGTTTGCCCGTTGGACCCACCAAGTCAAAAATATTTCAGTTCTAACGAAGGTAGAACCCTGTGAATAAAAAACTAACTCTAAATAGACCAACTATTCTAAAAGATAACCATATTAATTACCTAGGTCTCATGCTTCACCAAAAACTTAATTTCCACCTCCACATTTCAAACACAAGAAAAAAAATACTATAGAAAAACAAATATACTAAAAGGATTTCTTTCCATACCCTGGGGTGTGGAAAGTTTTATAAATCATATATAAGACCCCACATTGACTATGGGCTCATCGTCTGTGGTGCATGTGCAAAGACCCGGATGCAAAAAAATTGAAACAATACAAAATGATATAATACGTCTCATATTTTGTCTTATGAAACCTACAAGCACCAAGTTTCTGCTTATGGAGAGTCTATTAACAACAATAAGGGAGAGACGTAGCTTTCTCTTGACAAAACATCTACAAAAATTGAATCAAATAGCTCACACACCCTGCATAATTGGTTAAGAAATCCAGCCATGTATAGAGGCATTGCAGAAGAGTATGCCAATATTCAGAAGAAGTTCCCTGTACCGGCAAAGTCTATTGCACCTACTTTCCCCCAATCCCCTCCATGGAATTGGTCATTTCCCATAATAAATACTGATTTCTCAAAGTGGAATAAAGATTTAACCCCTATTGGTTTTGTCCAGAAAAAAATTTGCTGAAATTAATACAATTACTTATAAAAACCACTTCCAAATATTTGTTGATGGGTCAAAAATGAATGAGAAGGTAGCAAGTGGTGCTTTCCTTCCTCACCTGAAAATTGCAATGGGTGAGAGATTGTATAATAATGTATCTATAATGTCTGCTGAGTTAAATGCCATAATCATGGCATTAGAACACCTTATGGAAAGCCAACCTTTGATTGCGAATTCAAAAAATATTATAGTCTATTCTGACTCTTTATCAAGCCTTGAGTTGCTGGCCTCAGCTCCTCAGTATAAGTTGGACATTGACAGTTATCATTGTCTCAGTATTATAGATAATCTTGCTTCAAGTGGCATAAGAACTTATCTTCAGTATATTCATAGCCACTCTGGTATAAGTGGTAATCATCAGGTTGATGAAATAGCAGAAAATACTATAAATATTGACCAGCCAAGTGGGAGACCAATCCCCATTAGAGATATTTACCGATGGAGACTATCAGATATTACGTTTAATAAGAATAATCCTATCCTTTCCCCCTTTCCCAATAAGTATTTTTCTAAAATTTATCATAGAATTTGTTCTGGAACAAATGGACTAAACTTTCTTGCCTTCTCGTACCAGTTTCCTCATTCAAGTGGTTCAGTTCCCCTGTCCCCTCTTTGCAGGTATTGTAATATGAATAATGAAACAATTGACCACTGCCTATTTGAATGTAATATGCTGACGTCTGCACAACATACCTTGCTTTGTAAACTGTTAAAATGCTTCAAACACCACAAAATATCACTATCAGCCAAGAGCCTAGCCAACTACACCTGCACACAGAGCATAGAAATCGAAATCTATCATCTTATATTTGAACTACTTGAGTCGAAAGATCTACTGAAAGATATCTGAAAATATCTTATAAATAAGAGGCAATCAAGCCAGTAGCTCTGTAGCCCACAGAGTGAAGCAAAAGGAAAAGGGCTAAATAGTAACTACTGAAAAGCCTGCCTGGTGTGAAATAGAAGAAGAAGAAGAAGACCAACTGTCACTTTTTGTGTCAAAGGACAGTTTCTGAGGTGCACATATCGTAAATTTAGGTTCATAATAGGTTCATAAAAAGCGCAATCAAAATTTCATAAAGTTCATATTTTTGTGGCTAAAAGTTCATAAAGTTCATATTTTTCACAAAAAATCTAGTGGGAGGCCTGTAAATCAAAATAGCGTAAGTGTTTCCAAGCTATCAAAGAAAGTAAACAGATTTTTTTTTTTGGCAAATGGTATCAAATTTTCTATTTCAGGTCAACTAGAGGAGGTATGAAACTAAATTAAGCACTACTATTTGTGTCTAGATTTTTAAAAGGGTGTATGTTGCTAAAAAATGCTGAAAATTTTTCTCCAGAATAATAACATTAGGCCAAACTAAAGTCTTAAAAAACGTTTTTACTTTTATAGCTTTAATAAATCAAATAATATTAACATTTTGACTAATAAATATCAGTATTTGTATATTAAACTGACAATGCACATTCATTTGTATTTTTTTCAGTAAATTGAAAATTATGTTTTCGTCCTGGGAAGGCATAGGTGTTTTGAGCCTTACTCATGTTACTTTCTGCTTGTTTTGAATTTGACTCGGTTATTTGTTGTAATTTCTGCTCGTTGCGGGTTTCATTTATTTATCGATGCTGATTTGTGGTAGTTTCACGCTTGGTAGATTATTTAATTTTATTTTTTCTCATTTTCGGTTTAATGGAGTTCTTTACTTTTCTTTGAAAAACTTATTTTGTGGAAAAAGTTTTTTTTACATTAATTTCTGTTCGCTTTATATTGACATAGTCTTTTCAGGGTAAAAGAAAATAATAGTTTAAATCTTTTTGTTTTTTTACCGGCTTAATAGTTTGGCCTGCTATTTGCATGCTGGAGAAAATTTTCAGCAACATTTAACAACATACACCCTTTTAAAAATCTGGACACAAATAATAGTGTTTAATTTAGTTACATATCTCCATTAGTTGACCTGAAATAGAAAACTTGATACCATTTGCAAAAAAAATCTGTTTAATGTCTTTGATAGCTTGGATACACTTACGCTATTTTGATTTGGTTAAATTTTAAGAGCAGAAGCAGCCCCGCAAGTTCGACATAATACCCTCAAGTCGTTCTTGGGATACTGCTGAGATGCCTTATTGGGAATTAGTATTAACACAGTGCATTTTGATTTAATCTTTAGATAAGATTTAGTTTTTAAACATAATGGGCAAATGGGGGGCGGGGGTAACCGTGGGAGGGGGATTAGTTGCCCTCCAATCACTTTTAACTTTTAAAAAGGGCACTAGCCCTTTCTATTTTCAATCGAATGAGCCCTTTTCGAATTTTCTACAACTCCTTCGATACGAACTGCCCTGGTCTAAAAAAAATAAAAAATAATACAATTACCCACATTGCTCTTTGCTATAAAAATGCCAAGCCTTCCAATCACTTTCGACTATTAAAAAGGGCACTAGCCATTTCAATTTCCAATCGAATGAGTTCTTTTTTAGTTTCTACGTCAACGCTTTCTATAAACACCTAATATGCCCACAGGGCATAAATTACAACCCTTGCCCTGAGGGCTGTGAGGCAGTTTTAATCCTCCTAATTTCCCTAATTCCCTAATTTCCAGAACTTTCAACTACGTTGAACAAAATGGCCATCCCAAAATTTTGATTTGATGTGTTTGGGGAAATGGTAGGCATGAGAGGGGGGTTAGTTCCCCTTCAATCACTTTCGACTATTAAAAAAGGCCCTAGCCCTTTCAATTTCCAACTGAATAAGCCCTATTGAAGTTTCTAAGACAGCGCTTTCTTTAAAAACCTTATATGCTCCCTGGGCAAAAATTACAAACTTTACCCTGGGGGCTGTAGGGGGAGTGTCGTCCTCAGAGACATAATTTCCGGACCTGTCAACTAAGTTGAAAAAATGGCTATCTCAAAATTTTGACTGGATGTAATTGGGGAAATGGTGGGCGTGAGAGGGGGTTACTTGCCCTCCAATCACTTTCAACTATTAAAAAGGGCACTAGTCCTTTCAATTTCCAATCGAACGAGCCCTTTTTGAAGTTTCTAAGACAACGCTTTCTATCAACAAAAACCTTATATGCCCCCAGGGCATAACTTACAGCCCTTGCCTTGAGGGCTGTGGGGGGAGTGTCATCCTCAAAAACATAATTTCCGAACTTTTTAACTACGTCGAACAATCTGGCTGTCTCAAAATCTAGATTGATTTTGTTACGGGACATGGTGGGTGTGAGAAGAGTGTTAGTTATCCTCCAATAACTTTCGACAATTAAAAAGGGCACAAGTCCTTCTAATATCCAATCAAATGAGCCCTTTTTGAAGTTCTGGGGAAATGGTGGGCGTGAGAGGAGGGTAAGTTGCCCTCCAATCACTTTCAACTATTAAAAAAGGCACTAGCCCTTTCAATTTCAAATCGAATGAGCCCTTTTGAAGTTTCTACGACAGCGTTTTCTATGAAAACCTTTTATGCCCCTAGAGCATAACTTATAACCCTTGTCCTGAGGGCTAGGGGGGTTTTCATCCCCAAAGACCTAATTTTCATTACTTTCAACTACGTTGAACAAAATGGCTATCTCAAAATTTTGATTGGATGTGTTAGGGGAAAAGTTGGGCGCGAGAGGGGGGTTAGTTGTCCTCCAATCACTTTTGACTATTGAAAAGGGCACTAGTCCTCTTAATTTCCAATCAAATGAGCTCATTTTGAAGTTTCTACGACAACACTTTCTATAAAAACCTTATATGCCCCAGAGCATAAATTACAACCCTTGTCCTGAGGGTTGTGGGGGTATGTCCTCCTCAAAAACATTTTCTATCTGGAAATCAACTACGCTGAACAAAAGGGCTATCTAAAAAAAATTATTGGATGTGTCTGGGGAAATGGTTGGCGTGGAAGGGGTGTTAGTTGCCCTCCAATCACTGTCGACTATTAAAAAGGACACAAGTCGCTCCAATTTCTAATCGAATGAGCCCTTTTCGAAGTTCAAATGAGCCCTTATCGAAGGAGACAACTCCTTCGATACGAAGTGCCCTGGCCTAAAGAAAAAAAAATAATACATTGTGCCAACATCGTTCTTTACTTAGGCAACGCGATTGCGCTGCCTATGATTAATAAAAGAAAAACTTTGCAGAAAATAAGTTTTTCAAAAAAAAAATTAAAGGACTCCATTAAACCAATAATGAACAAAAATAGAATCAAATAATTTACCAAGCATAAAAATACCACAAATCAGTATCAATAAATAAATGAAACCGAAAACAAACAGAAATTAAAATAAGTCAAAACAAAACGAGCAGAAAATAATATGAGTTGAGTTCTAAACCCTATGCTTTCTAAAAGTCTGAATATAATTTGTACTTTACTGAAAAGAATTCAAATGAATTTACTGAAAAAAATGGGCATTGTCAGTTTAATATACATATGCTGATATTTATTCCTTAAAATCTCAATTAATTTTTTATTTCTTCAAGTTATAAAAGTGAAAATATTTAAAAGAATTTTATTTCAGTAAAGTACAAATTATATTCTGGCTTTTAGAAAGCGTAGGGTTTAAAACCCTACTCAGATTAATTTCTGCTTGTTTTGAGTTGGACTTATTTTAATTTCTGTTTGTTTTTGGTTTCATTTATTTATTGATACTGATTTGCGGTAGTTTTATGCTTGGTAAATTATTTTATTTTATTTTTGTTCATTTTTGGTTTAATGAAGTTCTTTACTTTTATTTTTGAAAAATGTATTTTGTGCAAAAGGTTTTTTCGATTAATTTCTGTTTGTTTTATATTGACAGTCTTTTTCAGGGAGAAAGACCGAGCCTCTTCTGAAGTTAAACAACCATCCCTTCCATAAAAAATTGAAAGGGCAATAGCCCTTTCTAAAAAAGACGTTAGAAAATACGGCCAAAAACAGGAACAGTATGATATTGCCTGTTTTAACTGTAATAAACGCGGACAGTATGCCTCGGGTTGCCGCACAACGAACAAAAATCACGACAATAACTACAGAACAAGGGACGATGGTCCCAAGGGAAAACAGGACTATCTAAGAAACGATCGGTATCACAACAATCGATCCCGAGATAATGGGAAAAAGTTTCAGACGCATAAGAGGACCGCATAGGTTAGAAGCCCCAAAAATATGAAAACTTGCGAATTTGCAGAATCACACAAAATATCTGGTGAACTAATGGTAAATCGGTGGAAATAGCTATTGATTCCTGCAGCAACCAAACCTATGTACGGAAAGATTTAATAGAGAAAACTTACATAAACTATGAAAATAAAGTGGCAGAACTATGCTACTATGGAGCAAAACATAAATGTCCAACGACTCAGGTCATAAAAGAAATTGCCAATATAGAAGGAAAGAAGGTTAAAAGGAATTTAAAGTAGGTGTTGTACCTACTCTTGCAGTAGACGTTTTACTAAGGGGAGACTTCGGCAATACCGGAAACCTTCTTGCACTAAAAGTAACCTCCATGTCTAAAAAAGTAAATGCGGTGACACGAGACCAAGAAAAAAAAGGAAGGCTAAGCTACCCACTTTTGAAAATGAAGATCAAAATATATAAAACCAATTTCAATTGTGCAATGAGATGTTTATAAAGAATGCAAAACTAAGAAAACCTAAAAGTCAAAAAAGGGCAGACAAAAAGTAATATAACTAGAAACAAGAAGAATTATTGACCATAGATAGAAAACCAGGAATAGCCAAAGATAAACTACACTACCGGGGACCGGGGTCAACCCGAGTGACTTTTACATAGTTTTCAACTTTAAGGCCCTCTAGGAGACAGCAGGGTGGTAAAAAAAAAAAAAATCTGAAACTAGTGCCAAAAGTGTGGCTTTTGCTACGAGATGACACCCTGTGACGCTTAATATTGCATCTCTGTTGTAAGTACTTCATTTTTAAGATAATGTCGATTATCAAAGTCACCCGGCTTTGGGGTTACTTTTACAACCAGCTTGGACCATCAGCTTTAAGACTATCGGATTTGCTGTAAAAACCGTTTATTGGTATCAAATATATCAAAGGCGATAAAAAACATCAGTTATTACAAAAATCACAGAAAAAAACTAAAAACAATCTTCAAAACTGACCAAATCAGTTGCTTCAGTTAAGAATAGCCCTAGGACATCCTAAAACCGGACAGATCTACCCCAAAAACCAACTGACTAGAGGTTCTTAAAGTGCCACCGACCTCAGAAGTCTTTGGCAACACTATTTCTACCTGGCTTGCGTAGACACAGCTTGTTTCTTCTGTCAGCACGAACCTGTGGCTCGAAGAAGCCATGCACTTGAGAAATGTAATTTGCTACTCGATGTAGATTCCAGCGTTTTTTTTTTCACCCTCGCTCAGATCAAATTACCTGTCAACTCTGGCTACGTATTGTAATGTGGACTTCTTTCCAGACAAATTTATCACAAAATAGTCCCCCACCGTAGCCTGACCCTGTCTGTCAGGGTCTTCTGCAGGTCCCATACTGATATCTGAGTCTGAACCGTCGTCAAACTGAGGGTCCTTTGGTAAACTGTCAGAACTGACATCATCTTGAACAGACTGTGGGGATTTCCTCTTCAAAGTCTTTTACTTCTTTCTTCTGATACTTTGACTTTCTCCAGGAACAGTATCATCCGAGTCAGAGCCGTCATTGTCTGTCGCACTAGTCGTCTGCTTCATTTTTTTTTTTGCTCCTCTTGACTGTGGCATTTATAATGTCTTCATACGAAATACTTTTTCCTGGTGCATTTTCCAATCTTCGACGCCGACACTGTGGAGCGATATCATCTTTCCCATAGCGCATACGCGCAAGCATCTCTGTAACTGCTTGTCTGACAGTTTCGACAGCGTCGCTTGTAGTTGAGTCTTCCGTGGGTATTTTTGCAATGACGGCATCTTTGTTTATGGGAAATACTGAACAAGCCTTCAATCCGTTTTTTATAGTCTCTGCAGATGTTTCCCCCATCTCATCCCATAGTCGAACGATTAGGGTCTTAAAGTGCTCTTTGGAAACTGTGGACTTGTTTGGATGGTGTGTCATATATTCTGTTAGGACCTTCCGCCACACTTGTCTCATAGGACCAAACAGGGCAACATCTAGTGGCTGAAGAAGGTGGGTTGAGTTTGGTGGAAGACAAACAAATTTTATGTTGTGTTCATTACAAAGACGCAAGACCCTCATATCGATATGCGATAAAAGATTGTCACCGATCAAGACTTTTGGTTCATCTGGGCCAAACTTCTTTGCCCACGGGACTATGACTGATTCAAAGAATCCATGGAAGCAAGTTGAATTGAACCACACAGACTTTGATCTGTTGAATCGAAAGCCCTTTGAAGCTCCTTCAATCCACGTATTTCAGAGCTTTTCCGATTTAAAGACAATATACGGCGGAAAACGTTTTTCACTAGCAGTAGCTGCTACCGTTATAGATGTTGCTGATTTCGTCTGATGCACTCGCTCGGAATATTTTACTTTGCGTTTAAAGATAGCCTTCACTCGTCCAGGATTATCAGACAGGTTTGTTTTGTTGTAATTGACAATGCATTCAGGCTTAACGTTGCAAAGCGTCTCCTCCAGGCAATCAATGTACGAGCTCACAGTCTTATAGTCAACTTTGCTGTGGCTTGAGCTAATTTTCTGGCAGATTCTGTGGCTTAGTTGATTCGAGTGTCTTTTAAGAAAGCTTCCGGCCCAGTCAGCTTCTTTTATCAAGGAACGACTTGACAAGGAGACGGAGATCAAACCGTGTTAGCGGAAATCCCCACTCAGACAGACGAATCAAATGGTGAGTAAGAACTGTTTCTTCGTTCATTCCAAGAACTGTCTGCCCGCCGACTTTTTTTTGGTGCAGGCCTTTGCTTTGGTTCCGAAGAGTACCGTATGGAACTCCGTAGTCTTTCGCTGCAGTGTAGGTTTTAGCCCCATTCTTCACAGCTTCAACTGCCTACTCAAATGCTTCTTTGGTAAAAGCCTTGTACGGACAAGCGTCAGGCTTTCGTTGGTAAGTTCTTGTCATCTGAAAGAAAAAAAATCTTAAAAGGAAACCACAGTAAACTAATCGTGACGTTTAAGCTCAGTTAGATAGACAGATAGAGAGATTTTTTATTTCCCATAAATAAAAACAAACACAAATAATTAAATAAAGTTAACAGAGAGCTAAGCTCAAGAGAAGGCTATCAACTATTACATTAATTTCAAATACACCAAAAATAAAGATAAAAAAGATAAACAAAAACATCATAAGAGGGAGAAGGACAAAGGAGGCTATCCAAGCATGGCAAATTCCAAAAATTATACTAAACAAACAAATTATCAAGTAGAATCACCCTGGCGTCAAAGCTTAATAATATATTCTACTAATTTAGTCTTTAAAGTGATCGGCTATTAAGGTTTGAAATTTAGTATTTAATTTAAGCCTATTTGCTATAGAAGGATTCTTATGGCTTTATTTTGCAATGTCCGGAGGGGTTTAAAATGATTAGGAAATGTATTTAGGTAAATAAGGGGACAAAATCTTAGGTATGATTCTATTAAAGAATGATAGAAGAAAATATAAAAAGAAAGAGGTTAAAAATTAAATCAGAACATATCAAGGGGGACTTTGCACCCTGAAACCCTTTCTCCAAGGGGTGACTTTGACAAGTCACCCGTCTCCTTTCGTTTTAAGGTAAATCCTTAAATATTTCCTGGGCGACTTTCTGATCATGTTTACAATCCTACTAATGCCCCACAACACAAAAAAAGTCACCTGTTCTTTCATGGTCAGACAAATTTTCAGTACCCCTAAACATAACGAAAAGTACTTACTTTACACAACCAGTTCACAAACAGACAGTCTTTACTCGATTGACGCCATTTCCACACTGACTGACGAAGATAATCTAAAGAGCCATCTAGAATTTTCTCAGATTTTTTCGTCCACCACCTGTCGTCAAAAAACAAAAGAAACATTTTTCCATGGTTGTGTCAATGTCACCCCTGATTATAAATCTCACCCCGGTTGACGGGTAGCCGGAATACTCAGGGTAACCTCCGAAAAATTCGCAGAATTGCAAACAAATGATAGAGACTGCAGAAAAATAAAACTAGCCCTAAAGAATAAAAAGAATCCGCAAGCTAAACAATTTTCCAGTAATGGAAAGCTAAATTACAAAATAGTGGAGACTGTGGAAAACCCTTGAAAATTACAACTTTTGGTACCACATGAACTGAAAAAAGGGTAATAAAACTGGCCCACTCAAGCCCAACGGGGGACACATGGGATCCCAAAGAACAAGAGATAGAATCTTGCAGCGTTTTTGGAGAAAAGGACTGAGACTGGATATTTTCAACTTTTGTAAAGAATGCCTAGATTGCCAGTTAGTCTGCTTTCATGACCCCGCTTAGAGAGTTTGTTTTGACATATGTGTTTTGTGCCCTTTTTGGAAGAATACAAGTAAGTTATTTTCTACAGCCGTGTAGACTATTTTTCCAGGAACCGAGACGGGGTTGGAAAAGAGTTTGCAAGATATACCGTCATTTGTTATATCGACAGGGGGGGGGGACCCGTTTACTGTCAAAGGAGATAGCTAGAGATATTAATGGTGACCCAGGTTGGGGCACCCTTGGGCTAGAGTTTGGCCGTTTGGTTGTTCGATCACGTTACCATACCCTGGAGCAGGGTATACCATAAAAAGGGTACTAAACATACTCTATATTTACAGAACAGTAGTGGTGACCGTGGGCATTCCATTACAATATTTGGCGCCAGCGAGGCTCCCCTCCAGTAAGTGGTGTAGTACCATTTTCGCGCCAATGCCAGGTGGCAGCCGTGGCTACCAGTACGAACAGTGGTTCGCACCACTGAATCTTAAAAAGAGCACTAAAACTTCCCACTTTCAATCAAATGAGCTCCATCCAATCCTAAGTTTATGTCACCACCCATTCCATAAAAACCTTGTACACCCTGGGGTACAAGTTACAACCCTTGTCCATGGCTCTGGAGGATTGTGTCCAACTTAAAGACATTGGTATATGATTTTTGGACTAATGGTAACAAAATAGCTCTCACAATTTCAACTGAACGCATTGAGAAAGGAGGATGTCAGAGAGAGAGGGGGGGCTAGCTGATCTCCATCATGTATGACTCTTAAACGGGAACTAGAACTATATACTTCAAATCAAAAGTTCAAACAACCAACCCTTCCATAAAAACATTATATGCCCCTGTGGCATATAAGGTCCCCCACAGCCTTACCCCTAGACTCTGGAGGCTTCTGTCAACCCCAAAGTTCTTGTTATACATTCCTTGGACTATTTTTTATCAAATGGCTATCCCAAAATTTTTATTGGATGCATTTGGGGAAAATACAACGTGGGGGGGGTGGTGGTGGCTGCCCTCGATCACTTTGACTCTTAAAAAGGACACTAGAACATCTGATTTCCAATCTATTGAGCCCGCTCTAGAGTTTATACGACCATCCTTTCCATAAAAACCTTATATGCCCTTAGGGCATAACTTACAGCCCTTGCGCTAAGGGCTGTGGGAGGGTCGTCATTCTCAATGACATAATTTTCAGACCTTTCCTACACTGAACAAAATGGCTATCTCAAAAATTTGATTTGATGGATTTTTGGAATTGATGGGCGTAGGGGGAGGGGGGGTGTTGTTGCCCTCCAATCACTTTTGACTATTAAAAAGGGCATTAACCCTTTCAGTCTCCAATCAAAAGAGCCTTTTTTGAAGTTTCCACGACATCAAATGGCCACCTAGAAATTTCTATGAGATACATATTGTGAAAACACAAGGTTTTTGTAGGGGGGATCCGCCCTTTGATCACTTTGAATCTTAAAAAGGGCACTAGAACTTCTGATTATCAATCCAATAAATCTCCTCCAAAATTTATACAATCACCCTTTCCATATAAGTCTTATAGGTCCCAGGGCATAACTTAAACCCTTGCCTTGAGAGCTGTGGGGGGTATCATCCTCAAAGACATAAATTCTGGACCTTTTAACTACGGTGAACAAAATGGCTATCTCAAAATTTTGATTAGATGTGTTATGGGAAATGGTGGACGTGGGAATAAAATAAGGAATCTAATGGTACTACCCTTTTTGTTTTAATATGCTTCCTACTAAAAAGTGTAACCAATAAACCAATACCACCACATCTAAAGGAAACGTGCTAATGAATCGAATGAGCCCTTTTCGAAGTTTCTACAACAACTCCGTTGATACAAAGTGCCCTGGTCTAAAAAAATAATAATAATACATTGTGCCCATATCACTCTTTACTTAGGCAGTGCTTTGTGCTGCCTATAATTTCCTTCAGAAGAGCTGTAACTCTATAGTGTTGCTGTCACATGTTATACAATGTATAAAACGTTGTACAATGCATGAAATGAAAAAAGCAACAAAGAAATTTATTGTTAGAGCTTTTTATGGGTCCATTGGGGGAGGGTGCTTTGTTTAAAAATCAACCATGATATTTACAAAGAGCCAAAAATAAGGAATCTAATGTTACTACCATTTTTGTTTTAATATGCTTCCTATTGGACAGTGTAATCACTAAACCAATACCACAACATCTAAAGGAAAGGTGCTAATGCAATAAAAGTAGTACTATTAATCCTAGGTCCTTTATTTTATACTTTTTACCAATATCATGGTTGCGTTTCTGGCACCCCTTACCCGCTAATGTTCTCAGGTATAGCCATAATAATAATTTCCTTCTTTGGTTTGCATCTTGCGATATAGCATGTCTTCTATGTTTACAGATGTTCTGACAATACACTCCTCCCCTACTCTCATGGTGGTATAGCCCAGGAATATGTACAATTACCTTAAATTGCAGCTTGAAGCAATCTAAGAATTTTCCTTGTGAAGCTTCAGAGTTTATGATTGAAGTTGCTTTCATTGTTGTTTAGTGACCAGGTGCAGTTGGATGATCAGTAGCTTCCCAGTCATGTTTACACTTCCTTAAGGACCACTCAGCATCCAGCCTTTGTTTTTAAATATCAGCCGATTCAGCAGTAACTGTGTCCAGAGAGCTTTTTCCAGCTGTTGACATTTCTTGAGGAAACAGTTGAGTGCAGACTCTGGTTAGGGTAAACTGCTTAACAAGTTTCAGCTGATGACCTCTGGCTCTTGAATTAAGACCAACAATAAGACATAATTCTGGGAGCTCAGTGCCCTTCATTAACTCATAGGTTAGAATGGCATCACCTCTATTTCTCCTGAACCCAAGTGTTTTGAGTTACAGCTTAGCTAAAGTATTGCAGGGTAAGAAAGTTCCCACGCGGCAGATCTCATTTTGTTTCCACATGTTGTAAAACTTTAATTTTTTTTTCTAAAATATAGGGAGGCTAGAGACATTCCAACTTCAAGCTAAAAAGCTCACGAAGACCCTAAAATGATTAAATTCTTGCTCTTAACCATGTAAGATGTTTTCATTAATCAGATTGCCATGTTTCGTTTTATTGTTACCTACATTCCACTGTAATTTATTCAGGGAAAACTAAATTTTATCAAGTATAGACGGCAGAAATCCATTTCAACAAAGAACCTATGATTTATCACAAGATTCAGTTAGTGGAGAAGTATATTATAAAGTCTATATCTAGGGCCATCAGGGGAAGTAAGGTACATTGTCAGAAGAGTGACCATGATGTTGGGAACATAAGATAAAGAATTTAATGTTACTACTCTTATTTGTTCAGTATGTTTTCTTCAGAAGTGGCCACCCATTATACTTTTACAGAAATCATTTAAATATTTGGGTAACAATGGAAGGAGACGTGATAATCTGTATTATATAATAAATGAATTCAGCTTTTGATATGATGCTTAACTTTTTGTTTGACTGTGGATTTTTGCTGTGTTTCCGCCATCCTAACAAAAATTGTTTGTAAAGAATTGTGCATCTGCAAGCTAACAAAAAAAAAATTGTTAGCTAAAATACTAAAAAAAAATCCTGTAACAAGTCGAACTTTTCATATAGGCCTACGACTCGTAATTTTAGCATTAAATTCAAACGTTTTGATGGTAAAATAAAACTAGTTTTTTTTTTCATTTAAGTAGTAATTACCAACAACTCTAGTTTTAAAGTATGTATTATATTTTTGGACATGTTCAGAAGTTTGAAATGTAGCTTGTAGTGTTTATTTGTTTATTTTTTATATTTGAAGGTCCTATAATACAAGCCAAGGAACCAAACCTGAGTCAAGGATTGGGCTTGGTATCAGCCAGCTGGACATTATCAAAACAGGCCATTCCTGGTACCACTGTTTGCAAAGCTAGGGATAACTTTGTCAATTTTTGGCATATACTTTGCAGTAGTCATCTAAAAGAGCTAAGGCGGTGAGCCTGACTTGCCCCGTTTGTGTCTATAGAAAGGTTTTAAATCTTTGCTGGGTGGGAAAGCTCAGTTCAGTAGACGTAACACTCACTGGGAGCAAGATAAGGATATGAAGAATCACGTTATCACAAGGATCTACATCCCTGTCACATTTCTTGGCAGCTACTTCAATCAAAGAAGGAATTTAAAGGTCATTCTCTCTTAAATCAAAGCCGCATAGCCTACTTATCCACGCTGTGTTTCATACAGGTGTGAACAGGTTTGCAAATAGCCCACATCTAAAATCCTACAGAAAAGGGTTGAGCACACTTAAGGGCTATTTTTAGAAGAAATTTTGATTAACTTGGCAAAGATATTTAGATAGAATCACTTTTTGTTGCTCAAAAGTGTGAGGTCTTGAGAGAGAAAATATAAACCCCCTTCCCTCAACGAACATTCTATCATACTCTCTTCCCCCATGGGTTTTACCTCTTTGTGTATATCAAAGCACACTCAAATCACCAGCACCATCATTGTTTTATTGATTTCTTTTTATTTAAGATCACAATTAGATCTTTAGCCTCACTATTATTGAATGCTTATTCTCTTGTTTGCAGGATAATATCTGGATCATAATGAAATATGCACAAATTGTTATTGGACCTGCTGGCTGTGGAAAGGTAGTCTATGTCTTGTTTTTAGGTAAATTAATTCAGTGACACTGTTTGTTCATTTCTGAAGTTTTTTTTTATATTTTTAAATGTTAGATATTTTTCTATAGGAGTAATAAATTTCAGAAGATTCCTTGTGTCCACAATGGATCCAGCCGAGTAGGAGAATAAAACAATATTAACCACAGACATTTATTGTTTTTTCTTATATATCAGCTTGTTAAATCATCAACAAGATTTTGAAATGGTTTCTACTTTTTAATTTGCCTTAAAGAAACAGTCCCAAAGTGCATTTAAAAAAAAAGTTTACAAGAATTATGTTTCAGTGAGAAGGATCTATTGTGCCGTTAGTAATATGTGATATATTTAAAATATAAAAAATAAAATTGTTTCTTTCTAAGGATACTTCCGATGTAAATGCTTTGCAATATTCCAGACGTTTTGTTTTACAGACCGACAGATGTGAAATTTGGAAAAGCTGCCGGTCGAATTACGGTATTAATCAAGAAAGACGGTTTTGAATTTCGCAAAAATACTTGGCAAAAAAAATCACGAGACAATGTCTTATACAAAATTTCACAGGAAGTTTCAAGTTATCATAGGAACATGAATGTCTAATCATCAAAATATTGAAAATAAATTATTGGACGGTCAGTTAGCATAATGATTTTAATTTTTAAACATAATGACAAAGTAGCGGGCCCTACACAGGAGTTCGGTCAATCGTGAAATAGCTCTTAGAGCGCAGAATCTAGACTCGTGTGATATAGTAATGAAAAAGTATTTTTAGAGAGACAGTATGTTCCCACTATTCTGCGATACACTCTGAAAATTATCATTCTGACTGTATGTACGTTTGAACCGAAGCATTACTTATATATGTACGTTGCTGTATACCTGAAAATGTAAGTCTCAATAAACCCATTACTTTTCTATTTCTGTTTGTTCTTATTATATGCCTGTATCTCACCGCAAAGTAGATAACTAGTTCAAATGTCTCCATTGGCAACGTTCCCAAGGAATCTGATAATCCTACGAAGTATATTTACGCTCCTGGATTGACGGCTCCCCAGCCTAATTAATTTCCCACAAGGCAATTCTAACCTATTACTTAATCTATTTTATTTTCTCCCATAGGCCAGCGAAGCAGCACAGCTGGTGCTTGGCTAGCGATGTTTCTCGAATAAATCGTGGCTAACTGACGAAACACTGCAGGTCATAGAGCAAAGGCGGAGGGCAAGACTTCTTGGGGACATGGCCACCTATTGAAGGATCAATGGAGTGCGGAACAGACTTATTCACCAAGACCGAACTCAGTTTGTTGCAAGGAAAGCCGATGAAATTGAACTAGCAGCAAAAAAGAAAGACATGGGTAGCCTGTTCAAGCACCTCCGCGATCTCACAGAAAATAAAACACCAGCATTGGGACCCGTCCTATCCAGGGATGGGACACTTCTCTCTGATGAGGGTTCTTGTCTCGAGCAGTAGAAGGGCCACTTCTGCTCACTCCTGAACAACACTATTCCGTCTATGCCTCCTACTGATAGTCCCAGCCAACCTGGCAGTCCAAGATCAGAAACAGATGCTCCTCCAGACGAGCCTTTCAGCCCCTCAGAAATTGGAAATGCAGTAAAAAGGCTAAAGAACAATAAAGCTGCCGGTATCTGTGGCCTGAGTTCGGAGCTGCTAAAATATGCAGGTCCTGTTATGCTCCTTTTTCTCCACACCCTGTTTTCTACAATCTGGCAAACCGAGATAATTCCCGAAGTTTGGCGTATGGGTGTCATTATCCCTTTTTGGAAGAGGAAAGGCTATAGAAGCGACTGCTCGAACTACCGTGGAATAACCCTACTGTCTGTCCCGGGAAAACTTTTCTCAATGGTCCTGCTAGATCGATGTCGAAATATTATTCGTAAAATCCGGCGACCGGAGCAAGCTGGCTTCATGTCGGACCGTTCAACCATCGAGCAGATTTTTACGATCCGACAAATCATAGAAAAAGCCACGGAGTTCCGACTAAAAGCTTTCTTTACCTTCGTCGACTTCCGTGCTGCGTTCGACTCAGTGGACCGAGAAGCTCTTTGGCAGATTCTAGAATCGACAGGCCTCCCTGAGAAATACTGCAGACACTTCAAAGCTCTACACCATGGGACAGAGAGCTGTGTTCAAGTGAACGGCCGCCGTAGCCCGTTCTTCCAAATCACGACAGGAGTGCGCCAAGGATGTGCAGTTGCCCCAGAGCTCTTCAATGTCATCATAGACTACGTTATGACAAGGACAACTTCACGTCTCAGCTTTGGACTCGTTTGGAGATCGTGTCATTACAGATGCTGATTTTGCCGATGACTTGGCCATTCTGGCGGACTCCATGGAGCAGTTGCTGGATGCTCTTAGAATCCTACGAGAAGAGGCTGCAAAAGTAGGACTGCAGATAAACTGGACTAAAACAAAAATTATGGCCATAGACCCATCCTCTCCTGCTGCCAATCCTTCAGTTAGCCTGGATAGCACCACTAGCATCGAAGTTGTCCAAAGGTTCACCTACCTGGGCTCCATAATTTCTTCAGATGGCTCACTTCTTTCTGAACTACAAGCGAGAATATCCAAAGCGTCTGCCATGGGCAGACTGAACCGTCACCTCTGGCGAAAGCCGAACATCAGTCGCACAACGAAGCTGCGGATTTTCAACGCCCTCGTCGGCTCTGTGATGCTCTATGGAGCTGACACATGGCAAGCTTCAGCCGCAACCCTCAAGGTAATTGATGTCTTTCAGTCGAAGAGCCTGAGGAGGATCGAAGGTCTACGATGGTTCGACTTCGTCAGCAATGAGAAGCAGCTGCAGCTCACCAAGCCGTCTCGGTTTTCGACCCAAGCAGCCGAGCGAACACTACGATGGTTCGGACACCTACTTTGAATGCCTCCACACATACCTGTGAAAACAATCCATGACTTCGACCCTGTCAAAGCCGGTTGGAAGCGACCTCGCGGCCGACCAAAGAAACGATGGTCTGACAGCCCGTCTGAGTTCCTGACGATGGCAAATACCAGGTTGAGCGATGTGCAAACGCTTGCCAAGGACCGAAGTGGATGGAGGAGGCAAACGTCACTCTCTACGCCGAGCAGCGCCCGGCAGGAGACATAAGTCAAGTCAAGGAGTGGCGTGGTCATTTTTCTACCCCTCCGTTATGCTTCATCCCTTTCCCCTGTTACAAATGGTGCAGCCTTTAGCGGCACAAGTTTATATCAACTTAGCGGCTTATGGTAAAACCTAAGCGGTACAAGTGGAGCAATTCCATAACGGCGCAGTTGGTGTGATCCTTAATAATACAGCTTAAATCCTTAATGGCACAAGTGGCACGGTCACTAGTGGTACAGGGCCGACAACCACACAAAATTCCCCCGGTACACTATTAGAATATGATTGGTTTGTTTCAAAAAATTATTCAATCAATGAAGTTTTGCGAGACTTTTAAATATGCTCAACTAAACATAGTGAGAAAGTCTGCTTCTCCATTTTAGATTAGACAGTCTCTGTTCCTCCTGTTTGTATTCTTCTTCACTGGAAATATAAATATCTTACTGTGGTAAAGCTTCTAATTTAGTCAATTTGGAATTTAGTAAAAATATATTAAGATTCAAATACAAAGTTTAGAAATACCACTTTTTATTAAGATAAGGAACATATCCTGCCAAGTTTCTGCTTAACGGGAAATTGAGAAATCATCACTTCCTAGCTATTACGTGGGTTGGGTAAAGGAAGGTGCAGTTGATAAAAACGTGTAAAAGATACATTTTATCGGAAGGGGGAGACTGTTACTAATTTTATGCCGGACTGACCTCTGGTCCGTTGTTTTTAGAAATACCTTGGAATCTTGTCGGATCATTGTAAGTGTCTAAGTATCTTATTATATATTATTGTAGTTTCCGAGACTTGTGGTCTTCTTGGGACAGCCAGTCCCAGTAGAAAATATATATATGTTATTATTATATGTTAACTGAATAAAAGTATTGCATTATAGCCAACCTCTCTACGATTTATCTTTAGTCCCTCGAAAATACCCAGTTGGTACGCCTCATTAGTTTGGTCATAGCTTAAGGCGCGCTACCAAAGTTTAATTACCTTAGCGCCAGAGTTTACCTCCCCTATAAAGGGAGAAATAAAGGCATCTACGACTACACCACTCAAATACCATAAAATACACTTCACAACAACTGGTGGACGTTGGAAAACTGGGTCGAGAGGGCTAGATAAAAATAGTAGATTGAAATAAAATGGCTTTACCAGAGGAAAAAATGACTTCCTTATCAACAGTACTTGAAATTGCAAAAATTATACCAGAATACGCGGGAAATTCAGAAGTAGATGAGTTTATCGAAAAATTAAAAATTTTCGACGAACTAACTGAAGCGTTTGAGGATAAGGTCAAAGAGCAATGCGTTGCAGCCAGATTAAAGGGAAGCGCCCTTAAACATTTTGAGGCAATTAAGGAAAAAGAACCCAAGGACATCAGTACTCTAATTGAATCTTTTAAAACAAGATTTATAGAGACAAGCATCTCCGAGAGGCTAAGAACAGAGGTAGTGACATTCAACACCTCAACTAGTATCAGGGAATATGCAGACAAAATTTGTAGATTCGTGTGTTTACAATTAGAGAAAGGCGGAAATGACGAGACAGTACAGATAGTACAACTACATACTTTTACCAAAGGGTTGCCAAAAAAGTTATTAAGACTAATATTATCCCGGAAACCTGAAAATTTAGAGCAGGTTATAATACTAGTCAAAACAGAGGTAAAAATTGACGAGGCTATGAAAAAGTTTGATCAGAGGTCAATAAATAACACAGGAGGCCAAGAAAGTATAAAATATTAAAGGGGACAAAAACGGGTGAACTTTGAAGGGCCAAATTATGAGCCGAAAAGGTGCGGTGGAGCCCAAGGGTCGCCGTTTAGGGAAATAGCTGACAGATTCCACGACCTTGAGAGATTAGCAGGTAATAACTATAGAAAATATGGGCACCCTCTCCCACCAAAGACAGATAGTTGGGGAACCAACAATGACAGATAAAAAATATTTAGAAGTAACCAGGGAACAAACAAACAATTTAAGAGAAAATTTATTGCTATTATTGTAGTAAACCAAACCACTATGCAGCATATTGCTGACATAGAATACTCAAAGAAGGCCAGACGTACAAGACAAGACACCAATTCAGAACGCAGGAGGACAGAAATTTAGGAAGGCAGGGAACAAATAATACTTGGCAAACACCTAATAATATTCCTGAATTTAGGCCTAGGAGGCAAACGGTTAACAATACCCAGGGTGAAAGTAGCAACGCTGAAGAAAACTGGGATAACCCCAGAAACGTTTGGCCAAACAGTGGGCATTTAAACGGAGAAACCAGCCTGTAAGGGTCGACAGAGCTGTTTCCTTACAAAGACCCCTATATAGTTTAGAATGTTGTGATGCTAATGCAAATAATAACAGTCTACCGATTCTGGGTTGTTCTAAAATTGTTTTTTTTCAAAATTTTATCATGTTTACTAGATACAGGTGGATCCAAATCAATAATCCGAGACAAAGCTTTTAAGAGGTTTCCTCCTAGTGTCAAAAATCGCGTAAGCAGATGCCAGAATACCCTGATATCAGTAACAGGGCACAGGCTGACAATTTTGGGAGAATGTCCATTGAAATTTAGCACAGGGGATAAAGAAATAACAGTAACAGTAATAATATGCAAGCAGCTACCATTTCCTTGTATTCTAGGAGTAGATGCCATCAGAAAATATGGGATCGTATGGGAACCCATATCTGATACTATAACAATAAACCAGACAAAAGAAAATAATAGGCAAATTTGCGTAACGACAGATAACAAAAGTGACGATTCGAATTATAACCTAAAAATAAGCGGAAAAATCACCATAGAAGGGGGAACGACAGCTCAAGTTCTAGCGACATTAAATACAAAAGAAGGAAAGGTTAAAACCATGGACGTCATGATAAGAGGATACACCATAAGAGAATACCCCATAATTTTCGTAGAAAATCAAGTTATAAAAAATGAAAATAGTATAACATGCTTAAAACTATAAAATCTAGGTAATAATTAAGTAAGACTGAACCAGATAGAACTTGGATCAGTGGAAAAGATTTCAAAATTCAGAAATAAAATCTCTAAACAGTCCAGAAGTAGGCATAAATTTCACTAGCCCCCATCAATTATCTTCATTAAAACTGCAACCACAAAAAACGTATGGAATGTCAAAAACGGATTTTTCGTAACAATTTGATTTAAAAAATGTACCAGAAAACGTAAGAGCTCGGGTGGAAAATATTCTTTGGGATTTCAAATGGACTTTTGCAAGACACAAACTGGATTACGGATTAACTCACTTAATCACGCACAAGATATCAACAGAGGGCCCTCCAATTAAAAAATTACCGTATAAAACACCTTATGATTTAAAACCATGGCTAGAAAGCCAAATAAAGGAAATAGAAGATCAGGTAATAATTAAAGAAAGTGTTAGCGATTGGTGTTTTCCACTAGTAATAGTCAGGAAAAAAGATAACACCTGGAGATTATGTATAGATTTTACAGCACTAAATGCCGTCACGATAAAAGACGTGATGAAGTTACCAAGAATTGATACGATTTTAGATTCGCTAGGAGGTACAAAATATTACACTAGTTTTGACTTAATAGCAGGATATTCGCAAATAGCTTTAGATCCAGAAACAAAGCACAAAGCAACAGTAATCTTAGACGATGGAAGAATCTTCACATTTGAACGTATGTCTTTTGGCTTATCATTTAGTCTAAATTGTTTTAGTCGACTAATGAATTTGGTGTTAAAAGATAACGAACCAGGAAGAAAAAAAGATACCTTGGCTTATTTAGCTGATGTAATTCTGTTTAATGAAAACCTGGACTTAGAAAAATACTGGAAAAGTTTGAAAAAGCAGGCTTAAAATTAAAACCAGAAAAGTTAAAAATAGTAGTACCAAAATTAGTTTTTCTTGAACACCTGATAAACCAAGGTACTATTTCACCAAATCCACAAAAATTTACAGTCATAGAAAATTGACAGCCTCCTAAAGATAAAAAAACTGCAGATCAGTTTGTGGTTTGTTAAGCTATTTCAGACGATATATTAAAAATTATGCAAAAATAGCACAACCTTTGACAAACTATTTTAAAAAATCAGGTCAACTCGAATATCCAGCGGACACAAAAAAAACGCTAAATGAAATAAAATAACAACTATTACAGGCACCAACTCGTAAACTACTAGATTTGTCACAGGATTACTGTTCACAAACAGAAGCTTCGGGGTACGGCATAGGAGCCATATTATTAAACATAAATTCTGAAATAGTAGAATCAATAGTTCAATACGCCAGTAGTTCAGTGTTGGAGGCAGAAAGAAAATATTCAACAGTTGAGAGGTGATGTTTGGCAGTTCTAGTTTTTACAGATTATGTCCGACAATTTTTACTTGGAAAAAAATTCATTTACGCGCTGACAAAAATTTATAAGTTTGGCTACATACGATACAAAATACTTCAGCCCGGCTGACACGGCGGATACTACGTCTGCAAGCATATTCAAAGATATAATAAATTAAACACTTACCAATAAGGACGGTATATATAAACAAGAAGCCGTAAATAAAATGGGTCACAATTTAAAGTATAGCACAGTGTAAAACAAAATTTTCTCTGGTATAAATAATTTCACACACTAAATCAATTCACGCCACACCATTAACAGAAATAACAAGGGCGAGGACATTGCAGGTGAAAGACACCAATGACAAGACCATTGGCATTTAAAAAAAACTGCTAAATGTCTTGTCATTGGGGGGGGGGATCCACCAAGCAAACCAAATATAGATCAGAAATAAAAGTCAAACTTTGGAGGAGGTTTTAGCCGAGTGTTCGGCAAATTTCTTGAACATGCTAGCAAAATAGCACGTTCCAACAATTTTGCCGGGCACTAAACCCATAAACTTGTAGAACAGGGTAATAGTCAAAATATCACGAAAGAGACAAATTGCACTCAGTGACTGTATAAAACTAAGGCGCAAATTAAACTGAGGATAATACCAGACGCGAATAATATAAAAGATTATAGGGAAACCACAGTAGATACTGATAACCCCTATCTCTAAACATTATTTGGCACGAAATAGGCACTAATTTTTGGTGAAATACCACAGACAAGGAATATGTGCCTGCGATGAAAACCACACAATTTTGTGGAAATCAGGAGATTGTTAAAAAAAATTCATGAATAAATAAAATTTATTTAGACGTGAATACATAAAATTCTAGGGCATGACGCACGAATTCTCAACACCAATAAGCGACAAAGAGGGTTTAAAAAAATTCATTAAAGCCAATAAGCACCATCCCGTAGTGACAGAAGACTTTTCAAAAGAATATATGTTAACCGTTTCAATATGAATCCTCTCAGAGGTAGGAAAATATCCTAATATCAGTTTTTTGCAGAAGTTAAAAAAGGTGGTAAAAACCAACACAAAAAAAACGAAAGAAAACAAAGAATTGTTACAAGTTTAAAGAGAACAAGCAGATTCAAAGAAACTGATAGAGATGTTTCAAAAAAGTGATATAAAATGGATACTCAGGATTTCAAATCACTTCTGTGAAGGGATACATAGTCTGGACCCGTTAAGGAATACAGTATACAAAGATAACGGGAAAATAGTAACCAATGAATTATCAGGGCTACGAACTTATTTTCGAAATTTTTGTTTAAAACCCCTAATATGCTGGAGAGCCCTATAAAGCGTAAGACAGCATATTGCGGGGAGGGAAAAAAACTTTTATAAGAATACGGAGGGACATAGGGTAATATCAATTTCTTCTTGTAGACAATGTGGAAGTTTTACTGGTGGGCTGTTTTATCGATATTATTCTTGGGAGAAAGTGCTAAGATGACAAAAACAAAATTAGAGGGCGAGAAAGTACAAGTAGTTGACGAAGGAATTATAATGCAAATACACCAGGTAAGAATTGTAGAGGATTACTGGCAGCTCCTATTTGAAATAGATTTAGGACATTTACAAAAAATGCTAGATACCATAAGATTAAAAAAGGACTCTTATCAAAACATAATCGAAGCCTTTTTGTTGAAAACTAGTAACCGAGAAGAAAAAATAATTTTGCGAAAAACCAGATATGAAAGAATTGCAAATATATCCCATAGCTTCGAGCAATCGGTGCAATTGTACGCAATTGAGCAATCGGTGCAATTGTACGCAATATACAGACAAGTAGAAGCTATAATCCATGTGACGAAACACCGTACTAATATTAATGTTCCATCACTAAAAGAAGAGCAAAATAAAACGAATATAGCTTTTGAAGATATACTAAAATATTATTTGGAAATAATACATGCCAATATCCCAGAGGAAGAAAAGACAAAAATATCGATCAAAACATATTTTCATATCGAAAAAGAAAAAAAATCCTTATGGCTAGCACAAAATGAAAAAATCTCCAGTTTAAATTGGACTCTAGGGCAAATTTAAAATATATTCAGTAGAATAGAGAATTTACTGATCAATGAAAGTAAAGAAGATAAACCATGTTATGGAGAAAATTTATCGATAAGTTTATAAGACCTAATGACACACGTAAAAATTTTAACTTACTAAACAATAGAAGATCAAAGAGTATTAGGGTTACTACAGTTAGGACAGATCCCGAAACTTCTATTGCCTTCGAAGGAGTTAAAAGATATCTCGCACAACATATAGTATTTTGTATTAAAGTAAGAGTACTATGAATTACCTTCGGGGTTGGACCAGATACACCCCCTGAGCTGGTATGCTAAGCTATTAAAAGCGTCTTATTTTATATTAGCGGGAAACCTCCGAATAAACGTGAAAATACCCCTGGTTCAGAAAAATAGCGTATTTACAATGTATCAAACTTTTCCCATGGCAACAGGGGGCCTACAGGGAGTAGTAATCACCATGACATCAACTTCAGCGTATGTACTAGTAGAAAACAACCGAAAAAGAATAATTTCTCTAGACAAAATTCGGGTCATGGACGTTTTAGAAAATGGTATTTTTAAACTGGAACTGACCAAAAAAGGACTAAAAAGGACGCAAAATGGGAAAAGTTTAAATTGCTGGGAAAACATAATTCTAGAAAATCGACAAGGCATTCAAAAATGATGCCATTGGGAAGTCTCTAAACCTTCAGAAACAACTGAAGGAATTATAAAAGTAAGCGTATCAGAAGTGTCGGTTTCAAATAATGTTACGCTAGATGGAACTTGTGTTCAAGACAGATAAATACCAAATTTTCCACTGGTTATGTCGACAATGTCAGAATGTAATCTATGGCGCAAAGATACAAATTTCATTCTTAAAGGAGAAAATAGACAAAGATCAGAAGAAAACACTAACAAATTAACTCCATTAAAAATTAAAACAATTCTACCAGGCAAATTAGAAATTTTTTTCAAAAAAGATAGTAAACATCTAGTAGAAAATTGGAAAAAGAATTTCAAAGAACCTATTAGTTGGGCCCAAATGCTGAAAGATATAAAACAAGAACAAGAAATAGCCATTAGTCAAGCAGAAGTTACACTGAGAGCAATAAGGGAAGAAAGCAATTCATTCAACGAATTATTTTTAATAGGGTGTATAATGGGCACAGTATGTGTAATTTTATTCACACTTATAACAGTTTGGATTATTTATCAAAAGAGTAAAATACAAGGTGTCGGACAGGAAGTAACCGAATTACAAGAATTGACGATAACGCCAAGGCAATTGCAAATGATCCAAGAATATGCAGAATACGCAGGAATTACGCGTTAATTTACAACATGTTCAAAAATTTTTATTTTTTGTGTTTTTATATGATCTATATAAGGAACATTTATTGCAGATGAGAATTTGGACAATAATTTACGTTTTTAAGCTGCTCCAGCTTATTGCGGCCGAATTTAGGGTTGTAAAAGGACTATCGTTTCGCAGAATGAATACAATCAAACCCATGGAAGGCCACTGGAAAATTGCGATTAAATTTGATGCTTCAGCCTTACATTCCCTCCAGAACCAAGTAACGGTACTTGCAAATAATCTGGAAATGACAAGAGGAGAATTAGAAAAAACTTTAACCCACCTCCTTTCACACCCCCTCAGGTAATAGAAAAAGAAATAAAAGCATCATTTTTTCAAACTCAGGCAACTTTGTTGTTCAATGTACTGAACAACCAAATTAATGGGTTTTTAGAAGATATAAAAAGAATGTTAATTACGCTGCAAAAACAAAACAAAAATGAACCAGACAATACATTGGCCAGAAAGAAAAGAAGCTTGATCGGTGTTGTAGGGGAAATCTCAGAACATATATTCGTTACGGTATTTGAGACAACGTGGAAGGAAGCAGAAAAACGAATAGGGAAAGTCGAAGTAACAAATCAAAATCTTCTACACTTGGTAGACAAACAAATAACAATCTTAAAACATCACGAAACAAGGATATCCAAAATCGAAGAAAAAGTTAATCAAACTATCAATACGCTTTCCATTTTTAAAAAGGAGATAACCAATGCAGTATTCATAACTCTAAAACGAGTAATAGGAAATCAGAGTGATATAATAGAAGATATAAATCTTCAGATGGATCTACAGTTATTATCTAGTGCCATCATGGAAATATCTCATGAATTTAATCAATTAGAGTTAGAGTTTCTAACCCTTTTGACACAAAAATTACCAGCACGACTTCTAAGCCCAGGTAAATTAATAAAAGTACTCAAAACCATAGAAAGTCATTTACCTTATCAATTGAGACTAGGACTAGAACCAAATTTCGAGAATATTCTATACTTTTATAGCATGGTGGAAAACTATTTGCAAATTAAGCAAGGGGAGTTATGGATATTTTTAAAGGTACCCCTAGTTAAAAATGAAGAATACGCACTGTTCCAAATAGATACTTTCCCTACAAGGCTGACGAACACCACAAGCTGGATTAAGATAAATAATTTGCCCCCATATATAGCCATTTCCAACTTAAAAAATAGGATACCAGAGCAACAGGAAATAAATAAATGTCAAAACGATAGACTACCCTTTTGCAACTTAGGGACTATATCGCATCTACGCGCAAGAAAAATCTGTGTTATTAAACTTTGAGAGGAGATGAATCACTCAAATCTCCTACCAAAAGAATGTGATGTTGATGTAGTAAGCGAAATTAATCTTGAACTATGGAAAATAAGTGAAAATGATTTCATATTCAGCGTTCCAAAACCCTATAGGGCACAGTTGAGATGCAAAAATTCTTCAGGGTTGAGGAATACAAGAGATATGCGAATAGAAGGGATGGGCCTGATTAATATCCCCCCATCCTGTCGTTTAACGACAAGAGAGACAATTATATCATCTCCAATTGTGGAAATTATGGAGATAAATATGAACAAATGAGGTATAAGACCGATACCCAACATAAATCTTTTTAAAGCAACAAATTTGGAACAAGATAATAAAAAAATTAAGAAAGTACAAAAGATATTAAAGAAATTAATTGATATCTCTATACCAGAAAAAATAAAAGGAGAAACACCCAGATTTTTGACAACCCTGGAAAATCTAAAAAAAAATCCCCAAGTATAAAAATATACTTGGGGATATTTCACAACTACTATCGTGGTTCTGGGATTGATTATATGTGGTCTTAAATATTGGTATTCTATGAAACATCAAACCCTCGGGGGGAAGGATATAAAAAACCCTGTCAGCACAAAACCATGATCTATCGCAAAAAAAAAAGGTTATCTACAACCGTAGACAATTCGGTTGGCACTATGATTTCATAAATATGAAAGTAAAAGAGAAATCTATGATAGATAATGGGGCAATTTTATTACTGTCTCAGCAATAATACTTGTTACTGTAAATAAATTAGTAATTCGAGAGTTTACTGATGAAAAAAAAGAGTTATACCACTTTTTAGTGTTGCATTGTGAAAAAACGACTTTAAAAAAAAATGCTTGATGCTTTAAAGTAACTTCTAAAACTTTAACCAAATATATTTTTAGGTAAAAGTTTTGTTACTTAACATACTTTTGTAAGTTATTACACAATGCTTATATATATATATATATATATATATATACAATGTTTTTATTTTCCTTAAGTTTTAACTAGTGATTTAATGCAATATATAAATGTTTGACATCGAGTCAACGTATAAATATATTTTTATTGTGAAACAATCTGTTCGGTAATTAATAATTATATATTAAGAGTAAAAAGAGGAGAAAGCAATTAAAAGTAATTAACTTTCGTAAAAAAAAAGATTGCAGTGACTTGTTCAAATTTTTAGTGTTTATTTCTACTTTATGTAGGTAACAAATTATGCTTTATTTATATTATAATATGAATATTTATTTTAGATACAACCTTAGCTTTTCTTTGGAAATCAAACTTTTCGTAGCTTCATTTCTGATCCATTTTTTTCAATCATGTTTTGACACATTTTGGAAAGTAACAAATTTTGAAGCCACTTCAAATATATCCTGATACTAACATATCATACCATCAGAAACCAAACCATACCTAATCAACTAATATTTTGGAAACTGTATGCAGTATTACAGACTTTACTACAAGTTCATCAGAAAGTGAGATAAAATCAGAACTTAATTTAGGCCAAGAGAATGTGCAACATAGCCCAAATGGCTTATACTATTGAAATATGTGAAAATGCTTTGTGCTGGAAAAAATATGTGAAAATTTAAAAAACCAAAAATGTTGTATATAATTTATCCAAGGTATTTCTAAAACGAAAAATAAACGGTATATCAACCACATCACAAAGATAAATTAAATTATTAATGGGAATTAAATTTAAACTCAAATAATTCATAAACTTTTCTAATATAACTTGAAATCTAATGTAAGCAAAACGACTAATATAATGTTTAAGCCGCTTGGGGTCAAGTTAAAAACAGAAGATGCGTATGAAGAAGGGTAAACAGAGTATTTTTCAGTCCTAGAGACAGAGAAAAAGAGACACAAGGATGAATTTCAAATTGAAATCCTTCGACAGAAAAAAGAACATGGACTATATTGGACCAGAAACATGACCCTAAGGAAACCCATTGAGGGTATATGTACATAATGACCCAAAGATGGCAGCATAATAGCTGTAAACAAAATTAAATTGTTTTAAAAGTAAAATATTGAGAATTTGGACAATTCTTCTTTAAATGGGGAGTATTCTGGTAAAGCTTCTAATTTAGTCAATTTGGAATTTAGTAGAAATATATTAAGACACAAATTCAAAGTTTAGAAATACCAATTTTTATAAAGATAAGGAACATATCCTGCCAAGTTTCTGCTTAACGGGATTGAGAAATCACCACTTCCTAGCTATTACGTGGGTTGGGTAAAGGAAGGTGTGGTTGATAAAAATGTATAAAAGATACATTTTATCGGAAGGGGGAGACTGTTACTAATTTTATGCTGGATTGACCTCTGGTCCGTTGTTTTTAGAAATACCTTGGAATCTTGTCGAATCATTGTAAGTGTCTAAGCATCTTATTATATATTATTGTATTTTCTGAGACTTATTGTCTACTTTGGAGAGCCAGTCCCAGTAGAAAATATATATCTGTTATTATTATATGTTAGCTGAATAAAAGTATTGCATCATAGCCAACCTCTCTACGAACTACCTTTAGCCCCTTGAACATACCCAGTTGGTACGCCTCATTAGTCCGGTCATAGCCTAAGGCACGCTACCAAAGTTTAATTACCTTAGGGCCAGAGTTTACCTCCCCTATAAAGGGAGAAATAAAGGCATCTACGACTACACCACCCGAATACCATAAAATACACTTCACCACATTACGAGTAATAAGATCTAATGGAAAAAATACTTTAGTTCTCAAGGTGAATTCTACCAATCACAATTCAAAAGCAGGTTGAATTCCTTGCACATGGAAATACAAAAATTAAAGCACACTATGGGTACCAAGTCACAATGAGTGTCAAAGCAGATCATGAAAATTTATGGAGTTAGGAATGATTTACCCTTCAAGGAACAATCCTGGGACCCATTCTATTATTGTTATCTCAATGATGTCCGAAGCTCTGTCAATGTGAAGATATCTTTGCATGCAGATCATACAACATTGGTTGGTTTAGTTTGAAAAAAAAATTACTTGCAATGCGCCTTGCACAATCTTGTGTTGTGCTTATTATTGAGTCAGAAATGACCTGTTAATGGAAGTTACTATTGAATTACTTAGTATTTAAAAAAAAATTAATAAGACCTTGAAATTTTGAAATTTACTTGCATCATTATTCATCATTCAATGGATTGAAGCAGTGCGACAAGCAATTTTGAATTGTTTCTAATATGGCTACTAATCTTAGAAAATGCTAGGAGCTCTACCAAAATTGCCCCTTCAAAAAGGTCAGCAGCTTGCTTAAACCTCCTGCATCCCTTCTAAAGATCCCATCTAACAACTCTAGCCTCAATGCAGACTTAATCACCCTGCACTTCCTACTAATTACTCAAAGTCTGTTTGCACGTCATCAAAATTTACTATTCTAGTGAACAAAAGGACTTGTTATAGGATACTGTAATTGCTAATCAAACCACCTCTGAACAAGACTTCCAGGAGTTTCTGCCTAGAACTTTAGTGAAAATACAAACTTTTCACTAATAAAAAGTGATCCTTCCTCTCCTACACCTGATAAAAAAACTCTATCTTTTATCCTATTTAATTAAAAAAACAACTTTCCTAAAAATAAGTTTTTCAAAGAAAAATAAAAGCCATTTTAAACTTAAGCTCAGCAGATACAAATACCTGCTAAAATGCAAACTCAAAACGACCAGAAATTACTATTAAAGAATAAAGGAAACCCAAAACGAACAGAAACTAAATAAACAACCATAGGAAAAAACATACAACAAGTAATAATATAAATGAATAAATAGATCTTAAAGCAAGTAATGCTTAGATTGAATATGAAAATCAAGCTTACAAAATAATATTTTGCTATTGAAGCATAAATGAAACTTAAAACGAACAGAAATTAAATAAACAATCAATGCAAACAAACATACAATAGATAATAAAATAAATAAATCTTAAAACGAGTGAAATTTAAATTGAACATGCAAATCAAGCTTGAAACGAACAGAAATATCTACAAACAAGAGTTTGGGTATCACCTCCTTCTCTCACTGCAAAAGTCTAAAACCTACTGCGTCATTGGCGCTTTACTGAAAACTATATGCGTTTTAAACAGTCTTGGAAAGTATAAACAACATCAAATTGAATATTTGATACATAATGATACTAGTTGTTCAAAGATCCACCAGTTCAATAATTTATTTCACTCTAATTTTATTTTTATTTTCAATGCTGACAGAACCGGAAAAGAAGATATTTGTAATATAATTCGTTTTCAGTGAAGCGCCAATGATGCAGTAGGCTTTTGGCTTTTATTTACAGTTAAGGAAGGGGACAGTATCCAAATTTTTGTATGTAGTGAAACTGTATTCGTCTTGAACAACTTTAAAAAGAACTAATAAATTAAACTGAATATTTGATGTATAATGATATTAATTGCTGAAAGCTCATCAGTTTAAAATTTTACTATAATTTTAATGTTTGTTTTCAATATTAAGTACAAAAGAAAATATTTGTAATGAAATTGGTTTTCAGTAAAGTGCCAATGACGCTTTACTGTTGTTTTTTTTTAATTAATTTTTGTTCCTTTTTTGATTGCAAAAAGTTTCAAGTTTTTAAAGATTTCTTATTTCAGAATCAAAATTAGAAAAAAATCAAATGTTCATCAAAGTATCCAAACTGGTCTCAAACTAACAATATCAAAGTGAAAAAAGTTTGCCCCTTTTGAAATGAGCCCCCTTTGAAGTTTATACGACGACCCCTTCTATATGAAGTGCCTCTGGGAGAAAAATAAACGGAGTGTGGGGGGAGGCTAGCTGCCCTCCGATCCCTTAAAAAGTCAATTACAACTTTCAATATCCAATCAAATGAGCCCTCTATGAAGTTTATACGAGCATCCCTTCCATAACAACCATATATTCCCCCGGAGCTTAACTTACAACGCCTACCCTCGGGCCCTGGGAGGCTGTGTCGACCCCGGAGTTTTCGTTGAATGGTCTTTGAACTATTTTTTAAAAATGGCTATCTCAAAGTTCTTATCAGATGGGTTTGAGAAAAAAAGGGCGTAGAGGGGGGGGGGGTTTATGTGCCCTTTAATCTCTTTTGACTCTTAAAAAGTGAACTAAAACTTTCAATTTCCAAATCAAATGAGCCCTCTTTGAAGTTTATACGAGTATCCCTTTCATAACAACAAAATTTACCCCCAGGGCATAACTTACAACGCCTGCCCCCGGGCCTTGGGGCGTTTTTTCGACACCAGAGTTTTTGTTATATGATCTTTGAACTATTTTTAACGAAAAAGCTATCTCAAAATTTTTATCGGATATATTTGGGAAAAAAGGGCGTGGAGGGAGGGGGGCTGGTTACCCTCCAATATCTTTTGACTCTTAAATAGTGAACTAAAACTTTTAATTTTCAATCAAATCCTCTCTGAAGTTTATACGAACATTCCTTCCATAAGAACCATATATGCCCCCAGGGCATAACTTATAACCCTCGCCCGGCAGACCTTGAGAGGGAGTGTCATGCTCAAAGATATAATTTCCTGAACTTTCAACTACGTTGAGCAAAATGGCTATCTCAAAATTTTGATTGGATGTGTTTAGAGAAATAGTGGACGTGGAAGGGGTGTTAGTTGCCTTCCAATCTCTTTCGACTATTAAAAAGGCTACTAGCCCTTTCAATTTCCAATCAAATGATCCCTTCTTGAATGTGCTATGATAAAGCTTTCTTTAAAAACTTTATATGCCCCCCGGGCATAAATTAAGGCTCTTACCCTTTCATCTGTGGGAGGTGTGTCATGGTCAAGGACCTAATTTTATAAATTTTCAACTACGTTGAGAAAAATAGTTGTCTTCAAATTTCGATTGGATATGTTTGTAAAAAAGGTGGGCATAAGAGGGGGGTTAGGTGCCCTCCAATCACTTTCGACTATTAAAAAGGGCACTGGCCCTTTGAAGCTCCAATTAAATGAGCCCTTTTTGAAGTTTCTTCAACAACGTTTTCAATAAAAACCTTATATTCTCCTAGGGCATAACTTACAACCCTTGCCCTCAGGGCTGTGGGGGAGTGTCCTCCTCAAAAGCTTAATTTCTATGTGGAAATCAACTACGTTGAACAAAATGGCTATCTCAAAATTTTGATTGGATGGGGAAATGGTGGGAGTGGAAGGGGTGTTCGTTGCCTTCCAATCACTTTTGACCCTTAAAAAGGGCACTAGAAATCTCGATTTCCAATCGAATGAGCCCCATTTGAAGTTTTTACGACGACCCCTTCCATATGAAAAACCTCTGGGAAAAAAATAATAAATAAATAATAATAATCATAGGCAGCGTAGCTAAGTAGGCAGCTAAGTAAAGAACGATGTAGGCACAATGTGTTTTTGGTTTTTTCTCCATACCCAGGCACTTCGTATCGAAGTTGTCGTAGAAACTTTGAAAAGGGCTCATTCGAGTCCTTTTCAAATTGGAGTGGCTTTTGCCCTTTTTAATAGTCGAAAGCGATTGGAGGGCAACTAGCCCCCCCCCCCATCCCCGTCATTCCCCCAAACACATCCAATCAAAATTTTGATATAGCCATTTTGTTCAGCGTAGTTGATTTCCAGATAGAAAATATATTTTTGAGGAGGACACACCCCCACAACCCTCGGGGCAAGGGTTTTAAGTTATGCCTTGGGGGCATATAAGGTTTTTATTGAAGGTGTTGTCGTAGAAACTTCAAAAAAGGCTCATTCGATTAGAAATTCAAAGGGATAGTGCCAATTTTAATAGTCGAAAGTGATTGGAGGGCAACTACCCCCCCCCCACACCCATCATTCCCCCAAACACATCTAATCTAAATTTTGAGATAGCTTTTTTCTTCAGCATAGTTGATTTCCAGATAGAAAATATCTTTTTGAGGAGGACACTCCCCCACAACCCTTGGGGCAAGGGTTTTAAGTTTTGCCCTGGGGGCATCATAAGGTTTTTATAGAAGGCGTTGTCGTAGAAACTTCAAGAAAGACTCATTCGATTGGAAATTCAAAGGGCTAGTGCCCTTTTTAAAATTCAAAAGTGATTGGAGGGCAATTAGCCCCCCCCCACGCCCATCAATCCCCCAAAAGCATCCAATCAAAATTTTGAGATAGCTATTTTGTTCAGCATAGTTGATTTCCGGTTAGAAAATATCTTTTTGAGGAGGACACTCCCCCACAACCCTCGGGGCAAGGGTTTTAAGTTTTGCCCTGGGGGCATCATAAGGTTTTTATAGAAGGCGTTGTCGTAGAAACTTCAAGAAAGACTCATTCGATTGGACATTCAAAGGGCTAGTGCCCTTTTTAGTATTTGAAAGTAATTGGACGGTAACTAACCCCCCTCTCACGCCTACCTTTTCCCCAAACACCTCCAATCAAAATTTTGAGATAGCCATTTTGTTCAACGTAGTTCTAAGCTCTGGAAATTAGGTATTTGAGGATGACAGCCCCCACACAGCCATCAGGACAAGGCTTGTAAGTTATGGCCTGGGGGCATATATAGTTTTCATAGAGCGCGTTGTTGTACAAACTTCAAAAAGGGCTCATTCGATTAGAAATTGAAATGGCTTGTGCCTTTTTTAATAGTCAAAAGTAATTAGAAGGCAACTAACACCCCTTCCATGCCCACCATTTTCCAAAACACATCCAATCAAAATTTTGAGATAGCCATTTTGATCATCGCAGTTAAAGTTCAGGAAATTATACCTTTGAGCAGGACACTCCCCCCACAGTCTCCAGAGTATGGGTTATAAGTTATGCCCTGGGGGCATATAAGTTTTTATTCAAATCTTTGTCGTAGAAACTTGAAAAAGGGCTCATTCGATTGGAAATTCAAAGGTCTAGTGTTCTTTTTAATAGTCAAAAGTAATTTGAGGGCACCTAGCCCCCCTCTCTTGCCCATCATTCACCCAAACACATCCAATCAAAATTTTGAGATAGTCATTTTGTTCAGAGTAGTTGATTTCCAGATAGAAAATATATTCTTGAGGAGGACACTCCCCCACAACCCTCAGGGCAAAGGTTAAGTTATACCCTGGGGGCATACAAGGTTTTTATAGAAGGAGTTGTCGTAGAAACTTCAAACCAGACCCATTCGATTGGAAATTCGAAGGGCTAGTACCCTTTTTAATAGCCGAAAGTGATTGGAGGGCAACTAGCCCCCCCTCCCACGCCCATCATTCTTCTAAACACATCCGATCAAAATTTTGAGATAGCCATTTTGTGCAGCGTAGCTGATTTCCACATAGAAAATATGTTTTTGAGGAGGACACTCCCCCACAACCCTCAGGGCAAGAGTTTTAAATTATGCCGTGGGGGCATATAAGGTTTTTATTGAAGGTGTTGTCGTAGAAACTTCAAAAAAGGTTCATTGAAATTCGAAGGGCTAGTGCCCTTTTTAATAGTCGAAAGTGATTGGAGGGCAACTAGCCCCCCCCCCCATGCCCATCATGTCTCCAAACACATCCAATCCAAATTTTGAGATAGCCATTTTGTTGAGCGTAGTTGATTTCCAGATAGATAATATATGTTTTTGAGGAGGATAGTCCCCCAGAGCCCTCAGGGCAAGGGTTTTAAGTTATACCCTGGGGGCATATAAGGTTATTATAGAAGGTGTTGTCATTCGATTAAAACAGGCTCATTCGATTAGAAATTCAAAGGGCTAGTGCCGTTTTTGATAGTCAAAAGTGATTGGAGGGCAACTATCCCCCCTCCCACGCCCATCATTCCCCCAAACCCATCCAATCAAAAGTTTGAGATAGCCAATTTGTTCAGCATAGTTGATTTCCAGATAGAAAATATGTTTTTGAGGAGGACACTTCCCTGCAACCCTTGGGGGAAGGGTTTTAATTTATGCCCTGGGGGCATATAAGGTTATTATAGAAAGCGTTGTCATAGAAATTTCAAGAAAAACTCAATCGATTGGAAATTCAAAGGGCTAGTGCCCTTTTTAATAGTCTAAAAGAATTAGAGGGCAATTAGCCCCCCCCCACGCCCATCAGTCCCCCACAAACATCCAAGAAAGATTGTGATATAGCAATATTGTGCAGAATAGTTGATTTCCAGATAGAAAATATATTTTTGAGGAGGACACTCCCCCTAAAAATCTTATATGCCCTGGGGGCATATAAGGTTTTTATAGAAGGCGTTGTCGTAGAAACTTCAAAAAAGACTCATTCGATTGGAAATTCAAAGGGCTATTGCTCTTTTCAATAGTTGAAAGTGATTGGACGGTAACTAACCCCACTCTCACGCCTACCTTTTCTCCCAACACATCCAATCAAAATTTTGAGATAGCCATTTTGTTCATTGTAGTTTTAAGCTCTGGAAATGAGGGCAACTAGCCCCCCCCCCATGCCCATCATGTCTCCAAACACATCCAATCCAAATTTTGAGATAGCCATTTTGTTGAGCGTAGTTGATTTCCAGATAGATAATATATGTTTTTGAGGAGGATAGTCCCCCAGAGCCCTCAGGACAAGGGTTGTAAGTTATGCCCTTGGGGCACATATAGTTTTTATAGAACTCGTTGTCATAGAAATTTCAAAAAGGACTCCTTCGATTGGAAATTGAAATGACTTGTGCCCTTTTTAATTGTCGAAAGTAATTGAAAGCCAACTAGCCACCCTTCGACGCCCACCATTTCCCCAAAGACATTCACTCAAAATTTTGAGATAGCCATTTTGTTCATCGCAGTTAAAGTTTAGAAAATTATACCTTTGAGCAGGACACTCCCCCCACTGTTTTCAGAGCAAGGGTTATAAGTTATGCCCTGGGGGCATATAAGTTTTTATTGAAATATTTGTCGTAGAAACTTGAAAAAGGACTCATTCGATTGGAAATTCAAAGGTCTAGTGCCCTTTTTAATAGTCGAAAGTGATTTGAGGGAACCTAGCCCCCCTCTTTTGCCGATCATTCCCCCAATCAAATCCACTCGACATTTGGAGATAATCATTTTCTTCAGAGTGGTTGGTTTCAAGGTAGAAAATATGTTTTTGAGGACGACACTCCCCAATAACCCTCAGGGCAAGGGTTTTAATTTATGCCCTGGGGGCATATCAGGTTCTCACAGAAGGCGTTGTCGTAAAAACTTCGAAACAGGCTCATACGATTGGAAATTCGAAGGGCTAGTACCCTTTTTAATAGTCAAAAGTGATTGGAGGGCACCTAGCCCCACGCCCATCCTTCTCCCAAATACATCGAATCAAAATGTTTAGATAGCTATTTTGTTCAGCGTAGCTGATTTCCAGATAGAAAATATGTTTTTGAGGAGGACGTTCCACCATAGCCCTCAAGGCAACAGTTTTAAGTTATGCCCTGGGGGCAAATAAGGTTCATGTATAATGTATAGTCGTATAAACTTCAAAAAAGGCTCATTGGATTGGAAATTCAATCGGCTAATGCTCTTTTTAATAGTCGAAAGCGATTAGAGGGTCACTAGCCCCCCCCCCCATGCCCATCATTTCTCCAAACACATCCAGTAAACATTTTGAGATAGCCATTTTGTTAAGCGTAATTGATTTCTAGATAGACAATATGGTTTTGAGGAGGAGACTCCCCCAGAACCATCAGGGCAAGGATTATAGGTTATACCCTGGGGACCTATAAGGTTTTTATTGAAGGCGTTGTCATAGAAACTTCAAAACAGGCTCATTTGATTGGAAATTCAAAGGGATAGTGCCCTTTTAATAGTCGAAAGTGATTGGATGGCAACTAGCCACCCCCCCCCCCCCGCCGATCATTCCTCGAAACACATCCAATAAAAAATTTTATATAGCCATTTTGTTCAGCGTAGTTGATTTCCAGATAGAAAATATATTTTTGAGGAGGACACTCCCCCACAACCCTCAGGGCAAGGGTTTTAAGTTATGCCCTGGGGGCATATAAGGTTTTTTATAGAAGGCGTTGTCGTAGAATGTTCAAAAGGGGCTCATTCGATTGGAAATTCAAAGGACTAGTGCCGTTTTTGATAGTCGAAAGTGCTTGGAGGGCAAATAGCCCCCCCCCCCCCGACGCCCATCATTCCCCCAACACATCCAATCAAAATTTTTAGATAGCCATTTTGGTCAACGTTCATGAAATTTCTGGAAATTTGTTGTACGTTGGTGACATCTCCACCCCCGCCAGCCCTTGGGAAAACGGGCTTCAGTTGTGTACTTGGTGCGTATAAGATGTTAATGGAGAGTCGTGTCATAAAAACTTCTTACGGGCTCATTCTATTGAAAATTGAAAGTGCTAGTTCCTTTTTTAATAGGTGAAAGTGATTTGATAGTGACTAACGCCCCTCTCATGCCCACCATTTTCCCAAACACATCAAAAAATTTTTTTGAGATATCCATTTTGTTCAACGTAGTTGGAAGTTCTGGAATTTTTTGTCTTTTAGGATGATAACCCCCTCAGAACCCTCAGGGCATGGGTTGTAATTTGTACCCTGGGGCATATACGTTATTTTGTGTAAGCACTGTTGCAAAATCATTAATGTTGTTCAATCAATTGTAAATTTTTATGGTTAGTGACTTTTTTAATAGCTGAAAATTTTTAGATAGCTATTAATAACCTTTTTATGTTTGACATTTTCCAAAACACAATAAAAAAATTTTAGATATCCATTTTGTTCAACATAGTTGAAAGTTCTGGGAATTAGGTCTTTTAGGATGATAATCCCCTCAGAGCCCTCAGTGCAAGGGTTGTAATTTATGTCCGGGGGGCATATAAGGTTTATATAGAGTTGTTGTATATGATTTATAGAATAGATTTTAGTCTTCCTCAAGTCCAATTTTTATTTACAAGATATTCTACCTATTCATGAGGTAGAAACTTTGCGAGTCGCTGGCTGGACGCTGGTCTTCTTCAGCAGTATCTAAGGCATCTCAGCAGTATCCCAAGAACGACTGAGGGTATTATGTTCAAACTTTTGGGGCTACTTCTTCTCTTGAAATTTAACCAAATCAAAATAGTGTAAGTTTATCCAAGCTATCAAAGAAAGTAAACAGATTTTTTTACGAATGTTATCAAGTTTTCCATTCCAGGTCAACTAGAGGAGGTATGAAACTAAATTAAACAGTACTATTTGTGTCCAGATTTTTAAAAGGGTGTATGTTGTTAAAAATCGCTCAAAATTTCTCTCCAGCATACAAATAGTAGGTAAAAATATAGTCTTAAAAACGAAAAGATTTAAAGTATTATTTTATTTTCCCTGAAAAAAACTGTGTCAATATAAAATGAACAGAAATTAATTAAAAAAACTTTTTCCACAAAGTAAGTTTTTCAAAGAAAAGTAAAGAACTCCATTAAACAAAAAATGAGCAAATATAAAATCAAATAATCTACCAAGCGTGAAACTACCACAATTCAGCATCGATAAATAAATGAAACCCAAAAAGAACATAAAATACAATAAATAACCGATTCAAACTCAAAACGAGCAGAAATTAACATAAGTTGGGCGCAAACCCCTATGCCTTCCCAAGGCCAGAACAAAATTTGCACTTTACTGAAAAAATACAAATAAATGTGCATTGTCAGTTTAATATACATATACTGATATTTAGTAATCAAATGTTAATATTATTTGATTTATTAAAGTTATAAAAGTAAAAACATTTATATTTTTTCAGTAAAGTGCAAATTTTGTTCTGGCCTTGGGAAGGCATAGGGGTTTTGTGCATTTCAGCATTTCAGTAAAACAATCTTCTCATTTCATTAAAACAATCGTTCTAGCCTCTCGAAAACCCCAGAACCTTGAGAAAGCCCAGACCGCACTCTAAGCAGGAGGCTTTCCCTCCTTTACCATCTCCAGACGAAAATGAAGCACGTGTACTTGCTGTAAGAATGATGATTAACGTACGTTAATCATCATCAATGCACATCAATTCTGCAATAGATTGTTCAATATTTATCCGAGTTTTGTTCCGAGGTCAAAATGAAACGTACTTTCTTATCTATTATCAAAATTGATACTGTATGCCTACAAGAAACGCAAGTTACCATAAGTAGCAGACTTGCTGTTTCTTCATACTCGGTTTTCAGAAAGGTTTGGCCTAAAGATAGAAAAGATGGTGAAATAGCAATTTTGATGAAGAAAACTATTTATATATCATTTACTATGTATGAGTTAAATGAGGTCATCTTTATCATTATATCCATTTCATTAAGTTGTGATAAAATACGTCCCTCCCTGTTAAACCACCTCCCACCCACATTTAAACAAGTTCCGTAGTTTGCGTAAATTATAAATGGAAAAAAAACTGATTGTCCCTGAGATGTAGAAATCTTTTCTGCTAAGCCTCATGCTAAAAAAAAATATACCCAAAGACAATCCAACCTCTTACAGCATCTCATGATTGCTCCAGTTCTAGGTAAGATGATGACAATAATAATCTATAACTAAATCCTCTGGTCTGTGGAAAGAAACAATCTGGTTCCTTTTCCTTGTACCTAAACTGTCTTCAGAAACTATCACTTCTCAACAGGTTTATTTGTCTGCTTATTCAACACTCATTAATGAAAGACTTTACTGTAATAAAATCCATGTTGCTGTCTTTCTAGATTTTTAGGGTACTGATGATAATGGGTCTCGTTAACTTTTGCTTCTTAAGCACTTGAATCTAGGCATGCCCTCAAGCCTAATAGTATTTATAAAAAGTTGCACCAAGAACCAGTCAGTCACTGTTCAACCTGGCTCTGTATCATATGCAAAACCCCTGGGACAAAAGGCCTGCTCCATGGAGCAATCATTAACTGCCTACTCTTTGCACTTTTTTTTCTGGGATACAAACACTTAATATGCAAATGATATAATATAGTGGTGAAGTGGCAAAACATTTGTCCGGGCCGCGTCAAAGTTATCAAATCATTCACTTAAGCCTATTACCCTAGATCGCGACTTTTTCGCAGTTTCACCTAAAGAGTAAGGCAGCTTTTATTTATCTAATATAAGGTAATGTTAATACCCTTATGGTTTATCAGGTAAAGTTTATTAGAATACCTATTCTTCGATCATATAAAAGCATAGTGAAGCTACAAAATTAACAATCAGATGTTGCTTGTCACCTTGGCAATTCTTCCATGCTATTTGCGGCACCTATTCAGGGCGTACGTAAAAACAGTTACTATTTAGGTAATAAAATGATATTTTATTCTAGAGTACATACTGTTCAACCATTCAAAGGCATGGGGAAGCTGCAAATCGAACAATTGAAGTCATTAACCTTGATCCTGCTGCTGAATATTTTGACTACAGTGCCTCTGGTGATATAAGAGACTTGATATCTGTTGACGATGTTATGGAAGATGAAGATTTAAAGCTGGGGCCCAATGGGGGCCTTGTTTTTTGTATGGAATACATGGTAGAGAATCAAGAATGGTTAAATGACCTAGTCAACTGCCCTGGTGAAGATGATTATGTATTATTTGACTGTCCTGGACAAATCGAATTGTACACTCATTTGACTGTTATGAAAGATTTTGTACGGCTATTGCAGGTGACACTCCAAACTTGTCTTGCGCAATCCTTGGAATCAAATGTTTTTTTTTTGTTTTTTTTTTAAATCCAAATTCCACTAGTTGCTTTTCGTCTGTCTGTAAAATAGGAGCTGCAATTTGTCTACCTGAAGCAGTGGCGTCGTTTCGGGGGGGGGGGGGGGGGCAGTTGCCCCCCTCCCAACTATTTGAAGAAAAAACTATTATATAGACCATACCCCTTGACTCTCCGGCTGGAGACCCCTCTTGCCCCCTCCCTAATAAAAATGTTGGGGCTATGTCCCTGACCTAAAGCAAACTATAACTCTAGGCTCACACAGATGTTAACACAGGAGCAATATTGGCTTACAAAGGCAATTTAGTTTCGAATTTAAGAAGTGCTTTGTGAGTTAAACAAGGTCAGGGTTTTCTACATAACAGCTACAGCCAGATAATTATTGTTTTCTTAACAACAGTCATAGAAAGCACAATCCTATATGAACTGCGGCGTGGTTTCGGGGGGGGGGGGGGGGAAGTTTACCTACCCAATAATTTTGGGGGGAATTTATTATGTGTCCCAAGCCCCATGACTCTTCGGATGGAGTACTCTCTCCCCCCCCCCCCTCAATAAAAATGCTGGAGTTACGTCCCTGTATATGAACATAGCAACAGCTAAAATTGCTCATTGATGCAATTCACAAATATAGCCTATCGCACTAATTTGTTTTGTGTTTCAATACTGTTAAGCACCTTGCTCTAAAAACAAAATTAATCTAATTTAGTAATCAAGGTTTCTGCTGTTCAAGCAAAGAACTAGTCATAAGTATTTTAGTTTAGGGCTATTTTTACAGATAGTGTAAAATCACCATAAGAATTGAAAAGTTATTTTGATATACTAAATTGTAGATTGCTTTTACATGCCCCAGTTACTTTTAAGCTTTAAAGCAAGGGAAATAAAATATATAGAATTCAGAATCAGTATACCAGCCATTTTAGATAACTAAAGAAGGCAAAATAGATACTTAAAATAAGACTGGATAACTTCTTTTGCTTAGGGAGAGGATAGTTATAAAAAAAAGTTATTTTGATATACTAAATTCTAAATTGTTTTTACATGCCCCAGTTACTTTTAAGCTTCAAAGCAAGGGAAATAAAATATATAGAATTCAGAATCAGTATACCAGCTATTTTAGATAACTAAAGAATGCAAAATAGATAATTAAAATAAGACTGGATAACTTCTTTTGTTTAGGGAGAGGATAGGAAAAAAAAACTTTTGAATTGCGCTTAGACACTGGAAAAATGCTTTTAAGGATTTCCTTTTGTCAAAAATAATTTAAAACAACAACCATATTAATAATTTAAAGGTAGCAGTTTATACATTTATGTCTACCTTTACGTACCTGCACACATGGTCGGGGGTGTAATCCCCTAGAATTTGTCTAGGGATGACCCCACTCTCTCGAAAACTCCTTCTCCCTAAGATCTGATGTTTGTATTTACCTGTTAGATTACGTCTGTAACGATGCAGCTGTGTCATTCTTGTTGTCGGGTAAACACGAGTAAGGTAAAATGTTTGAAACCAGAATACTACCTGAACAAATTGAAAGTTTATCTACAAATGATATAGTCCTCCTTAACATTAAAGAAAATGTTTAAAAAAACGAAGTTGAAGAAAAGGTAAAAAGACCATAAGTATCAAACAGTTCGTGGTAACGAACTATAAGTAAGGAGCGACCCGGCTCAATAGTAACCGAAACTCTAGAAAGTGGAATTTTGATGCCAATAGGTGCATCAAAAGAATCAGATTGTTATGCTGATTTCAAATATGTAAGTTTTATCAAGTTTAGTCTTACCCATCAGAAGTTACGCACCTGAGAAAATTTGGCTGATTTTAGAAAAAAGGGGAAAAGACCCCCTAAAAGCTATAGAACCTTAATGAAAATCACACCATCATATTGAGCGTATCAGAGAATCCTACTGTAGAGGTTTCAACCACCTATCTACAAAAATGTGTAATTTTGCATTTTTTTGCCAGAAGAAAGATCACGGATGCGTGTTTATTTATTTATTTTGTTTTTTTTTATTATTATTTTTTTTCCAGGGGTGATCGTATCGAACCAGTGGTCCTAGAATATCGTGGGAGGGCTCATTGGAACGGTAATTAAAAGTTCTAGTGCCCTTTTTAAGTGACCAAAAAAAATGAAGGGCAACTAGGCCCCCTCCCACGCACATTTTTATCCCAAAGTCACCTGATCAAAATTTTGAGATAGCCATTTTGTTCAGCATGGTCGAAAATATGATAAATATGTCTTTTAGGATGACTTAATCCCCCGAAGTCCCCGGGGAAAGGGCTGAAAGTTATGAACTTTACCCAATGTTAACATATAGGCTAGTATTGGTTATTGGGAAGTACACAGACGTGTTCAGGGGGATTTTTTCTGGTAGTGGGGGGAGGGGGTTGGTCGGGGTTTTAATGTGGGAGGATCTTTCCATATAGGAAGTTTTCATGGGGTAAGGGACGTTGATATGAAGGGGGTGCCGGATTTCCCAGCACTATTTAAAAAAAGATCAGAAATTAAATATAAAAAAAAACAAGTTTTTCAACTGAAAGTAAGGAGCAACATCAAAACTTAAAACGAACAGAAAATATTACGTATATGATTGGGTTCACCCGCTAGTCAATACCTCGCTCTTTAAGCCAAATTTGTTTTAGTACTTTCATAAGAGCTATTTATTCCAATTTACGGCCTTTGTGATTAAGGGGTCATTTTTAAAGAAATGGAACAAAATTTGAACTTTAGCTTAAAGAGCTTGAAGGTATTGACTAGCTTAAAAGAGCTTAAAGGTATTGACTAGGGGGCTAACCCCCTAATATACGTATAAAAATATATGAATATAGAAGTTCGTTACGTAAGTTAATACGTAAGTTACGTATATTTATTACTAATAAAAACGTTCGTAAATAAAATTAAACAACTTTCGAGAAAGCCATCTAACTAGATAAAACTAAAATTAACATAAAACTTTTGTTGGAATTATTTACTTACGGTGAGCTAAAACCATAAGCTTAATTAGTTACAAAAAGTTCAAAAATTAAATAAAAAAGCCATTTTTTTTTAACCTAAATTAAGGACGACGCTGAAACTTAAGACGCCCAGAAATTATTCCTTATATTAAGGGGCATGTCCCCTCCTAAACGCCTCGCTGTTTACGCTAAAGTTTGACTTTCTCACAACTCTATTTTTTTAAAACAATAAAAAACTTTAGCGCAAAGAGCGAGGCGTTGAGGAGCGGACAGCCCCTTTCATATACGGAATAATTTCTGTTCGTTTTAAGTTTTAACGTCGTTCCTTACTTTCAGTAAAAAAAAACTTGTTTTTTTTTATTTTATATATTTATGAACTAAGACTTAAAATAAAGGAAGTAAAAAAATAAAAAAATGAGAAAAAATATTAAGGTGAAGAATTCATACTAACGAAGAAAAAAAGAATACCTAATCTAAAAGAAGAAGTTGGCTTTATTTAAAGTAAGATATGCCAAATTAAAAGTTAAAGGTAATTTTCTCCTGAGGTTTGAGTCTTCTATTCTCCTCCGAGTTTTAGTAACTTTTGAGTTGTATATATTAGAGCGAAATGTTGGTTCTATTCGCTCCTTGCCAATAATGAACTAAATAATTGGGTACGATTCTGATCTCAAAAAGGGCTTTGTCGTATTTCTTAATCTAGCTGTTAGTTTAAACTTTTCATATTTGTGTAGTATAGAAAGCAATATGTGATTAAAAATTTCTAATTAGTATTTTTCCCACACAGTTATATTTCAATTTATTTGTAGCAATTTTTTGGATTTTAGTGTTTTGAAACTTTCTATCACGTCCTTGATGCAGGTTTTCTACTGAGAATAATAATGGCTGCTCCATTGCTAGTTTTCTGTTATTTGTATTCGAATTTGTCGGACAAAAAGGGCCCTGAAGCCACAGCAGTTGAGCAAATAATATTACTACTACTACTACTACTAAAAACTCAATGCAGCACCTGCTGCCTAAGGCCAACACTGCTGCAGACGCTTCTCCCTTTTCACGATCCATTTAAAGCTTCACTCATAACTCCATCGCATGAACTTGCAATTTTCATGGAATCCTTTCTTATGAAGCCGTGCTGCCCCACTCGAGGACAACCTGCCACAACTATGATATTACTTAGGCTTTTTCTAGAGAAGGATCTAAAATTGTTTAAAAAAGGAAAAGTTTCCTTTTTTCAACGACTTGTGACCAACACGCAACGTATTTTCAAACTGCACTTCCGCCCAAAGAGTATGGGGTAACTAATAAGAGTGCGAACTCGCACTAGTGCCCCCCCCCCCCGAAAAAAAAAAATCACCAATGTCATCTGCCATTCATCCCCAAGTGGGTGGACAAACAGCACCACTTTGCCAATCCATCATCAGTTACCGGTAAAATTTGAAAAAAGCTATCTTCACCTTTCTTTGAGTATATCCCCAGAAAGCTAGGACAGAACCACATTTTTCTTACAGCTTATTGTTTGACAGACGGTCAGTCAAAAGAAATATTCTTAAACACGTCCTCTGGAAAGCATCCAGCATATCTTGCTCAGCCTTTCAAACATATAAGAAATCCTTGTCTTCCTTTCAGTGTGCCCATGTTTCAGAGCCATACTTAACCACTGTGATTGCAGTGGCTTTTAAAGTTCTAATCTTAATTCAAAGACCTTGTCTTCCAGTTCCTCCAAACTTTCTTCCACTACGAAAAAACAACCTGTAGACCAATTTACTCTATATATCTGCGCTCCATCCATCATCGTTGCTAACAATAATACCCAGGGAAGTGCAACTATCCACTCGATCAATATTCTTGCACCTATCATGTTGTCTTCGTCCTCGTTTTTTCCTGATCTAAGGGACTTAAGTCATTGGCTACACATCTCGAGGTACCAGTGCTAATTATGTTAAATTCATCCCATGCTGACACACAATTCCTATGTCTTTTACTACCATCATGTTTGTCTTCTTTACATTAATCTTCAAATTTATTATCGCACTCTGAACCCTCAAAACCTCCAAAAATTTATTCATTTCGCTAATATTTTTTTTATAGGACACTCCAATCATCTGCATAATATAAGTCCTGGGGATTTCTATCCTCCCATTTGATACCATGTTTTCTTGTAGCCCATGTTGTGTTCCTTGTTTTTCAGCCATGCTTCATTTGACCATCTGTTTTATTTGTTTATTTTTCAGCAATGGAAATTTCAAGTATGCATCGTCTATGTAATGGATTCTCATTTTGTTGTGGATATTCCTTCATATATTGCTGGAACGCTCACAACTTTAACTGTGATGATGAATTTGGACGTACCTCACGTCAGCATCCTATCCAAAATTGATTTACTGTCAGCATCATCAAGAAATAAAGTGGAACAGTTAAGTTTTCTAATTACTCCTTAACTATTTTATTCTAATGCTATTGAAACCTTGTGTCTTGGCTACACCTGTTATTAAATCATTTAAAACATAATGAAGATGAGATCTTCTATTCCTCGGTATGCGTGCAATTTACTAATCCATTTTCGCGGTAAGTGTATGCTTTCATAATGAGAGTTTCTGGAGTGGCATAAGCTTTAGATTACCGTTGTTAGCGTGAGTTTAAAATAATGTGTCAAAATAAAGTTTCAATAGTCTTCTTTATTTTTGATATCCAATGAATTTAATAAAATATGAAATAAAACAGAAACGGAAAACACATTATTTTTGAAGAAATTACCGTAATTATGGAGATTATTCGAAACTAAGAAATAACCACGTTTTCTTATAATCTAATTATCCTAATTACTCCTTGAAAAATTTAAAAGTCTTTGATTTGTTTTTACTGAAATTTGGATTTTTTAAATTTATTCTTTTGTTTTCTGGTCTGTTTTCCCCAGTACCAATTTCTCACCTAATTTCTTAGTACGGTATGTTTATACTAATATTGTTGCGACTTCAGACGTAGCCTGGTAAAGAACAAACTCTAGCCTAGAAAAAAACTAAATTTTGGAAACCCATTTTAACGAAAACCTGTCAAGTAAGGAATAACCGCCATTTGAAGCTGACTCAGGAATTATAACGTTTGTTTTGACTAATCTTGATGGCAAAAGTTAATTGAAAAAACAAATTTATGGAAATTTTGACAAATAGCCTGAAATCTATAGAAAATGGTGTCAGATCGAAATGAAACTGTTGGAATCACCTCAGTCTCCCTCTTGAGTGACAAGAAAAAACACTTTTTCGCAGGAGAAGCAAAATCATGTCTCTTTTTTTCCTTTTTTGTTTCGTCGCCGCTTGCCGGGCATTGAAACATAGAGAAATGTTTAATGGCTCATTTGAAAGCTAATTTTTATATCTACGTGTTTTTGATAAGTAACAAAAGTCAACATTTAAAAAAAATAAATCTATTTTTGACAAAATTGCATTTTCATAAACAATATAACACACGTATCCTTTGACTAGATAATATCCCACACGTATCTTTTCAACAGTTGCTTCTTTGAAGAATGATGCCATTCATTCAAAGAAGTAAGAATTGTAGTATTATACAAAAATTTGTTTTTATTAATTAATTAAAAAAATACTTTCCGAAAAGTAATTTTTTCAAAGAAATTTAATGGACTTTTTAAACTTAAGCTAAGCAGATACAAATAACTTCTAAATTACAAACTCAAAACGACCATAAATTACTATTAAAGAATAAATGAACCCAAAAACGAACAGAAATTAAATAAACAATCATAGCAAAAGCATACAACAAGTAATAATATAAATGAATAAACAGATCTTAAAGCGAGTAATTGTTAGATTGAATATGAATATCAAGCTTAAAACGAAAAAAAATTTCATATTGAAGCATAAATGAAACTTAAAACGAACAGAAGTTAAATAAACAATCAATGCAAACAAACATACAATAGATATTGATGTAAATTAATAAATAAATCTTAAAACGAATGAAACTTAAATTGAATATGCAAATCAAGCTTGAAACGAACAAAAAGCACCACAAACAAGAGTTTGGGTATGACCTCCTCTCACTGTAAAAGTCTAAAACCTACTGCGTCATTGGCGCTTTACTGAAAACCAATTTTATGACAAATATTTTCTTTTGTACTTGATATTGAAAATAAACATTACAATTATAGTAACATTTTGAACTGATGAGCTTTCAGCAATTAATATCATTATACATCAAATATTCATTTTAATTTATTAGCTCTTTTTGAAGTTGTTAAAGACGAATACAGTTTCCCTACAAACAAGTGTTTGGATACTGCCTCCTTTCCCAACTGTAAATAAAAACCAAAAACCTACTGCGTCATTGGCGCTTAACTGAAAACGGATTATATTACAAATATTTTCTTTTCTAGTTCTTACAGTATTGAAAATAAAAATACAATTACAGTGAAATAAATTCTTGAACTGATGGATCTTTCAGCAATTAATATCATTATACATCAAATATTCAATTTGGTGTTGTTTATACTTTCCAAAACTGTTCAAGACGCATATAGTTCTCAGTAAAGCGCCAATGACGCAGTAGGTTTTAGACTTTTACAGTGAGAGAAGGAGGTCATACCCAAACTCTTGTTTGTGGTGATTTCACTCTGAGAAAATGACCTACAAGTTTTAATTTCCATTCAAATGAACCCTCTCTGAAGTTTATACGAGCATACCTTCCATAAGAACCATATATGCCCCCAGAGCAATACTTACAACGCCTGCTCCGGCCCTGGGAGGGGGGGGGGGTGTCGACAGAGGAGTTTTTTCTTATCTGATCTTTGAACTATTTCAACGAAATGACCAAACGTATAAGAGTTTTGTAATATGATCTGTGAACTATTTTTAAAAAAATGACTACCGAAAATTTTTATCAGATGAATTTGGGGAAAGAGGGCTTGGGGGGGGCAGTAGCTCTCCGACCACTGTTAACTCTTAGAAAGAGCAGTAGAACTCTCGGTTTCAAATCGAATGAGCCCCTTTTGAAGTCTATATGACGACCCCTTCTATATGAAGTGCCTCTGGGAAAAAAATAAATGGAGTATAGGGGGAGGCTAGCTGCCCTCCAATCTTTTTTGACTCTTAAAAAGTGAAATACAAGTTTCAATGTCCAATCAAATGAGCCCTCTAGGAATTTTATAAGGGTATCCCTTCCATAGCAACCACAAATACCTCCAGGGCATAACTTACAACGCCTACCCCCGGGCCCGCGAGGGCTGTGTTGACCCCGGTGTTTTTTGTTATCGGAACTTTGAACTACTTTTAACAAAATGTCTTTCTCAAAATTTTTATCTGATGCATTTAGGGCGTGGAGGAGGGAGGAGGGGTTAGTTGCTGTCCGATCTCTTTTGACTCTTAAAAAGAGTTTCAATTTCAAACCAAATGGGCCCTCTCCGAAGTTTTTACGAGCATCCATTCCATAAGAACTATATATGCCCCTAGAGCATTACTCAACACGGCTGCCCCGGGGCCTTTGCGGGGTGCGTCGATACAGGAATGTTTCTTATCTGACCTTTGAACTATTTCTAATGAAATGAGAATTATAAAAATTTTATCGGATGGGCCTGGGAAAAAAGGGTGTGTGGGGGGGAGGGGCTAGTTGCCCTCGAATATCTTTTGACTCTTAAAAATTGAACTACAACTTTCAATTTCCAATCAAATGAGCCCCCTCTGAAGTTTATACGAGCATCCCTATCATAAGAACCATATACGCCCCCAGGACAACACTTACAACACCTATCTCCCAGGCTTTGGGGGGCGTTTTTGTTATCTAATTTTTGAACAATTTCCAAAAGACTGGCTATCTCAAAATTTGTAGGGGACGGGTTTTGGGAAAAAAGAGCGTGGGGGGGGGGCTAGTTTAACTGTATTGACTCTTAAAAAGTGAGCTAGAACTTTCAATTTCCAATCAAATGAGCCCTCTATGAAGTTTATACGAGCATCCCTTTCATAAGAACCATACATGCCCTTAGGGCATACCTTAGAACGCCTTCCCCTGTGCCCTGGGGGGGATGTATTGACACCGGAGTTTTTCTTACCCGAACTTTGAACTATTTTTTTTAACAAGATGTCTATCTCAAAATTTTCATCAGATAGGTTTTGAAAAAGAAGGCGTGGGGGGGGGCTAGCTTCCCTCGGATCTCTTTTGACTATTATAAAAGTGAGCTCGAACTTTCAATATCCAATCAAATGAACCCTCTCTGAAGTTTATCCGAGAATCCCTTTCATATGAACAATATATGCCCCAAGGCATAACTTACAACGCCTTCCCCAGGGCCCAGGGGGGCTTTGATGACACCTGAGTTTTTGTTATCTGACTTTTGAGAAATTTTTAACTTAATGGCTATCTCAAAATTTTTATTGGATGCATTTGGGGAAAAGGGGGCGTAGGGGGCTAGTTGCCCTCCAATCTCTTTTGACTCTAAAAAACTGAACTAGAAATTTCAATTTCCAATCAAATGAGCCATCTCTGAAGTTTTTACGAGCATTCCTTCAATAAAAACCATATATCCCCCCAGGGCATAACTTACAACACCTGCCCTCGGGCCCTGTGGGGCTGTGTTGACCCCTTAGTTTTCGTTATATGGTCTTTGAACTATTAAAAAAAAAGTATCTTACAGTTCTTATCGGACGGGTTTGAGGAAAAAAGGGGGTGGAGGGAGGGGCTAGGTGCCCTCCGATCTCTTTTGACTCTTAAAAAGTGAACTAGACTTTCAATTTCCAATCAAATGACCTCTTTTTGAAGTTAATACAAGAATCCCTTCCACAAAAACCATATATGCCCCGAAGGCATGACTTACAATGCTTGCCCCTGGGCCCTGGGGCGTCGTATCGACACTGGAATTTTTTTAATGTCATCTTTGAACTATTTTTAATAAAATAGGTATCTTAATATTTTATTGGATGTATTGGGGGGGGGGGAAGCTGGTTACCCTCCAATATCTTTTGACGCTTAAAAAGTGAACTAGAGCTTTCTATTTTCAATCAAATGAGCCCTCTCTGAAGTTTATACGAGCATTCCTTGCATAAGAAACATATATGCCCCCAGGGCATAACTTATAACCCTTGCCCCTGAAGACTGTAGGGGGAATGTCCTGCTCAAACATAAAATTTCCAGAAATTTCAACTACGTTGAACAAAATGGCTACATCAAAATTTTTATTGGATGTGTTTGGGGAATTGGTGGGCATGGACGGGGTGTCAGTTGCCTTGGAATCCCTCTCGACTATTGAAAAGGGAACTAGCCATTTAAATTTCCAATCGAATCAGCCCTTTCTGTAGTTTCTACAACAACACTGGCTATACTAAACCTTATATACCCCCAGTGCGTAACTTGCAACCATTACCCTGACGGCCGTGGGGGAGTTTTCATCCTCAGAGACATGATTTCCTGAACTTAAATCTACGTTTGAAAAAATACCTGTCTCAAAATTTTGATTGGATGTGTTTGGGGAAAAGTTGGGCGTGAGAGGGCGGTTAGTAGCCCTTCAATCACTTTTGGCTATTAAAAAAGGGCGCTAGCCCTTTGAATTTCTAATCAAATGAGTCGTTTTTGAAGTTTCTATGACAACGCCTTCTATAAAAACCTTATATGCCCCAAGGGTATAACTTAAAACCCTTGCCTTGAGGGTTGTGGGGGAGTGTCCTCCTCAAAAACATATTTTATTTTTGGACATCAACTACGCTGAACAAAATGGTTATCTCAAAATTTTGATTGGATGTGTTTGAGGGAATGATGGGCGTGGGGGGGGGGGCTATTTGCCCTCCAATCACTTTTGACAATTAAAAAGGGCACTAGACCTCTCGATTTCCAATCGAATGAGCCCCCTTTGAAGTTTCTACGACGACCCTTTCCATATTCCATATGAAGTGCCTCTGGGAAAAAATTATAATAATAATAATAAAACATTAGAGCCGTATGTCCTTTACTATAGGCAACACTATAGCGTTTTCTCTGATGGGACAAAAATATCGAGGGGGGCGGGTTCAAAGCAGTTAACAACCACCACTACCTATGGATACGACCTTTTATATATATAATATATATATGTGTACATATGTATATATATGTGTTGTGTGCGTACATATGTATATATATATATATATATATATATATATATATATATATATATATATATATATATATATATATATATATATATATATATATATATATATATATATATATATATATATATATATATATATATATATATATATATATATATATATATATATATATATATATATATATATATATATATATATATATATATATATATATATATATATATATATATATATATATATATATATATATATATATATATATATATATATATATATATATATATATATATATATAAACCAAAACTGCAACCGACGGCAGGCTTTACTAAAATGGGGGTTTTCGTTCCACCTTGGCATTTCTGTTCCGATTTGAATTTTTTTTAGTAGATATGGCGATAATTTAGGCTACTCTCAACGCGTGTACGATTCTATAGCAATAGGTATTCAGTGATAACTGCTTGTCAGTCTTACCTAAGCCCGAATTAGTCTCCAATTGGTGATAAGGCAGTTTAATTTTTGACAATATTTTATCAGAAACTAAATTGTAAGTTGGGACATCAATATTTTGCCACTCCTGTTTCCAGACACAGCGGCTAGGATTCTTAAGTGAGGTACTAGGATTACTTGAACCAACGCGGAACATATTCGAAACCGGTAGATGGTCAAAAGACTTATTGCATTGGGAACCCGGGAAAAGGGGTGAATTGTATTTGGTTTCGTCGAAAGAAAAAAGTCGAGATTGGATCTAGACCCACTGTTATGCACATATGAAAATGCCAGGTCGTTATTAATGACCGTGAGTTGAGGACAGGCACCAAGAAGGATCTCTGTCCTGGGGCTATCAGTATCACTAAGATTACAGTTATATCCCTTGCAACGATAACAGTAAGGTCTATCTTCTATGCCTCTGACACAGCATTTCCAAGCTTATTACAAGCTATGCGGAACTTCCGCTCTGAGTGTAAGTCACGGTAATCAGTAGGCATATATGTTAAAACACAGCAACGTCTAAGAGTTGAACCAACATAAAGAAATCAGAAGACGAAATTGGCAACCCAGACACACCAAATACTTCAATTCAACAATCAAGTTGCAGCCGGGATAGTCCCTCTTTCGATAAGAAATGCTCCTGTAGACGAAGTACATCTCAATCCGCCGTGAGCTGACATAAAAGAGGATTTTTATTGATCACTGCTCCATCTATATTCCAAGAAATAATTCTTACAGAGCGACTCATTTTAATAGTTTCTGCGCTACAGGGCACTTATACGTGTAGCACGGGTGGTCAGTTTTACCATTTAGCGCAAACTTCAGGGCTTGCTCACGAGGACTGTCTTTAGAGTTCTTATAATAATAACGATAATTTATTTCAACCCTCTATACATACAAAAATTCACTTTGAGGATATATATATATATATACATATATATATATATATATATATATATATATATATATATATATATATATATTATGTTTAAGAGGTAATTACTTGGCAAAAGCAAAAAAAAAAAAAAAAAAAAAAAAAAAAAAAAAAAAAAAAAACTGTCGTCCTAATCCAGCAATTGAGACAAATGTGCACTTGAACGAGGCTCTCACCTTACGCATCCATCCAACTACCTAGGACCAAACAGTATACCCAAACCATCAACCAAATAGAAAAGTCCAAATCCATGCAAAGTTGTCATCAATAAATGTAAGTCGTTGTAAAATTACCAGCAAAAGCACCTTAAATCTAGCAAAATATTTCCAAGTAAAACCTTCCATTTAGGGCTCATCAGAAGAAATACCACCGGCCTTTACGGGTTTCGAGGCTTTACATTCCTTACCCAGCACGGTGGCGCCTCTACCATAAGATCTATATGGTAGCCCTATGTCAGGTAAAACCTGTGAAATACATGCATACTAGTCAAGCTATTAAAAATTACATACAAAAAGTGTTTCAATGTTTCCATAGTAAAATCCCAGAGGTCACTGAAAGAGACCATTCTGGAACAAATGAAGACATGTCCAGATGTAACTTTTATTGGTATCTGGAACCAATTACCAATTTAAAGATCCTCAAGCTTGTTTGAAACCCCTAGAAACTCAAACATCCATAAAAAAGAAAAAAGCGCACGAGAATCTAGATTAAAATATCATCCAGTATTTCTTTATAATTTTTTGTATATTTACTTAAGAGTTCATGATACATGAAACTAAATTTTTTGAATTGCCAACTAATTTTTTTGGCTGAAAAACCTCTTAAGATCAGTTTTTCGCTCACCTTTTTACATCTATTTTTAAAATCTGTGTAATTACTGCATATTTTGCATACCTAAATAATTGGGAATAATAAGCCGAATAAGTAATATTTGAATGTATATTACTTTCAAGATATGGAAAATTAATTACTTCAAAATTAAAATCATCCGTTTTATTATATAATTTAAAAACTAATTTATTATTATTTGAAATATTAATGTTTAAATCTAAGAAATGGTCGGAGTATCTCATCCCATAGCTAGGCTCAAGAATTAACTCTTGTGGATAAATATTTTTTGAAATCTCAATAAACTCTGCAAAATTTATTACCGAGAGATCGTCCAGATATCTTTTATTATTTGAAAGGTTATATTTTATATTGCTTGGGCTATTTTTATTTATCATATATTCATATTCTAATTGACTTAAAAACAGGTCTGCTATGAATGGACTAGCATTCCCATCCATAGGAATACCTACAGTTTGTTTATATAAATTCCCAATAAATCTTATAAATGTATTAAATAGAACATATTCCAATAAATCGCATACCATATCCAAGCTATAACATCTTGAATTAATAGTGCTTCTAAAGAAATTCGTCCATCGGGCTTTTTTATTAAAAGTATCAATTTTCAAAAATCCGATATTAGACAAAAGAATAGATTTCTTTATCACCGTTTTCAATTTTTCGAATAATAAATTTAGTTAAAAATTTTTATAAAAATTTTTAAAATAAAATGACTCGACGCTTTCAGCTGAAACATTCACCAAAGAATCTATCATTTGTGACGAGTTATTAACACTCTAATATGTGTTAAAGTTAGAAAATTTTTTAATTCCGGAGCAATATGTTTTAAATTTATTTCTAATTTCTCCTAAACTTAAAGATAGATCAGTAGCCGCAATTCTGGTAGGACACCGTTCTGCCACGTCAATAAAACGGTTTCTTGGTTTTTTTTTGCTAAATTTAATCATAATATATAATAAAGGATACTGTTTATCAGTATCATTTATTTTGATATAAAAATTTTTCAATTTTCCTTATTCTATACTATCCAGTACTCTCGCATAATACATAGTTGAATTTTATTATGCCTTTTTTTCTTGTAAATACTTTTATAAAAAATAACTATAGAGTTTCTGACAAATTATGGCAAAACTATTGCTAGCTTTATCAACTGGTACAATTATAAATTCAATCTGTATATTAGCAATTGCTTGTTTCATATTGGCATTATAAAATATTGAATTTTTCAAAGAGTCTGTAAGATTAATTCTATACATGTTATTTCTTACACTAGTCAAAATCAAGTTTATCCAATTCTGAAATCTATCTTTAGTAATTTTCTGCTTTTTGCACCAATTATCAACAAATAAGTTTAAATCATTCTTAAATCCCCTAAGAATATCTGCTGGCCTTATGTGGTAAGAAAAACGGAACTTAGCCCCCATTTTCATTATCTTTTGAAGATCACGATGCTTTATAATGGACAAATCCCCCGTTACAACATGCTCTTAAGTTTGATCTACATACGGTAAAAATTGCTCGCAACTACAAACCGGTTTCCAATTACTCCCCCTGTCCAGTTTTTTAATTATTGAATTATAGTTAAAAATCATTTGACCAATTGTTTTTGAAAATTATATGTTAAAATTGGACTACCATTATATACCAAATAAAATGGAAGGGCATTCTTTACTTTCCGCTGGTTTAAGATTCTAGACAAATTAATATCTTCTATTTGTTTAGAAAAAAAAATAATAGACAAATATAATCTATTATCCTTTTTTAAAATTTTTTCAGATGTAATGTAATTTAAGATAAATTTTTATTTAGCTAAAATACAAACTGCATAATAAATTAAATTTTTTTTTTATTTAAATGTTGCAATATTTTTTTCAATCCAGAATACTTTTGTTAAATTATTCCTTAATAACTTATTTAGATACTGTATTAAACTAATCAGTTCGTTAGACTCAAATATGTGATCTAAATATATTAAAAATGCATTTAAATCTCAATATTTATTTTTTTTATTTTTCCTATTTCCTCTTGATCGTTTTTTAAGTTTAGTGGGGTAATTGAAAGAATGGTTCTTAGTTAAACCATTGATACAATTAGCAACTACATTTGACACGTCTCCGTGTTTCGCAACTCGATCATTTAGCCCAGAAGGATACGCAGTAGCCAGACCATGGATCCAATACTCTTCTTGTTTGTTTTATTTAAAATTTTTTTCCTCTTTATTAAAGTTTTCTAGTTAAATATTTTATAAAATTGTAATAATGACACTAGATACCGAGCGAGTACAATTATTAAAATGTTGATATATATAAATATTAGTTTTTTACTTATTCACTGGAGGTTTATTTCACAAACATATCTTATATATATTGTTAATTGTTTCCCCCACATATAGTCACTTCGTAGAGAAACTCAATCCGCTTGTTACCTGCAACCCTACTGTGCTATCAGGATTCCTCAAGTTGGAATGCGATCCTAGCCCCACACCTTTAATTAGTGAAGTAAAAGAGGCATTCACAGTCTCAAGAAAAATAAAGCCCCAGGCCCTGATGGCATCCCTACCGAGCTGCTTAAAGTTGGATCTCCTATGCTAGAGGACATACTACATAAAGTGGCTGTCGTCGTGTGGTCAACAGGCCATTTCCCAAAAGTATGGGTGAAGGCGGTCATTGTAGTGTTCCACAAGAAAGGCCCTAAAACGACTGTGACAATTAACGACCCATAAGCCTTACAAGTCATCCAGCCAAAGTCATAACAAGGATCCTTCTAAATCGAATCAGAGCCATAACAGACCACATCGTCAGTGACTATCAGGCTGGTTTTTGCCCTGGACGGTCTACCACCGACCAGATCTTTGTAGTGAGGCAACTCGCAGAATGGTACCTTGTATCTGGCAAAGAAATCCTCTTACATTCATTGATTTTAAGCAGGCCTTTGATCTAGTATAGTGAAATGGACTTTGGCATATACTAGCCCACTATGGCGTTCCTGAAAATATAGTCAACATAGTCAAAAATAAGTATGACAATTACCGTAGCTGTGTTCAGACCCCAGAAGGCCAAACAGAAGAGTTTGCTACAATTTCGGGCGTGCTACAAGGCTGCATACTTTCACCGCAACTTTTCAAGCTCTTTTTACATGCCATATTGTCCCTGTTTGAGAACAATGTACGAGTGAATGTTAACGGTACAGTCATCGATAACCTAGCTTATGCTGACGACCTCGATAAGCTAGCAGAAACTGAGTCCAGTATACAAGCCCAAGCCTCCGAACTTGAAACAGCTGCAATTAGCATTGGTATGTTCATAAACCCAAAGAAGACCAAAGCGATGCGCACCACAAAAGACCCAAACCCATCCCCTGTTCATGTCGTAGTAAGTGGCGAAGAAGTCGAGTCGGTGACCAAGTTCGTGTACCTAGGGAGCCTAATATCTTCAGACAACAACTGCTCTGACGACATAAAACGAAGACTAGCCCTAGGAAGTACAAGCTTCAAGAGGCTACTCCCCCTCTTTAAAAATAAATACCTATCTATGCAACTGAAACTTCGACTTATCGACTCTAATGATACCTGTTGTCATGTACGCCTGCGAAACGCGGACACTGAAGGTCGAAGATGACCGCAAAATTTCGGCTTTCGAGACAAAATGCCTCCGACGCATTGCCGGAATCACATACCAAGACAGAGTCTCGAACGAAGACCTTCGGAAGAAGCTGGAACGGGAAACTACTATTCTCCAAAAAGCGCGCCTGCAGAAACTTAGGTGGCTGGGCTACTTACAGTAAATGGAGAACTCGCGCCTGCCAAATGTTGCCTTCGAAGGAAGGGTCCACGGTAGCCGCCCACCTGGAAGACCTAGGAAGAGATGGCGTGACAACTTCGGAAGCGACCTCTTATGCCTTCTGAGACAAGCTGACGACCGGGCCTTGTACAGGAAACTGATCCAGGAACGTGTGAAGGAGATAGCACCAACGCGATCCTTGAGGACGTCCGGGACATAAGTCAAAGTAAGCCATATATATCTTTTTACGCCTCCCTCATAGAGATTAAATTGGTCCTAGATCTGAAAAAAACTAATTAGGGCAATAACTGTTACTTCTTATTTCGGTTGATGTCCGGCAACCTCTTTGGTAGATATCCCTCTAACCAGGATTTGGGGACTTTTCATCTCGACCCCTCCGACTCTACTGAGGACATATTAGTCACAGACAGGCCCAACTAGGATTCTGCCTATTGTACCTTTTGACCCCATCTATATTTGTTAGGATCATAAAAAACCTACGTAAGCAGTAATGCTGCTCTTAATACACTCCGTTTCGACTTATGATTGTATTTCACTCATGAAAACTAAAAACTTGATAATGTTGTTTATAAAATTACCTTAAAATTACCTGTGTTTTGAGTACAATTGTGATGGGAATAAGGTTTCTAGAATTATTTGAAGTCTTCAATCATTCTTGACATTGAACTAATGTTCAAAACTAAAGATACAACAGAACAGGTTGAACAAATAACTCTGTGTCGTCAACACAGAAATGATAAATGAAAAGGGAAAATGTTCACTTGAAACTTATCTAGTACTTGGTTCTTCCCTGGCCATCTTTGGCGCATAGGGCGTAGACGAAGCCTTGTAGACATCTTACACAGGCACTGTGGCGAGAACATCTTTCCACTGGGGATTGAGTCACTCGCGCGCTCATCAAAGGCCACGGTTGTACCTGTGCTTGAGCGCATTTCTCGGTCTGTCTCTCTACCAACGCCCGCATGGCCGCCATTACTGCATTTGATGCGGTATTCTTGGCTTCTCCATCCGAAGAACGTTTCCAAGATGACTTCATCTTTTCTTTTTCACCAATTCAGAAATAAGTGGCTTGGCGGTTCTCTGACAGATTCCAATGTTACTAACTTTTGCCACTCCCCCCGGACTTTTAATATGCGCCTCAAGCACATTTTTTCGAAAGCTGTGACTCTTTTCTCCGTTGTTACATCAAGTTTCTCGCAATACTGGCTTGAAAGTATCAGATTATTGTAAGCTGAGTCATAAACAACAGTTTAGGGTCTACAGCATAAATTTTCGTTGACAATCCGATAGTTCAAATTGAGAATTCAGAATACTAATTAAGAATCCCTCAAATTTTCAACAGCGCAGCTGCTCTGAATGCGGGAAATAATTTTGTTTTGTTGTGCTGCATGCATGTAAAATTCACGGGCTTTTCAGTGAAAACTGTCGTTTTTATGCTTTTGGTTTCGATTTTACGTTGAAATTAGATTAATTAGATTTTCTTATTGGCTAACTTACAAAAAAGCAAAGTGTATTATCCCCGGAAGTGACCACTCTTGCAGTAGATGTAGCCAAGATATTGACATGGCTTTATATTGTTGAATTGGCCTCTTTTTGCTGCGATGAGTTTCTTAGTTCCTTTAGTACTATATTATGTATTTCGGTAAGTAGAAGATAATAGTGTAAATAATAGAACTTGTCAATTAAAGATGGGCACATTAGAAGCTTAATCATAAACTATATCTCCAAGCAGGATGAAACCCCCCGCCCCAAAATAGGTGCAAATGATCCTGATTATGTCATATTCAACTGAAAGGACTGTTCACGTGACGATCTATGTAGCCCTTTCACTGGAGGCTGTCTATTATCATTCTGATCTTTGAAAAGGAGATACGGCTAAATATTTAAACATCAGAAGATATCCCAAATTGATTTATTTGTGAAATTTTTTGCAATTGAACCACTAAACCGACTCTGAAACGCTCGTGGTAGCAGCACAAAACCTAACCAGAGAGGTTTCAGATCAGGGATTAGTTGCTCTAACCAAATATTTAGCTTAAGGCAGATTATGGGGCAAAGATTTAAATAAGATCCAGATGCTCATTGACTTCATCCGCTGTTGACAGAGGGATGTGAAACGCTTTGTAGGACACTGAAAGAGAGGATGGAATACCTGACAAGTTGACCCACTTGATCCGGGCATACTATACGGATACAAAAGCTTAAGTCAGAGCCGACGGCCTTTCCTAACTCTTCAATGTTGTCCTGGGGGTAAGAGAAGGATGCTCCCTGTCTCCAAACTTGTTTAACTTTGTAATATATTAGATCCTTAGTGTTGTTGAAGTGTGTCAAGGAATAGTGATAAGCCTGTCTTTGTCTGTAACTGATTTATATTATGAAGACTATCTTAACATAATTAAAGCTATGCTTAATGACCTATCTGCTTCGAGGAAATCTGTAGGTCTCCATGTAAGTTAGCAAAAAAGGAAGTCTATGAGTACAAGTGGAATCGTGTAAGATATTAATTCGTTGAAATAGCTTAGCTCTCTGATGAAACCCTATGGCAAACCGAAGATGAAATCTAAGATCTTGTTTCTTAGGCTTCGGCTGATTTTTTCTGTCTGAAGAAACCGCTATGGAATAACCACCAAGTCACTCTAAAGACAAAACTGTGAATAGCTATTGCAGTGATAATGTCTGTAATGCTCAATGGCCTATGACATCTGGCCGAAAAAAAACACTTGGATGCCCAAGAACAGGATGTTTTTTTACTGCAAATGCCTTCAGTATATTCTGAAGGTCGGTTCGTGTAAATGAATTACCGATGATGCTACCCGCAATAAAGCTTGAAACCGGCCACCCATATGAAATGTCACCACAAACAGAAACATTCGGTGGTTTCCACGTACTGCGACACCCTGACGACGCGATGTCTAGTTTCTTCCGCTATCTTCGTGGAGGAAGCGAGCTGGTAGTCCAAGAAAACCCTGGATATCTAGCATTAAGTCCGAAATGCAGCCACTTGACGGGTCGAGCAAATATAGCAGACGGTGGGATTGAGACTGGTTTTTGATAGTTGATCAACTGCGGGCAAACCCTCCTGGAGCCAAACGTGTTGCCCAATCTCGAATGCCAGGAATGAAGCGATGCATGTGAAGCAAACGTCATGCAGTATGAGGCAATTACAGGAAACTAGGTAGCTGTTTTTGGTTAAGAAGAGGGTTATCGCCTCTGTTATGGGACCTTAATATAAAATGTAAAATCAGGCTTCCAAACAGAAATATTCTGCAATATTCCTGTAACTGGACACTGACAATATATCATATACTCGGTTGTTCAAACTAAAACTGTACTTTAAAAATTGAAAAATGCATTCCAATGGTCCGAAAATAAATAATTTATCCTAGAGGGTAATATATCATTTATTTTTGTTGCCGTCTTTTGGAACTAGTTGGTGCAACCTTCCAACTCTGTAAGGTTTCCTTTTAGGAGTGCCAAAATTTTTTTTTTTTTTTTTTTTTTTTTTTTTTTTTTTTTTTTTTTTTGAGAAGAGTCTGAAATTTTTCCTGGAATGGTATTCTGACAGTTTCAGAGGAAACTGACAGTTTCAGAGGAATGTATGCTTCACATCGTATGATGTGAAGCATCGTATTAATGGGATATATACTTTCAGGTTTCTTGACCCAAGTGAGCGCGGTCTATCAGAGCAGATCGACCCAAATCCCTGGATGCAGAAGCACACAAAGCTTATGAAAAAAATTGCCAAGATTGTTGATGATTATGGATTTGTTCATTTCATGCCCTTAAATATAACGGATGAAACAAGCATTGCTGAAGTTTTGACTTATGTAAGTTTCATGCTACCAAATATTGCAGGATATTTATTTTACATAGTAATTAACCTCGGTCTTTGGCTGATGACACGTTTACACTTGATTGGCACCACATTTGTATGGGAGTACGTCGTAATCTATTTGAAGGGGCATGTTCAAAATGACTGATGTTGCTGAAACTTGGCTTTTAACTTAATTATTAGAAAAGTCTGGTAAGATGTTATCCCCCTTTTTTTAATAGGTAATATATCCAGGAATCCTGAAATCTCCTGATTGTTCACATGTTTGCCACGCCACCGCTTTTCCCTGACAAATCCGTGTACGAACTTGTTTCATATATCAATCATCAAATTTTGAGATAAAAAACATTTGATATCTATCATCAAATTTTGTATTTATTTATGTAATTTGTGGTGACTAGGTCCTCCTTAAAATAGATTAAATAAAGTTAAAAAAAGTTTTTGATTAAGTGTGCCATAAAGTGAAACTAGAAGTACATAAAAACATTATTTATACTTATTTCCATGGCGATCACTCTTTTGTGTGTGTGTTTTATAGTAAAGTTTTAAGTTGGTTTTAAACGTTTCAATATAACTTTTGATTGGTGATCTTTGATTACGACTGGGGTTATGATGGGGACAATATAACTTTGTCGTTATTTAGATCTTTGGACGTTATTAAGATGATGATAACGAAGCAATTACTTGGTATAAAAATTTGACTTTCTTCAATTTGACTTACTTACAATTTTGACTTGCTTCTTCTTCTTTTTGAGATTCTACTTCTCGTTGCTCTGCCATCGCCATTTCTTCAATGCGCTTTTGAAATTCTCGTTTCAAAATCAGAGCCTTTAATTGTTTTTCTTGTTTTGAATTTTGCCCTTCCAGCCCCAATGATTCTGATTCACTGACTTTTTGGTCACGCCTGGGGTTAGACTGTTTTTTGTTGTTTTTTTTTTTATCACGACCGGGGTTATGTTGGGGACAATATAAATTTGTTGTTATTGAGATCTTTGGACATTATTAAGATGAGGATAACGAAGCAATTACTTGGTATTAAAATAATTAGTGATGTGGTGCCAAACGCTACTTTTTCATTACCGAAGTCATTAAAATTAACTCTATGTTTATTGTGAAAGAGCAGGTTTGGTGGTTTAAACATCACTTAGACATAGCTTTATTCGGTAAGAAAAAAAGTATTTCATAGTTAATCTATATACCGCTATAAGTGAATAATAAAACAAAATCTCGAGATCTCGAGATTTTGAGAAAACAAGATCTCGTCCTGCTTAATGGGGCATCTGATGGGAGAATGCTGCGGTGTTTTCTTGTGGAGTAGCTATTTGCGGAAGATTCCTAGTGTTAAGGAGCGGTAGAGTAGGCGTCTCGGTCGGCTTTCATAATTAACGATATACTTAGCACGCTAGAATTGAAATTTCTTATCCGTCAGGACAGGGGTTTGAGTCCTGGTGTCGCTGTTTACTTGGTTTTAGAACGGGGGACAGTGGCTTGACTCTGTAAGCCCAGCCAGAGTTGACCCAACTGTGAATGGGTACGGGGGAAATCTGTGGAAGGTAAACAAGAAGGTTGTGCGAAAACACAAGATGGCCCCCCAGCACCCTATTGCAGTTTCTGGCTGAAGAGCCATGAAGCGGAGAACAGTACCGCCAGTAGGGACTGTGAAGTCCAGTGCCGTATTATTTTCTATTCTTTTATGGTTAACTGAGGGCTTATGAAATTTCTTTGAATAACTGTGTATTTTTCTTTGATTGATTTGCTATGTGAAGAATTCATTCTTGCTTTAGTTAACAAACAGGTATGTTAGTTGCATTTCATTGTACGTTCACCAGAATGTTTAAGACTGTAGCTATAATAATCCAAGTTGAAAGTTAGAGCCTTATTTCGTAGAATCTTCAGTAATAGTGGAGTTTGTGTTTCCCTCCAAAGAAAACACTATAATAACAAAATTCTCATTTCATTACATTGAAAAAAATGTATATTCAATGGATTTTCATAGTTGCATCCAGGATAAACATGTCCAATATAGACAACTCTCTTTTTTTTAACTTGTTCTGCTTTGTCTAGCAAATGTATGTTGTTCTCAATCGAGCGACATTGCTTTATATGCAGAACATTTGCTTTATATGCAGTTTTAAGCCTGGGAGTATCAGAATCAAATCTGCATATGGTTGCTTGCGTTTGTGCGGTAGTATTTGTTGACTTGATCACGGTTTGGCTGTGTAGTAGCGTAAAAGTGTGATTGGGTCGGTTGGATTGTTGTCTGTGTATCAGAAGGATTTATGTTAAAAAGCCAATACTTTATTTATAATAAACAACTGGAAATTAGCTTTTTTAAACATAGTGTTGTCCACAGTGGTGGATTCAGGGGGCGATGGGGTGCTCCCCCCCCCTAGCGTAGTCTAAATTAGTGTAATTTACTTAATTAACCCAAGTTTGCGTTAATCAAACTTGGTTTTAACGCAAGTTTATCGGATAAACTTATTTTGCTCCCCTCCCCCTAAACAAAATCCTGGATCCGCCCCTGGTTATCTAGGACATTTAATAAGAAAAAAGTAGTTCAGGATTTTATAAAAGCAATAAAATGGCTTATAGACAACACGCTGACGAATTAACGATAGCAAATTATGCTCGTAATACTAGCAAATTTTGGTTGTGCTGCTAGTAGGATTAATGTTCATTTTCAGTTTGTTTATTGCAAAAATTGAATTTGGTAGTCCTTTGTATTGTAACGACATTTCTAAATAAGATATGTATATCTAACTATAGGCTAATATCAAATAAACATCTTTTCCTCAAAATGCAGATATTCATTTACAAATCGTTGAATTTGTGAGTGTCACTATGAACACTGTTCTATTATTTTTCAATCAGATTTACTTTGGCTTAAGTCTTCGCCGTCTTTTAAGGTAGTCGTCTCTTTGTTCTCGTGTCGTTGACAGTAGCCTTCGTGATCTTCTGCTGAGTGTAGCGGATCCGGAAGGCGTGGAAGCAAGGATATGTTTCCACTTCTCTGGCAAAGGACTTCTAAAGCGCCAACATAAATGTGACCATGAAAAATATTTGGAATACGTCAATGGATCACAAGGAATTGCCAAATCATTATTAATTCTGACTTTCCGATTAAGTGGACGTTGTCGAGTCTCCGAAGGGATTGCAGCTTTGACTGCATACGAATATGTAATTTTAATAAAAAATTATATTTCAGATCGACATTCGTTGTCTTCAATTTGGTGAAGATGAAGATGTGAAAATCATAGATCCTCCAGATCCTGTGGATGATGAATAACTTAGTTTAGCCATTTTTCCTATATTCTTTTATTGAATTGATTAACTTTTAAATAAAAACAAAAAGCTAGATTTTACTCCAATTTAGCAACCCGAAATAACAAAAATGTTTCCATTTTTACATTTATATTATTACGTATATACATTATTATACTATATATTGTATTATTACTGTATTTTTATTAGTATATTGTATTATTATTTACTTATGTATTATACCATACTGATTTAATTATTATACCTTAATGTAATATATTCATATATAGTATAAGTATGTTTATAAATTTTATACATAATAAAAATATTCCATAATTTTAAAACCTTAAATTACCAAGGACAGTGAAAATGAATTCTGATCGTCTGAATTGGTTAAGTGGAAACTTACACAGCGAATGTTTATCTTTAAAATTAATAAAAACGTGAATATTTTTTTTTAATTAAAAAGGCCTCCATATGCATTATGCAGTTTTTCGTAGTCGTGGGCTCCAAATTTAAAATAGGTGAAACTCAAATGACAAATCAGCAAAAATTGGGAGCTAAAAACGTAAAACGTATGACCATTTCCAAGTAATATCTGAATTTCAAAGGCGAGGCAGAAAAAAGGCTGCTCCTGCTGCAAATATAAATATGACACTAAACTGCTTAAGAAGATGTAGATTGTTTTTGGAAGTATTGTGTTTTATAATCAACAAACTGTTAATTTTGGAATTTATGGAGACGATAAGTTTTCTAAAATTTTACCAATCAGTTTTACTTACCTATATTTACTATATTTATGGATGCATTTTGAACACTGACGAAATGTTGTACTGCTCTAAAAACTTCATAATTTGAAACGACCAAAAGAAAAATCTTTGAAAACTGAGGTTTTTGGGTATGAATAGAACTAAAATAGGTCCAGGGGGGAAATGTTTTGTTCTGGTAGTTCATGGTACTCTAGATATATAGCTTGTGATATATACTTTAGCAGCTGTCAGAAGCAAAGTGATTTCAGGGTTACCTCCTCCCTCCATGATCACCTTAATGGAACTAATCTACTGGTTTGGAGCATGGAAATCTACAAATTAGAAAGTGATTATCAAGATTTGAAAAAAAAAACAGAGAGGGAAAAAACTTCAAATATTGAACTAGTCCAAAATTCGTCTAAAAGAAGAATCACATCGAAAAAACTGCTGTTTTTATTGATACCGCAAAAAGTATTCACTTGAATGAAGACATTCATACATGATTGTATAGATATGTCATATGAAATGATTGTCCAGCACCAAGGAAAAACAGCCAAAAACCAGCACAGTATCTACATAACAGCCGATAGTGGAGAAGATTGTGACCAAAGAGTGTCAGTTTCGAATAAAAGAGTTATATAGCACCTTAAGCGAAATATACTCCATTCAAAGATTAGAATAAAAATCATCGAATGACGACAGTATGTTAACAATCAGGGCTAATCAGAGAGATACCACCAGCCTAAATGGCGTCGGTGGTTTTGTTTCAAATAACATTGTTTCACTTCATCTTCATTTCTTCTCACCTTTAAAAAATAGACCTACTCGATTCGGTTTACAAGGGTTGTGCATTTTGCAGGAATTTATTTAAGGTGAGCGGATTCAAGCTCGTCAAAAAGATTCTAAAGGCAACTATATGGAAAATTTGCAAGCATAATGGACATAATAGCAAGCATTTGGCCATAATGGGGGAAGAGGCTTGGGGGGTAAGTGCCTGAGAGTAACAAGTTTTTAAACGACTCCCTCCAATGGTGACCGAAAATCTGAAAAACTAAATTTTGATAGAAATAGATGCATATAAAGAATTGACTCTATGCGGATTCTAAATATTTAATATTCATCAAGTTTAATGTTATCCATCAAAAGTGACAAGCCTGAGAAAACTTACAAAACGGGGAATTTTGGATTTTTTGCCAGAACAAAGATCATGGATGCGTTTTTTGTTTTCCAAGGGGGGGGATCGAACCAATGGTCCTAGAATTTCGGGAGAGGGCTCGTTTGAACGGAAATGTTAAATTCTAGCGCCCTTTTTAAGCGACCAAAATATTGGAGGACAACTATCACCCCTCCCTCGCCCCTTTTACCCCAAAGTCGTCTGATCAAATTCTTCAGATAGCCGTCTTGTTCAGCATAGTTGAAAGGTCCAATAAATATGGCTTTGGGGATGACATGACCCCGTCAGAATTTGCGGGGGAAGGGCTGCAAGTTAAGAATTTTACCCACTGTTTACGTATAGTATTTACAATTGGGAAGTATAAAGACAATTTTCGTGGAGAGGGGGGGGATTTTATTTGGATGGATGTTTTACAGGGGAATTTTTCGATTGGAAGGGAAGTTTCCTCGGACAAATTTTCCTGGGAAAACTACTCGTGGGAATTTGCCAGAATTTACTTACGAAATTCGTTTTACTTGTCTTATTTTACTTGTTGGCGACTCCATTGAACATATGATGCTTTTCTGGGGGAATTTTCGGCGGAGTTTGAATTCTCTGGGGGATTTTTACATGGAGGGGGATTTTCCTCGAGAAAAATTCAAAAATTATCCTTGGGGATCTATCATCAGGAGAATCTCTATGGGAAAATTCTCCGCGGAAGAAACTTCTCAATGGAGGAAGGAGGATTTTCGGGGGAGAATTTTCACATAGGGGGGATTCCGCCATGATCTGAAATACGATCAAAAACTAAATAAAAACAAGTATATTTTAAAAATGAAAGAATGCTGAGGAGAACTTATCAGGAGGAACCGTCCGCAAGAAATTTTCGAGGGGGACTTTGCATCGAGGATGGAAATGTCCAGGGTGAATTCTTCGATTTTTTTTCCACTGAAAGTAAGGAGCAATATTAAAATGAACATGAATTTTTCTGTATTTGAGGGAGAATACCCTCTCCTCAATACCCCTTTCTTCACCCTAAAATTTTTTATTTCTTTTAAAAAAGCTTCTGATTCTAGTTAAATGGCCCTTGTGTTTAAGGAGTCATTTGAAAGGAATTGGGGCAAAAAGTCGGCGGGTTATTGAAGAGGGGGTATCTCCCCTCATACATGGAATAATTTCTTTTCGTTTCAAATTTTAATGTTTAAACTTGTCATGTTTCTTTAATTTAATAAAGAGCATGTATAGTTGTCACATATTGTCACAACAAAGATAAAGGGAGGAGGGAGATGGAAAAACTCCTTATTGCACGAACCTCAAAGGGACCTAATGTAAAAAAAAAAATTTGAAAAAATGCCATATACAGGTGTTTTTGACAGTTATTCATTAGCCACCACTTGTTTTTATAGGAAAGATTCTTAGACCCCCAAAATACAGCAAAACAGTTTTGATAAGGTTAAAATTTTTCTGTTTCTAACATTTTGTGGGGTTAATTAGGAGGGGGGTGTCTTTAAATACTTATTAAAAACGAAAAATAAATCCCCCCTCCCCCTGCTATATTTCCGTAAATTGGTGCCCCTGCTAACGCATAACACATTAAAAGACTTCTAAGAATCGAGAAAACGAATGAAATAAAAGAGAATGGATTGGACGGTCCATCTTATTTTGATTGTGTTAACTATTAACGTTAGTTCAGCTAACAAATGTTGTACAAGGCCTTTTGAACTACCGCAATCGATTTTACTGTGTAATATTGAGGGAAAAATAAGAAATTACTGATTTAACTCAGAGATGGCAGTAATTGCCAGATTCTACAAAAACAAAGATGTACTCATCTTCATTGACAAAGATCTTATTACAAATGGTAAATTTCAGTTAAGTGGGCAAAGAAAAATAAAGGAGCCTGCACTAATGTTACCAGTTTTAGTCTAGCCAAAATATACTTTATTTTGCTCAAATGCAGGCTGCCAAATGTTTTTGACAGCCAAATTTGTTTTGACAAACAACATTCTTAGATAGGCCAAGTTACAATAGGCTTGTGCCAATTCAAAGGACCCTGTGTGCGACTAACATGGTTTCAATCAAGTTCAGCAAAAACGATCGGTTGATTCAAGTTTTGTTCCCGTACCTTAAATATTTTCTTAGAAATCATCGCCTTCCATTTGTAGTTACAGTGAAACGTAAATATAGATACGGATAAGCTTATCTCTTTAATTTTGCATCCAAAAAAGTGTTAAATACGTTGTCATTGGACTTTTATTAGTGTTGTATAAAAAAGATTGTTTTTTTAACTTTTTCTGTGAAAGCTTTAGGCTACCTATTATTATAAGTCTATTTCACTGTAATTTTTCCCGTATCTCTTTGGTTCTCGAGATACATACAAGTTTTGTTTTTTGTTGTTGTTTTTTCTAGAATGTGTTATAATACATTATTTCCCCATGTGTAAAAATAGGTGGAAATTTTGCCTTTTCTTATATTTTTTTCCTTTCTGGAGGGGAGGGCTATAAATCTTCCCTATTTGAGTAACTTGCCTTTTGGTATACTTTTTCCTTTTCCCCTTTCTTTGTCTGTATTCAATTTATTCAATATTCTTCTTTTTCTTTTTTCAAGAGAACCTATTCAAATTTTGTGAAAATAACAAAAAAGCACTGTTTTTTTTGTGCTTTTTCTTACGACAGAAAGGCTAAGTTCTGGTTTCAGAAATTGATTTCCTTATTTTGATATTCGATATGGAATTCATGACTAAGACAAAACAAAATCAAGCAACACTTTTTAAACTTGTTTTACAACGGGAAGCTTTGATTTTGCTTACGAAGTGGATACTGTTTAAGCTTTAATACAGGGTTCATACGCCAATATTGAAATTATTGAATAAATATAAAAACTATAATATTGAGACGAATCTGGCTGATTTTGATTGAGAACAGGTAGGACAGTATATACAGTAAATATTTTTTATATTTATGGTCATACCTTTGCATGGAAGACTTTTTTTCAATCTTGATTTATATAAATTTGTCTTTAAAATACGAAATCTAAATCACTTTGCTACATCAACTTGGTGTATTTTTCCATAAGAAGTTTGCTTTTGCAGGGAAAAAAACTGACTTGGGTTTAGTTATTACTTAGTTTTTCTTTCGTTTCAAAATCAGTTTTAAAAACTTTTCCCAAAAAGAATGATATTTAAATAAACTTTAAGAGTTACATTAAACTAAAGCCAATCAGAAATAATGTCAGATAGTAATTCAAACTTAAAATGAACAGAAATCTCTGTCGATAGATAAACGAGACCTAAAACGGACAGAAATTACCACCAACAGGAGCAGGATGACGCCTCCTAAGCCTTCGAAAAGCCAGAGCGTCACTTGCACTTTACTGAAAACTATTTTATTTCGAGGAGTGTGGTTGCTAGTTATCAAAACGTCAACAAAACAATAAAAAAAGAAAGATCTAGAAGAAATAATTGCTGAAAGAGCTAATGAAAGAAAAATGGCTGTATAATGATTATCATTCATGGAAGTCATACCGGTTTCCGACATATTTCACGTTATGAAAAGAGAAATGTATAATTTTTTCAGATAGGCGCAAATGACGCTCTGACCTTACAAGCCTTAGGGGATATTAGCCCTACTGCTGTTGGTGTTAGTTTCGTTTTAGGTCTTACATGTTTATTCAATGTAGTTTTTGTTCGTTTTGGGTATCATTTATTTATTGATAGTGGCTTCTGTTCATTTTAGGCTTGGATTATAATTTGCCTTTATTTCTTCTCGTCTTATGTTTAGTGCAGCTCTTTGATTTTCTTTGAAAAACTTATTTTTGGAAAAAGTTTTTTTTTTAATCAATTTTTGTTTGTTTTTAATTCAAAGTTTTTTTTACTGGTTAATAAAAGGAAAATTTGAAAAGTCTGTGTCGTTTTTATGAAATCAAGATTTATGCTTGCTCATTTTATTTAGGACACAAATTTGTAAAAAATAATGTAAAACACATTGATATGAAATATTTATTGAAAAAAACGTTGTGAAAAAATTTTTAGTTTTACTATATAATTTTCGGTGGATGTGAAAAGGAAATGCTATTTAAGTAAATGAAGTGAAATTTCGTTTAATTTACGACTTTCTATAGGACTGAGGCCATCCTGACCCCCGTCCTGATACAACCTTGAATATAGACAAGTATTGATCGACCGTTTTATAATAAGAATCTTATTGTATTACATATTGTTTTAACTCTTCGTTTATTTAAGTAAATACATTTTTGGGTCATTTATTGAACAGACTTTTGTTTTGTTGTTTCAATAATAAAGATAGTTCGTCAAGAATCAATTCAACCAGATTTGTTGTCGATTAAGATCCCTTAGTTATGAAACTTCAAATGATGTGTCTTCATGACCTAAGCATATTATCATAAAATATATATATCCACTAAGAATCAGCGCAAACGCATTTTTCTTCAATTTTTTTCCCTTCATAAACCCCTTTTGGGTTCCTCCGTTGGTCAAAATTTCAAATATACTTGATCGCCTGTCCTGTATTCCCTCAAAATTTTAGTTGGGTCTCTTAAGTTTTTAATTTTTACCGTTAGCCTTACTACGTGAGATATAGTTGATAGGACGTTTTGACGACCTAGATGCTCATATTTTACTTTCATTCAGTTCAATAGCCCCCTCCCTTCAAAAAACATCCTCTAAAAGTTTTAATTTAATGCCATTAGTCGCAACTGAGATAATTCGGATACGTCCTTTTAACAACTTGGATGCACATTTGGTATTTTGTTTTGGTTCAGCATCCCTGAAAGTTTCAACTTAATGCCCTTAGTCGCTCATGAAATATCGTAGATACACCCTTTTGACAAACCTGGATGCATATAGTCTTTTGATTATATTCAACATTCTCTTTGATATTCCCTAAAAGTTTCACCTTAACACCCTTAGCCTTTTCGGACACCCAGGATCAAACATACCTTGCTTCCTTAGAATAAAACCAATCTGTAAAAACACTGCAGCTTGCATAGTTCAAAGCCTCCTAGGGGCTGTGGGGTCATGTCATTCCTTTATGCACAGCTAATGGACCTATCGACGGTCATAAACAAAATGGGTGTCTCGAAATTTTGATCGGATTTCATTAAGGGTCGAGGATGCCACTAAGAAGGGCTTGCGAAAGGGGTGGCTTCCCCCCACTCATGTTTTACTCTTAAAAAGGGCACTATAACTTTCAATTTCCCGTCTAATGATCCCTGTCCAAAATTCTTATGACCACTCCTCCTTACGAAGAAGTCTGGGGTAAAGGAAAAAAAAATTATAAAAACTTTAGGTAGTCTTTATTTAGGCAGTCATTGTCAGTGCTATTAAGCTGCTCAGGGGCGGGTCCAGGATTTTTCTTAAAGGGGCACAAAATAGGTTGATCCGATAAACTTGCGTCAGGAGCAAGTTTATTTAACGCAAAATTGCGTTAAATAAGTAAATTACACTGCTTTAGACTACGTTAGGGGGAGGGGGTGCCCCCCCCCCTCGCCACCCTTCCTGGATCCACCACTGGCGCTGCTAATGATACATATCAGACTTCAGCGAATTCTGCATTTCATCGAGGAAAAGGAATAATGCATGCTTATTAATTTTGAAATCCAAACCTGATTTTGGTAAATGCGACGTAGAGGCGATAGAAAGTGGACATAGATTATATTACAGGAAATTATGCTTTTACCGTGATATCAGACTGGGAACACTGATAAAGGCTCCGGAATAGTTACCACCATTGGTAACTGGAAAGAATTTACGTCAAATTTTAGTTCAATCTTACCATTTCAAACTAAGCGCTCTCGTATATTATATGAATATTATAGGAAAATTATTATGTAGTATTTATAGTTATGTTTTATAATTATAATTACTTTGAATATTATAATTACTATTATAAAATATTTCATAAACCACATATAATACTCCTATAATATAATTGAAGTTACCAAGAGCTTCTAAATCTTAACAGTTTGGTATTTTCCTATCTGCTTTTGTTCTGTCCATCCCAGGCACATATGCAGGAGTTCATATTGGGAGGTGGGGGGGTAATTATACCTTGAAAAATTAAATTAAATAGATGAGTTGTATGGAAAAATTTGAAATAAATTCAAAATTCACAAACAATTTTGATACGCTGGGGGAGAGATACCGGTTTATAGGACACCATCCTCCGGTGTACATGCATAGTGATTAGTTCCTCTTTTTTTGTCTTGCAAGTCAAAACATTTTACTGCTTTGGGAACAAATGTATGTTCTGGTTGTCTAAAATTTTACATAACTGTCTAACTGTTGCTAAAAGACATGAAAAAAAAACTTTTGGTTCTTACGTATTATAGAGACCACACTATTGTTCTGGATCTGAGTAAAATTGGTTTATCTGTCTGCATTCGGAGATAATTAGCTTAGTCTTAGTGAGATAGATTAATTTAAAAAAACTAAGTTTTTCCGAGGGAAGTAAAGAGCGAAGTTGAAGCTTAAAACGAACAAGAATGATTATTTCATAGCCTATCTAACATATATTAATAAAACTAGTACAAATAAACCAACTAATTATGTTTCTCTGTGCTTTTAGGATTATACAAAACTAGCGCTTTACTGAAAACACAAAATAATATAGGAGTTTTGGTCAGTAAAAGCAAACCAATTAAGGTCACTTTTTATAGAATCAAAACATTATCAATCCCTTTTAGGATCAATTCCTTTTAAGATAAAGCAACAATTCATTTTAGGATTTAACTTTTTTTTTTGTTTTACGTTTAATTTGGTATCACTTCTGCACAGTGGTTCAGTCAGTTCTATGACTGGCTCTCGTTTTGGTTCTGAAAAGGACAATCTGTCATGATTATTTTGTACACAAGTTCAAAGTATGGCCATCAGACTAGCTTTAGAATTTGTATCATAGCTTGAAATTCACTCTTGTATACAGAAAAATAATCGGATTTTCAAAGTTCATATTATGTCTTATTTGATCTCCATTTCAAGTGACACTAAAGCACATTTCTTACAATATAAGACTGTATATTACCCACTATTGGTATTATAGCTGATGAGAGCAAAATACTGCTTGATAAATCAATCCAATATTTATGTATGCTGTTCAATTACTTCGCGGTTATTAAAAAATATTTAGTTTTACGCTTATGTTTTTAAGATAGTTTAATTGTATACTGAAAGTTACCAATGTCACAACTGGTGTAAGACTGTGAAAAGCTTTATGGATTCGTTTAGTTTTGTCAGGTTAAATACTCAATTTTGACTCTTAAATCAATAACCTTTCTTTTTATTCTTAGACTTTTATGTTTTCAGTACAGCGCTAGTTTTGCATCATCCTAAAAGCAAAGGGAAGCATAATTAGCTGCTTTATTTGTACGTTTTATTAACACATGTTTGATAGGCTGTGAAGTAATAATTTTTGTCCGTTTTAAGTTTCAACTTCGCTCTTTACTTTCCTCGGGAAAGCTTTGTTTTTTTAAATTAATCTTTGTTCGTTTTTTTTTCTTAAAATTTAATTTAGAAACAACGTTGCCATGATCTTTTCTATTCATACGGAATAATGTGTGTTCGTTTTAAGTTTTAATGGCACTCCTAAGTTTCCGTTGAAAACTCATTTTGATGTAGTTTCTAATTATCACCGATCTAGGGGAGACAAGACACCTATAGAAAATACTGAAAACATCCTTGACAGCTACGAAAAACTTTTGGTCTATAACATGGTTCATCATCCATACTTCACAAAACAATACATGTTTTTCAGGAAATTTTGTTTTTCGATGAACAAAAAACTGTTTTTACTCGGCCGATGTCCCCTGAAGAAGCCATAATGAAGACATGGCTTTGTAAATCACCTACTGACTAGCTAAAACTAGAAGGCTACTGTAACAAAAGAGAGCTGCTTAAGGGCTCATTTAAAAGCTTATATTTATATCTAATCGCTTTTTATAAAATTTGACTTGATAGCACATTCCCATAAAGTGCACTTTCGGTTGTTTCCTCCATTTTTTTTTTTTTTTTTTTTTTTTATGAAAAAAGTATCTTTTCCAATGAAATGACCCAAAAAAGGTGTTTTTCAAAACCTAGGCAAGAGCAAAAAAACTAAGGGGGCAAGAACGTTCTTTCCTCTCAATTACCACTATTAGAACTAGCCCACAGGTTTAGTCGCAGAGTGAAGTTTAGAGGTTCAATTCAAAACTGGTGATCATTCACGCTTAGTTTTTGGTAGATTTTCAGTTGAAAAGTTTTTAGTTTTAGTTAGTTTTTTTTCGCAATAATCTTTTACTTTTATTATGAGTAGGCAATTTATGAAACTTCCTAAGAGGGTCTGGAGGGGAAGTATATGTGAGGGATATAACAAACCTCCATTTAGGGGCTTTGGACCATGATTATTGCAATGGTATCGTTTAATTCTTCCAAACTCTTCCAATTGAGAAGTGGTACCAAAAGTGCCGTTTTAAGTGCTATATGGTACTTTTGGATTGTAAAATTGATAAAAAGCACTTAGATATGAGTAATAGGTTTAAAATGAGCGATTAATCATCTCTCTATAATGTTTTGGTAACACGCTAGGCCTGTTGAAAAAAATTGAAAAAAACGGGAGACAGATCACTGGTACCGATGAAAAAATTGATTTTCCTTTTTCTTCAAGGAGGGGGACTATAATTTCCCTGTACAAGGTTTTCGACCTTGCTGATTCCAATGAAGCACTTTGTTTTGATCTGACGCCATTTTCGAGGGGTTTGATTGCCAAAAATTTATTTTTGCAATAAACTTTTACTTTACAGAAACTAACAAAAAATGTATTTAAAAAAGCAATTGTAAAACTTAAAAGATAATATTTGTACATAAATTTCTGCATGTTCGTTTTGCTCATTTTTTGTTTAATGGAGTTATTTACTATTCTTTGAAAAACTTGTTTTGTGGAAAAATTTTTTTTAATTAATTTCTGTTCGTTTTATATTGACATAGTCTTTTCAGGGAAAAAGAAAATAATGCTTTAAATCTTTTCGTTTTTTAAGACTTTATAGTTTGGCCTGCTATTTGTATGCCGGAGAAAAATATTCAGCAATTTTTAACAGCATACACCCTTTTAAAAATCTGGACACAAATAGTACTGTTTAATTTAGTTTCATAACTCCTCTAGTTGACCTGTAATAGAAAACTTGATACCATTCGTAAAAAAATCTGTTTACTTTCTTTGATAGCTTGGATACTCTTACGCTATTTTGATTTGGTTAAATTTTAAGAGCAGAAGTAGCCCCGAACGTCTGAACATAATACCCTCAGTCGTTCTTTGGATACTGCTGAGATGCCTTATTGGGAATTAGCATGATCACAGTGCATTTCAATTTAATCTCAAGTCAACATTTAGTTTTTAAACATATAAAAATTGGATTTGAGGAAGACTAAAATCTATTCTATAAATCATGTACAACAACTTTCTATATAAATCTTATATGCCCCCAGGCCATAACTTACAATCCTTGCACTGAGGGCTCGAGGGGGGTTATCATCCTAAAAGACCTAATTTCCAGAACTTTCAACTACGTTGAACAAAATGGATATCTCAAAATTTTGATTGGATGTCTTTTGGAAAATGGTGAGCGAGAGAGGGGCGTTAGTCGCTATCCAATCACTTTCAACCATTAAAAAAGGCACTAGCCCTTTCAATTTCCAATTGAATGAGCTCTTTTGAAGTTTCTACGACACCACTTTCAATAAAAAACTATATATGCCCCCAGGGCATAACTTGTAACCCCTGCCCTGAGGGATGTGGGGGGAGGGGTTGTCATCCTTAAAGACCTAATTTCCAAAACGTTTAACTACGTTGAATAAAATGGTTATCTAAAAATTTTGATTGGATGTGTTTTGGGAAAAGGTTGGCGAGAGAGGGGGGTTATTTGCTCTCAAATCACTTTTGACTATTAAAAGGGTACTAGTCCTTTGAATTTCAAATCGAATGAGCCCTTTTTCAAGTTTCTACGACAAAGCGTGAAACCACCACAAATCAGCATTGATAAATAAATGAAACCCAAAACGAACAGAAATTACAATGAGTCAAACTCAAAACGAGCAGAAAGTAACATAAGTTGGGCGCAAAACCCCTATGCCTTCCCAAGGCTAGAACAAAATTTGCACTTTACTTAAAAAATACAAACGAATGTGCATTGTCAGTTTAATATACATATACTGAAATTTAGTAATCAAAATATTCACATTTTTTGATTTATTAAAGTTACAAAAGTAAAAACATTTATGTTTTTTCAGTAAAGTGCCAATTTTGTTCAGGGTTTGTAGGCGGTGGAAATTTTAGTACCTCATTCAAGTATTTATTGGGTGTGGTGGCAATAACACGTAAGTACCAAATTTCATCATATTTTGGTATATTTCATTAGGGTTAACCTAACTTCACTTCTTGGGTGTGGTCGCTATAACGCGTAAGTACCTAACTTTTTGCTACTTTTATTTTACTGTTCTCTGGTTAAACACTTTGATTTTAGAAATTAACCATTGATAAATCAGTTGACTGAGATCAGCTAAATTGTCATCCAATCAATCTGCAAATTTCACTATCAGCTGTTTTCAAGCTAGAAATAGTATTTTGAAAAGAAGACAGCATGTATGTATGGTTTTATTTGGGAAGGCTGCTAAGATTGTAAAACCATAGACAATTAGGTGAATTATATTACAGCTTTAGAAAATTCATGATGTTTCAGGGAGCTGGACCCAAAGTCTCCCCATCGCCTCTATGGGTCATAAACGCTTGTGAGTCGGTTATTAATTAGACTCTTTCGTTTGAAAAGTGGAACGAGAGAGTATTACATCGTGAGACGGATCAAGTATGACTATTAATCAGTTATGTTTATGTACTATTTTTAATGTCTAATTTGGTTTCAATTTTTGTTAAATGTATGCCCTTTTTTGATTTTCTATATCTTTTTTGATCAGTTTGTACTTTTATTTGATTGGTATATTTCTCGACTTTCCCTTCTTTTTTCTTTTTTTTTTTTTAGTCTTGCATTGCGAAATTGTTCTTTTGAAATCCAGGAGAAAATTCCACGTGTTGCAAGCAGAAAATTATCTTTTTAAAAAGTTATTTTATAACCGCAATGAGATCAATAAAATTTTTCAGCAAGATCGCTAAATTCCGAAAAGCCAGCCTATACCACGTAAATAGCAAGTTTTAGCAATTTGAAGTCATTTAAAAGTACTAATAATGACAGATTATATGTACATGGTGCAGTGTTCTATGAATTGCGCTTGGCTAGTAGATAGTTGAAAGAAAAATATCTTGATATTTTAATTACAGTATTTATTATTACAGTGCTCTATTTCACTAATTAGAGTACTTAAATCAACGTTGAGTAAACTGTGTCTCCAGTTTCCAATTACGCGTGAATAGATAATGTAAATAAAGGTGTATATTTCTTAAAAAATCTCCAGACTTTTTAAATACCTTTTATTTGTTTCTTATTTTGCCAAAAATAAAGGTCTAAACCCTGAAGGAGGGAAATATAGAAATTAAGAAGCTTTAGTTCGTGTAGAGCGCTTCAGAAATTAGCGATCAGAAATTAAATTATAAAAAGTATCTTCACCTCTTGAATACACACACACACACACACACACACACACACACACACACACACACACACACACACACACACACACACACACACACACACACACACACACACACACACACACACACACACACACACACACACACACACACACACACACACACACACACACACACACACACACACACACACACACACACACACACACACACACACACACACACACACACACACACACACACACACACACACACACACACACACACACACACACACACACACACACACACACACACACACACACATATATATATATATATATATATATATATGTATTTTAGCATTTCAATGCATATTTATGTTGCTCTAATACTGAATTGTAATTTCAGATTATTATCCAAATCTTGATTTACTAGCAGGATATTAAACAAAAAGTTCCAAGGGTTTTAAAATGGGAACTCTAATAAATTTACTGTTCTGTGTAGCCTCACGCATGTCTAAATCTAATCATGTTTTATTTTGCACCAATCAAAAGGAAAGAGCGTATCTTGTGTTTGCATAATGATTAAGGGGAACAAAAATAAGACTTTAAGCTTTCGTTAGGAATAGTCTTTTGTTCAAAGAATAAAAATAGAAAAATGTATTTGCACTTAATACTGTGCCTTCGACTTGATACACGTTGCGTCAAACTGTTGAGAAATCTTTGAGGTAGAGGTAAACTGTCCCTGGTCTTGGAAAGTAACCTGGTTTGGCGGCCTCATAGTGGGGTTAAGGTGGACCCTAACACGACTTTGTCTAATCAGAGCCGTGACTGCAAACAGCGCTGGAAAGTGATCCAAAGAAGTGACGCACCCCGAAAAAATTATGGTCTAATAAATGATAGAGTATTGCACTGGATTAGATCGATGGAAAACCCAGAATCCATTAAAACAGAGGAGTGAGCATGGTTATCAGAACGTGCACAGGCTTAAATTTCTACTAGCTCTGCATATTATATGGCCAATTCACCGATTCGCCTTAACCTTTGAACCTTAATTTCAATATACAGATTTAGGTCTTTTATATCTTAGAAGCTTAAGGTCGTCAGTATCTTAAAGTGGCTATCTTAAAGCAGCTTCTACACAAATTTCAGAGAACAGATCCCGCCTTGTCTTAATTAATGTATAAGATGATTTGTCCGAAGTCATACCCGTCTCTTCTTAGCCTCCTAAATCGCCTCTCGTGTCTTTATTATTTTTCCCTTTATTATTTTTCTCCTTATTGTCTCTCCTTTTCTTGCAAGACAATCGAAAAAGGGTAAAACTTGAATTTGAACAAAAATGTAGGCAAAGCTATGATTGCTAGATGGCTGGCCCCCAACCCCCCGTTGGACTTCCTGGCTGAATGGCCTTGACGCAGGGATCAGCATCGACGGTTTGGATTTAAGGTATATAGTGCCGCGGTTCTCATATGAGAACCCACAAGGGCGAAAACAGATTAATGCGAAGTATGCAAACAGAAATGTTCTTCCAAAAGAAATGTGACTATGCACATGAGAACCCACGAAATCGGTCATGGTGGTAAGCGAAATGAATGTGAATTTTAAAGAAAAAATTCCGTTAGACGACTAATTTGACTCAGCAAGTGAGGACATTTATTTTAGTTTCCGCTAGTTTTAGGTTTTCGTTTGCTTTCAATAGTATTTCTTTTGTTCGTTTTGAGTCTAAATTATTTCATAACTTTATTTCTGCTCGTTTTGAGTTTTAACATACCTTTTATTTTAAAATGAAAATTTGTTTTTTGGAATTTTTTGTTTCTTTAATTAATTATTTGGATAAAAGACTTAGTTAACAATTACGCTCTGTGGGAGGAAAAACAAAGATGAGCTTTTGTTTACTTGAAAATCAATAGTTGAGTATTTCTTCTTGTTTTTTAAGAAGTGCAAAAAATCGTGAAAATATCGTGTGTGTTCTAAGTGCTATTTCCTTATTACCAGACAAAAGAACCACTTTGTGCGTTCTTTGTCATTGTTGCAGCATCAGATACAACATACTACTACTACTACTACTACTAACAACTCACCGCAGCACCAAGCCACCTGAGGCCAACACAGCCACGCATGCTTCTCCTTAATCCCAATCTATTCAAAATCTCTCTCTTCACACCCGCCCAGGAATTTCTCATTTCCTTTAAATCATTATTTGTGATATCCTCCAACCCCAGATATTGACGACCTGCTTTCTGTTTAGCCTAGATGGTTGGTCGAAAAAACAATCTTAGGCAATCTGTCATCCTTCATCCACACAACGTACCCTAGCCACCTCAACCCTTCTTTCATTATATCCCTAGAGAGCGGTATTGAACCACATTTTTCGTATAGCCTATTGTTTGAAATACGGTCAGTCAGCCGGGTACCCAGAACAATCCTTATGCAATTTCTCTGGAAAACATCTAGCAAATCTTCATCTGCTTTTCGGAGTGTCCATGCTTCAGAGCCATATTTGACCTCCATCATCACTATAGCTTCCAATATTTTAACCCTTGTTCGCTTAAACCTAATTCAATCCTCCCAAACTTTTTTCAGGTGAGAAAAAACACCTTGGGACTTGTCTGTTTTTCTTTTAACATCTTCACGGTACCCATTGTCATTACTAATGAAAGTACCTGTATAGGTGAAGCTGTTCACCTTATCGATCTTTTCGTTACCCAGCGTCACCTTTTCATCTTGACTTATTCCTAGCCTTAGCGACTTAGTCTTCTTAACATTAATTTTCAAACATATTCTACCACCCTGAACTCGCAAAACCTCTAAACTTCATTCATTTTGCTCACACTTTCAGCTAGGATGCTTAAATCATCAGCATAATCTAAGTCCAGGAGACTTTTTCCTCCCCATTTTATTTTGTTGTCTCCCATTGCCTTTCCTGTGCATCTTAAGACAAAATCCATCAAAATAATCCATATAAAGAGGGGATAGAACACAACTCTGATGCAACCTAGTACAGAACAAAGTAGAATTTAGTTTTTTGCCAAAAACTGCATCTTCATGTACAAGATGATCTAACATAGGTATCTCTTGCCGACATATACGGCATGTTTATTTTACAAAAGCTGCTTTTCTGGAGTTTGATGTCGCATATCTGTAACTCTGTTGCCTGGTTCCCTGTGGTTTATTCTTTACTAGGTTACAGTGTAAAAAGAAGTCAAAGGCTTTTTCCTGTGCGTAATGTGTTTCCCTGTAAAAGATTTAATTAAATAAAGGCAACAAAACCCTGGGAAATCCAATAAAGAACGTAAACACACTAAGAAACTCAACATATCAAGGATTAAATTCACTTAACTCAAAAATGTACCTCCAATATATATCTCAAGCACCTAGCATTGTCGAGGATTTCAGGCTATTTTTTGAAATTACCATGAATTTGTTTTCGCAACGAACTTCTATCATTAAAATTAATGGAATGTGCAATTGCACATTCCATGTCAAATGACAATTTTCCCTCATTTTCTTGTTTTTTGGCTAGAGTGATTACCTTTTTGTCAATTGATCTTCCCCTTTAAGTATTCTCCGAAAGATTCAACTTAATACCCAAATCAATTCTTGAGATACGCCCTTTTGACAATCTGCATGCGCATAGTGTGTTCTGATTTAATTCAAATTCCCCCTCAATATTCTGTCAAATCTTCACCTTCATATGTGTAACCTTAATTGTATCAGTATCATAATAGTAGTGGTAGTAGTAGTAACAGTAGTAGTAGTAATAGTCTATAATTATTAATAGTAACAGTAGTAGCAGCCGTATTAATAGAAGTAGTAACAGGTAAATTTTGCCTTTCTAAAAATATTGCTGATACGCCCTTATCAGCAATCTTTATACACATAGTTTGTTTTGATTTAGTTCAAATTTCCCCTCAACGTTTCCTCGGCTATTTTTTTCCAATATTCTCAGCCTTAGTAGTATTCGCTACAGAAGTACTAGTTTTAGTGATAGTAGTAATAGTCTGGTGGTGAATGGAGCTCGGCCGGAGGGATGCAAACTTTGTTTGCTGACCATGTGCCACTGGATATTGGGCTTAAGTCCTAACTAATCGCTCCGAATAGGGCCGCCCCAACCTCAAGGGTGTGGGTGGAGCCCATCCCAGTATTTCTTAATCAGAACCCAGGCCTAGGGATGGCTAGTCTGGTAATCCTCCTTCTGAAAATAATCACAATGAAAAGAAGTAAAACGCGCGTATCAGATCTTATTGGCTCTCATGTATTATGACCTTAACACACTCCTGGTCATCCTTTAGATCTTACTAACCAAGGTTGGTTGAGAATAGCCATCTGGAATGTTTCAACAATGAATAAGCCGGGATCCAAAGACCTTTGGTTGGAGATATAAAGATGTTGGATTGACATACTTGGAATGACAGAAACACATTTGACGGGAACAGGCGATGAAGAAATCACCAGTACAGGTCACAGGATGATTTTGTCAGGGCAAACCTCCAGTAGAAGCATCAGTGTAGGCCTGCTCCTAAACAAGAAGGCAAAGAAATGCCTCATATTCCACAACCCAATATCGGATAGACTACTCACTGCTCGCTTCAATCACAAGCATGGGAAGATGTCGGCTATTGTGTGCAACGCACCAACGAATGTCCCCAGAGGTCAAAAAAGACAATTTCTACTCAGTACATCTGCTCTATCCTGCATTTCCCCTCACGATGTTTTGGCCGTGATGTATGATTTCAACGCAACTGTATCAAACTCCAACAGGAGTTATAAATATGTAGCTGAACCGATCACCCTGATTCTTTGAATGCAAACCGAATCCGACTCCTCCAGTTGTGCACTTTACATGAACCGGCCGTTACCAACACCCTGTTTCACAGGAAAAACATCGATAAGCCAACATGGTGTACCAACAATGGGTAAACGCGGAAGATGATTGACTATATCAAAGTCAACCAAAAATGACGCTGATCACTTACAAATTGTAGAAGATATCGTGACACTGAGATACGGAATACAGACCATCAGTTAGTTGTAGCATACTTCCGCGTGCATCTTCAAGCCCATCCTTCACAACGGCACCAGCCAAAACTAGACACCCAGAAACTAAAAATTGAGACATTCCACTAACAATACTCAGTTGAAATTCAGAATAGTTTTAAATGCTTGGATACACTGGTTCACCCGATCACGTCGTGGTAGACTCTAAAACAGGATGTACTAGAGGTTGCTACTAATACCGTCAGTCGTATAATATATGCAAAGAAGCCCGGGCTATCGCAAGAAGCACTGCAAATCATTGAACAGTGCCAGAAAGCGCGGTTGGCCGGAGATATGCCCTATTACAGACGGCTAAACGGGATTAGAAACGATATTATTCACAGTGATAAATAACAATTTGTTGATAAAAAAGCTGAAGAGCTAGAAGATGCGGCACGAAAAGATGACGTCATGTCGCCTTTCAAGCTTGTCAGAGATTTTAGCGATGGGAAATCACCAAAGATAGGCGCAGTTGAAACTGTCTCTGGCGTCATATTCCGGGATGAAAACGCACACCTTAATCGATGGAGGGAGCATTTTGCAAAGCTTTTAAATGTTGAAAGAATCGTCGTTGACCACAACATAACTATATCCACTCAGCAAACAATATATAAAAACCTACCACGGACTAGTCCTTCCTAGGTAAAAGAGATACAAAAGGCCCTGCGGAAAATGAAGAACGACAAGGCACCAAGAACCTGCAGGATCACAGTCGAACTGTTAAAGTTCGGAGGACTGACAATACTATTTCGGCTTCACATGCTGTTCTCCTTCATCTGGTCAACCGAATTGATCCCTGAAGAATGTAAGGAAGGGATAATCCGTCCTCTATGGAAGCTGAAATTTAGCCGTAGCGACTGCTCGAATTACAGAGGAATCCCCCTCCAGTCAGTACCTGGCAAACTATTCACCATGACGTTACTTGATAAGAGTATCCAGTTCATTCGTAATTGGCGCCGGATTCAGCAAGCAGGTTTCATGCCCAACAGATCCATGACCGAGAAGATATACACTATTCGACAGGTCATCGAGAAAGCCCGTGAATTCCTGCGTACAGCTAACATTGCATTTGTTGACTTTAAAGCAGCTTTCGACTCGATCGACCGTGATTCCCTTTAGCTTATATTAGGACAAACAGGTCTCCCAGATAAATATTGTCGCCTGTTCAAGGCGCTCTACACTGGTACAAAAAGCTCCGTCCAGGTTAATGGTCGCTGAAAAACATAAGGGTTTTATAGAAAACGTGGTCATATAAACTTCGGAGGGGGGGCCATTGAATTGATAATCAGAAGCTCTAGTTCCCTTTTTAAGAGTCAAAGTGATCGGCGGGGAGCTACACCCCCCCCCCCACATTCACACACAAAGGTCGTATAACCCCGAAATGTATCTAGATGAAATTTTGAGATAGCATTTTGTTCAAAATAGTCTAAACATCATACAACAAGGCTTTTGAGGTTGAAACAAACCCCTAGGGCCTGGGGCAAGGGTTTTTAGTTATACCCTAGGGCATTTAAGGTTTATGTAAGGAATGGTTCTACAAACTTTAAAGGAGGCTTATTTGGTAGAAAATTGGAAGTCCTAGCTCCCTTTTCAGAGTCAAAAGTGATGGAGGCCAGCAAGCCTCCCCCCCCCAACTAACCCTGTTCACCAAACGAACCTGATTAAAATGGGGGATAGTCCAAAAACATATAACAATGCCTCTAGGGTTGACACAGCCCCCCCCCCCCCATTGCCCTGGATACTTTTTTTTATTCAAAATAGGTAGTGAAAAACCCTTGTCCTGAGGGCAGTGAGGGGGGGGGGTGTCATCTTCAAAGACGTAATTTACACACTTTTCAACTACGTTGAACAAAATAGCTATATCAGAATTGTGATCGGAAGTGTTAGGAGAAATGAGGGGGGGGGGCATTCGCCCTCCGATTACTTTCGACTGTCAAAAGAGGCACTAGCCCTCTCAGTTTCCAATCAGATGAGCCCATTTTGAAGTTTCAACGACAGCGCTTTCTATAAAAACCTTATATGCCCCCAGGACATAACTTACAACCTTCGCCCTGAGGCCTCTGGAAGGGTTTTCATCCTCAAAGACAAAATATCCGGACCTTTCAACTACGCTGAACAAAATGGTCATCTCAAAATTTTGATTGGTTGTGTCTGGGGAAAAGTTGAGCGTGGGGTGGGGGGGGAGGTTAGTTGCCATCCAATCACTTTCTGCTATTAAAAAGGGCACTAGCCGTTTCAATTTCCAATCAAATGGGCCCTTTTTGAAGTTTCTACGACAACTTCTTGGATACGAAGGGCCCTGGTCTAAGACCAAAAAAAAAAAAATATAATGGTTGCGTCTAACGCTGCCGCCATGACAATCTTTGAATAATTGAGTGATTTGCCTAATTTAAGGTCCAGTGCTACTGGGGTATAAGGGACCCGGAAACACTTGGGGCATTTATTTTTGGAGGGAGTTTGGCTCAGTTTATTTTTCCAGCTATCTATCTTGAAATTCCTTGCATGATCCCGGATTTAAGCAGTTGGGCCTGCTCAACTTCTCTACTAAACCTTTTTCCTTAGGACTACACGGAGAATATCCCTCCCCCTGGAAATTCTTTTGGGGCTTTTGATTGTGTTTAGTGGAACGGCTTTCTTAAAATTTTAATTCCGTGCCATGTGGATATCACTTTATGGGGGGTTCCTTGGAGTAAAAAAGGGCACGGAAGGGGTTTTATCTGCCGTCCAACCATTTTTGGCCATTACACTGCAACTTTCAGTTCCCGATCTAATAACCTTAGTCAACGTTGGCACGATTACTCTGGTCGACTTAAAGCTTACGGAACAAGTAACTTGAGAATTATGATTTACGGATGCTTAAGCCCCTCCACTGACCTTTGTACGAAAGGGCTCTGATCTTCTTCAATTTTGTGGAGCAACGAGAGGGATATTCACAGGCGTATGCTATTTTCGAGACAATCTACTTTCCGCAGAAAAGCACCTAGTTCGTCTTAAAACTGGATGTACCCATGATATAATATTTCTTGGTGGAAGTTTCTAGGGTGCAAGCATTTCTTTACCAAATTTCAAGCACATCTCAGCACTTTGGGTTTTTCGGTAACTTTTATGACAAGTTCCCACGACGGCTAGTAATTCTGGGAAATAAATCAAAAACCTTTCAAGTCTCAATTTTTACATTCAGTGCTTTTGTCTACAGCTATGCTGCCTCCAACATCAACCCAAAACTATCCCTTGGTAGCCCTTGTTGAGCCTGGCCACTCGTTCTCTTTTATGATTGGGATCTATGACTGAGGCCATAAAAATAGTATGTGACTCTTCCAAGCTCCAACCCCCTACCTCCCATTACTAAAAACGCAAATTTGCAAAATTTGCGGTTCATTCTCGTTTACTTTCTTGGCATAAAAACTTGTTTTATCACAAAAGTGTTTCAAGGAGAAGTATAGAATGACCGAACGAGCAGCAACAAAGACATATAATAAACCAAATTAAAAATTAACAGAAAGTTCTATGAATGAAAAGATGAAACAAATTTAATAATTACAGAACTCTGAAACGATTAAAACAAATAACTCTGTCTATCTTAAAATGAAACCTAACTAAGAGCAAACCAGAGCCGGAAGCTTCTTCTTGATACACCGTGGAACTCATGGCCAGCGAACGGCATTGTCAACATCCCCGATCTAGATTGCACCTCATGTTTTTTTTTTGTGAGTTTTCGACCCTATTTTTTTACAACCTCTTTTGAATAAAAAAAAAAGTATCTAGTGAGAAAAATCACATTTGGTGATTATGTAGAAATGATAACTAATATAGGTTTAAGTTAATTGTATGAGTTTATTGTGTAAAGAATTTTGAAAGAATTTGAATATAGCTTGAAACCCCTCAAAAATGGTGGTAGATCGAGATGGAATAGGAATTACCGTTATCAAAAACCCAGAACTGAAGACTTAGTCTCTCACCTGAAACTACAAGGGAAATCACTTTTTTCCATTGGTAGCATTACTCCATCATAAATGTTCTTTTACAGCAGGCTTGGCACTCTTTAGCGCCATTTTGGAGTACTTGGACCAGAAGCTTTTCCACCTCACATGGTATCTGAAATTCAGATGATGTGTGCGAATTTGTTTAACCGTAAGCTTCTCGGACTCACGAAGTGAGTTACTCTGGAGTGGGAAGCATAACAAGGATACTATTATAGTTTCCATGATCGAGAACCCTTTGCCGGAGAGATGCAATCCCTCTTCTTGTATACTCTTCCTTCCGACCTTCATAGTAAGCGAAAACTGAAAAACGTCTCTTGGATAAAAAAGCTCCCTAATGAAAACAATTTTATTTATTTATTTTCTGTTGTGTGTAAATGAAGATCATATTAAGTTTCATGTGGAATCTTTTTTTATATATTTTTCATCGACTCAAACTTTTAAATTATGGCTATTATCAGAAAAATCTTCTTTGCTAGAAGTACATTACCGGGACCATCATTATTTAAAGTGACGTAAGAATAAGAAAGTGGTAAAATCCCACTAATTATTGAAATGAAATAACAACGATACGGCTAAAATAAATAAATACAAAACTAAGAAAATAACTCGGACTTTTGTAGCCTTTATTCGTGGATTTTCTTTAGTTGTTTAGTCCAATTTATAGTCAAGAAGGTCAAAGCTATTGGTTAAAGTCAAGTCAAGAAATTTTTTTTTCTAGATCGCCATAGTATATCTGAAATGCTTAGACATGGCCTTACATTACCACTAGGAAAACGAGCTGTAATTTGGGCAAAGATATTGAATCTCCCAAAGTTGAAATCTGCGTATATTGAGATGTCCTCAAATAGAGGTATTTGTCAAACTGGTGTTGAGAGGTACGTTGTTTTTCTTATTGTTTATTCAGCGATTCTAAAAATTTCCCGTTATCTCCGACATGACTATTTATTTTTAGCCTTAAGATAGGAAACAAACTTTCAAAACAAGGGACACTGAAAAAAGGGATTTTGAAGGAAATCGGATTTTTAAAGTTTGTTAGAAGATGGAATTTCTAACTAGTGTCTCATGGACGCTACATTTTCATTGAAATAAACATGAAATTAAAGAGTGATTAAAAAAAAACAGTAAAACAATTTTGAGTTGTATATTCTTCAGGTGAACTGTTAGTTTCAATGTTAGTTTCAACACTTGTGGGGAATAACCTGAAAAAGAAATAAAATTTTGTAAAAGTTACCTTCCCGTTTCCTTTGGCACTTGTTTTGATTGTGCCAAATATAATGCGGATCATGAAATTAATAGAAAGCTTACGTGCATTAGATTATTTTTCTTGAGATATTTAAACGATTCTACCCCAGTATATTTTTCTGAAATGCTTAATTCGTTCGAGTCTTCCACTTTTGTTTAATTATATTTACATTAATTAATTTTAATTAATTAATCATTTTTTAATTAATTATTTGTTATTAATTAATTATACTTATTATATTCACAAAAAACGTAGACTCATAAAATATTTTTCCATATTTAGTAGCATTTAAAAGGACCATTCAGAATAAAATATCTTTCACTCTTTGGATTTCAGACCATTTCTAGCCTTGCAAAAAAGAAAAAAAAAGAAGAAAAAAAATACAAGGTGTAAATATTCTTTACTAGTTTTATAAAAATTTAACAAATGTGGCCTTAATAGAATCTTCATTCATATTACATCCTTTTCTTTAAAGACTAAATTATCGAGAAGTTCATTGAATACTTTTATGGCTTCAGTTGCCAAAATGTACTGACCCTCTATGTTCAAAATAGCTTAATGAAATGTAGCAATTTGAGAACGGATAAATAAATGCTTCGATTCTGAAGAAATATTTTAAAAATATTTTAAAATAAAAATATTTGAAAACATACAACATGATTTTGGTATGTGCCTACCTTTTGTTGAGTGTTTGATTACATCTTTGTTTGCTTTTCTTGAAGAAAGAGAGCTGCTCATATATGAAACTGTAAGGACGATCGTTGGTAAGTCCTTTTTTCTTTGTTCATTGAATTTAGCTTGTTTACATTTTAGTTTTTACACTCCAGGTTATGTTATATGTATGAAAAATTGGTATTTGATAGAGAAACTTTAAGGTTAGCGTTTCTTAGCCATTTGGGAAAAGAAAATTGTAGGAATTCAGGTGGTTCATGTCCCCCTCGAGGGGTTCTGAGTTTTGTTTAATTTTTCAAATGACGACTCACATCACTTCCACAAATTTAGAATCTGCACGGAAATTGAAGTGAGTTTTTATATACTTTGGGAGGAGACGGGCTCACTAATCAAGAACTCTGAGCCTTGCAGTAAATTGGTGTTGAAATTGAATGATATAAACTATGTGAGGCTAAAACTTTGTGCGACGATAAGTAGCCTATATGATAAATAAAATAAAAGCTTTTCAGTCTAAAATTAAACGGATCCAAAAATCAGTTCGTTGGCCTTTAAGGGCATTTTCAATACAGGTTTGTATTGAAAATGCTAAAGTTAAAAGCTCAAGCGTTCAAACTTGCAATGTCATAGCATTGCGTAGCGTTGTAGCAGATGTTACCAAGTCACAATACTGACAATGTCTTAAAGGGAAGAACATATATTCAATTTCATGTCCGTAGTTTGCCCTAGAATTATGCAACCCTAAAAACAGGTTTTCTGTGCACAAAACAACTATTAATGAACATTTTAAAAGATCGTTTTGACAGATATGTGTATCCACACAGTTTGTATTCAGATTATTTGAGCGACGCTCTTAGACCATTTTTTTTTTGCTGTGGACTGTGTGTGGTTTGTCTACGGATGTGAAGACACATCTTAATCAAGGACATCCACCACATGGCTAATATGGGAGTAAAGTTCATTTGTGATGCAAATGGATGCTATATTTAGATTGAGGATGCAATTCTAGGCATATATTTGCACATTAGGGGGGTGGGGGTATTTATTCTGTGAATATATAGGCTCTAATAAATTCATTAATTCCTTAGAAAAACTGGAAAAACAAGGAAAGAAGTGAAGATAAAGGCTCTCCCATTGCAAAATGTGTTAACTAGGATTATTCTACATATTATGGAGCAAGAATTGTTTCCTTTTGTCCAGCTGGACTCCTAGGCTTAAAATACTGGTTGGCCGGTTGGCTAATTTAAAGATTTGTATACACATAAACGGTCAAATTAGCCATCTGGTGGTATCCTAATCAAAGAGTGAAAAGGCATAAAAGCTCAAATGACACTTGCAAACAGGTTCCACTTGGACCAGGGATGCGTAATTGAATGGTTTCTTGATTTGCGATTCAGCAAGAAAACTTTTCATTTTCAAGCAAATACGATTATGTTATGTTATGTTTATATTATATTATGTTTATGTTATGTTATGTTTATATTATGTTATGTTTATATTAACCTAATCTTTCTCAAGAAGCAGTAGTAGGTTTGCTATTCTAAAAATGTCTCATCACTGCTCAGAGCAATGTAGAACTAATTTCGGGTTGCCTAATTTAGTTAGTTTCAACCTTTGAGCCAATTTTAATGTGTGTTATCTTGAGTAAGTTTGTTTTTCAGATAATTGGTGTAAAGAATGGGTTCTTATGTTTCCAAATATACCATTCCCTTCACTAGCTTTTTGTTCAGCTCTAATGAAGTATCATATTCCAAAAGTTTTTCAGCACATGGCACATATCAAAGCTGAAGAGTCCTCTTGGCTTCTGCTTTCCACATTTTTTTCAAAGGTACATTTTTTTTAATGTTTGCAATAACATATTCCCAATTTTCTTTCCTTTTACCTTTCATGACTTTAACTATACAGAGGGGTGAGGCTAAAATGGGTGTGTATTTGTTTCGTGGGTGGTATATGCTAAATCCTCTAATTAAAAATACTGTTGCTATCTTTTTTTTGTAATTATTTTTGGTGACCTCAATTTGACATATTTAAGGGGAAGGTGGTCAAATGATATTTTTCAATATCTAGGGGGAGGAAGTTGTCGTTTTTTTATCCCAAAAAGTTTTCTATTTAAAATATGGGGAGGGTGGAAAAATCAAGGTGAAGCACCACCGTCCCCCCAATAACTTCGGTGGAAAAGAATTTCTTTTCCTTGATATTGTTGTCCTTATTGTTGAAAACTACAGCACCATTTGTTCAACAAAGGTAAGATTTACCGTTCTAGTTCTGATTGGTTACGTATGAAATTAGTCAATGAAATTTAATTGGTTACTATGAAAATTAAATGGACTTCTCTAACATTTTCATTTTGTAAGCATTGGCTATCTTCAGGATTTTAATAAGCTTTCGAAATATAATACAATAGTCCTTGAAGGCTTTCCTCTGTTTTTCTTGGGTGAGTACAACTCTGAAAAACAGACAGGAAGTGAAAACTTCTCCTCATTATTTATTGTTGTCATTAGTTGTTTTAGCAGTCAGTCAAGTCAATGCTTCTACTATCTCAAAATTTTCCCAGATAAAGATTTTCATGGAATTTCAAAAAGACTTATTGGGCTGTTCAAGAAAGTTACGCCTATTGGGACGATTGCGACAAAGTTCATAGTAAATATTTGACAACAGTGACTTACCCATGTTCGTCTGGTGTTAAAGTTTTCATTTTTTTTTTTTTTTTAATTAGATTGAAAAACAGTTCAAAAAGTAGCACCTGGACTAGTGCTAGCGTGTACTAAGTGTTTCGATAGGGTCAGTGGTTTTTGTCAACTAGTTAGAGAAGACCTCATTTGCAAGAGTTTGATGTTGGAATAGAGGTTTGGTTGAAGTTTATATTCCTAGCCTCATGGAACTTCTAATGCAACACCTATTTTTAAATTTTGAAGCTAAAAGAAACGCTGGAAATTTTGGAGAATAGCGACGTCCACATAAAAAAATTCTGGAATTTTTTATTCTAATATTACTAAGTTCCGCTCTGCAGAAATTCCTTGATGAAATTGATCCGCAACAATTATCCATCGATGGTAATTTAAACATGTAGTTGCCACTTCATTCATTTTTGTATACCATATACTAGTAAAAAGCTGACGAAAAATTTAGGGGACTATTGTTTGTGGAAAAAATCAGCAGAGAGGTGTATTTTGCATTTCTGATTTTAATGACTCGTCTTTAGCACCAGACTTTAACACCATCTATAACTGCATCTCCGATTTTAATGCCAAATCCTGTCTTGTTTACAAAAGTCCCAAAATATTCACTGGAAACAATATAATATTCGGATTGTTTAACTTTAAGACATGGGACTCACTTTTATGAACACATAAAAGATTGCTACAGTTCTATAAATTTTATACGAAAGAATTCCTCTTTCTCTCCTTTCGCAGATATGTCCCTGGAGACGTATTATGTTTGTCTAAGGATTCGGCTAACCTAGTCAGAAACCGTATGAAAGATCAAGTCAACATTACTTCCTCTAGCTAAAGAGTGATTTTGCTGCCCCTGGCTATGAATATATCTGTTTTTCATTACTTATTGTTTTCTTTCTTCACCAAGTTCCGTTTCGTCTCAGCGAAAATCCAACCATATCCCCAACTTTTATGCCTTTTAATGCCAAATAATTTTCGCCCTTTTCCCCAACTAATGGTTTTTAGTGATGATTTGGGTGCAGTAATGCAGTTCTCTTTGTTATGAATGGATTTTTAGGGTCTGGTGGTCATCATTGTTCATAGCAGTATTATTGTAATGGGAAACCTGACGACCTGTTCCTAACCTTGCTTTGACTAAATAAATTGCTTGTTTTTATATCTAGATCATCAAATTGTTCTTGTTTTGCAGTACTGCTTTTATTTTGTCGGCAGTGAGATTACCTCTTTTAATGAAACGGGTAAATGAAGAAGAATTACTGGTGGCCTAGCCAGTGCTTGGAATAGAGTGGGAATCTAGATCCAAGGCTTGTATTGGAAGGCAAATGGCGTAACTCCAGGAAACTTCTTATTAAGCTATTGTTTAAGAAATTGTTCTACGGATGGTGGATTTTCTATGTAAATTTGAGCTTAGAAGAGATAGTTTTAAGGAATCATTACAAAATAAAAATATTACAAGTGGACTAGGACTGCATAATCACAAGGAAAGGACCAATGAGATCATCTTTATGACAAAGCTCCACCCTTGTAGAACCTCCCGTGCAGGGATATACTAGACTGAAAGCAAATTAGTGCATATTTTTAATTGATTTATGTTAACGTTTGAGTTTTTATTATTTTATCTATATTTTTTTAATTCCGTTGTTTTCTGTTTCTTGCCTTCTTTACAGTTTTTTGTGCTTTGATTTTCGACCTTATTCTTTTGCAGTTTTTCTTAAGTGACGCTGCTTAAGTGTTTATAGCTCTATAGAAATGTGACACAACCAAATGACCAATCAGGACATGCTACGAGTTGTTTTTATACTAGCCGTGATTTAGATAGGACTTAAAAACGAATATCAATGAAGAAAAATACAGGACTGTTTTTATTTTAATTTATCTCTAAAGATAAATTCGTCAGTAGTGGTTTGAGAATTTCTCACGTTGGACAAATCTTTCAAAGAAATTTGAAATTGTTGGAAAATCCGGTAACCATTTCTACCAAACTAAAAAAAAACCTCCCCAGACAACGTTGATTCATCTTCAATGTAAGGATCATCAAGTAATTTTTTTTCGAGTAAAGTTTTGCATTTTTTGCATTATGATTTATATGAAGAGAAACTGCATTCTAACAAGCTCCCTTATTTAGATATTCTTCTAATCAAAAAAGCATTTATATTTTTCTAACCTAAAATATATGTATATAGGTAGAAGGCGCTTCAGAATATGTAGACAAAAGTTTTGGCTGTCATCTGGTGTTTTATTGGTAAAAACTGAAAGAAAATCAGACAATTAAACTATAAGAAAACTGGTTTTCAATAAATTAATTATAAAATTAGTGATTTTTTGGGCAATTTTTTGGGGCCCTTTCTTCTGTAAAACACCGAATGATAACGAAGCATGAAAGGATCGGAACGAGGCATTCAATCTACTTTAAAACAAAATATTTTTTTTTTATCATCATATATTGTACAATTTTTATCTCGTTTGTTTTTGTACAATTCCCGAAGATTTGAATACGGTGATGTATCTGAGTACCACTGATTTTAGGATACTCTTTTAAATACGAGCTTCTAAGCTTTCTGGGTCTCATAAAAAACGTTCAAAAATTCTTTTTAAATTTAAACAGTTTTAAAATCATCTCTAATACCCTTACACAAGTCTGTTTGAGGATTTTATCTTTAAACCTATTAAAAAGAAAGCAATATTTCATTACTATGCACAGAAATTCCTTCCGTTTTGAGAATTCACGCAAAACTAGTTTTGGGACGAATACATTAAATTTCTAAAAAAATTTCTGATATTTACAATTTGGAGGAAATGTAAATTTGTAAGAATAAGATGATATTTTAAACTACTACAGAATTATTTTTTGTATTAGTTTATTTTTATACATTAAGTATATCTAACCAGCGATGGCGTGTAGTAATATACAACAAAGGAAACTTCGCTTCCCTTCCACGAAAAAGTTAAAAAATATCTGGCTATTAATCGGCCTTTCTACGACCTGGTTCTGCAGCAAACCGATAAATTTAGTTGACTTTTCGTCTTTTAGGTTATTGAACCATCCAAATGGCTTGATATTATGGATGTTGTTATAGCGAACCATCCGTCTTTTATCCTTCTGCTTCCTATTGCCTACTTTCGAATCCATCAGAAGAAAATTCTCCAAATGACAGATCGTTTTTCATTACAGGTATGTAAATATTCGTATTGTAAGTTTGTTATAAATTAGTTCTAAACTCGAATCGAACAAAATTGGATCTAGATCAAAACGTGGGGGGGGGGGCAATGTGACAAGGACGCCATAATTACCAAGTTAACCAGTTGATTTTAAAAGGAAAGTAAAGAAAACGAAATGAGGGCGCCAGGAAAATCTTGGGGGGATCTGCCCCGGAAACTGTTAACCTCCTCTATTAAAAATGTGTCTTAGATTTTAGTGCAAGAGTCCTTAATTGACTTTTAATTGACTTTGTGTTTCCGTAAGATAACTCCCTAAAATTAAGAATAATCCCCCAAACTGACAAGAAAAATATCAGTGGGCTATTTCTTACTATTGTTATTAAAATGGGAGGACTAAAAAAGTAAGCCGAGGCTCAGCCTTCAAAGGCTCATTGCCTCCTCGCCCAAAAAATTATTAGTTTTAGAGCATTAATATACATTGGGATATGGTTGCCCCCTCGAGAGTGGTATTTTGAGATTGTCCTTGCGTATCTCCTTTTTTTCCTTTTGTCGAAGAGCCTTGTTTGGTAGTGTCAAGGTGCTCATTGTTTTTCTCATTATCAGAAGCCCACCCGCCAGCTTCATACCGGCTGAGGTAGGCAACATTCGTCCCCCAAAAGGGGGAGAGAGTCATCCACCACTCGCAAGCGGTCAGCGACAAATGGCACTTGATCTTCAGAACCAGTACTATAGCAAAAGAACTTCTTCCTCTCACCTCGTATTATTCCTCAAGGAATATTTTCTTGTGCCATGGTTGGTGTTTTATGTATCCAGGGGGACTGACCCCCCCCATTCAATATTTTGGCAGTGATTAATGGCTTAAATCCATCAAGTTTCGGCAGTGAATTCTGAGAAATACCCCCCTAGTTCATTGTAATTGATTACTTAAAGCCAGTTTTGCTAAATTCGTATTAAAATGGAATTTGACATATTTTATGTACTGAAATACATAAATAAACAAAAAATCCGTTTTTTTCTTTTTTTGCGGGATGATAGGCTATTTTTAAACCTATTAAGTAATGTATCTTCTGTCAAATTTGTTTTCTTTTTTGTCATGGATGTAGCGGCATTGGATTTTTTTTTCTCTATTTGTGAGTACAGAGAGCGTTGAAATATTGACTGTTTTTTATTCGTTAGCAAAACTATTATGCTCATGAAACTTTACTGTTCCGTGAAGTATGATTAAATAAAAACGATAAGTTTTTTCAACCGATTGTATCAGGGGTAATTTAAAACTGAAGTTATTCACTATATAATGGGGAGTGTCCCTTTTCGATTCCTTGCTCGTTAAGCTAAAGTTTTTTAGTGCTTTAAAAAGTTTCTTTTTCTAATCCAATGGCCTTTGTATTTCAGCAAATTTTCTTAAAGAAAAATGACAAAATGTCAACCTTTAGATTAAAGAGTGGCGAGTTGAGGAAGGGAAAGCCCCCCTAATATAAGGTGTAATTTTAGTTTGTTTTAAGTTTTAAAGTTGCTCCTTACTTTTAGTTGACAAAACTTGTTTTTTTTATTATTATTATTTATTTAATTTCTGACAGTTTTTCAGAGCATGTTTGACAGTTTTTTCAGACCAGGCCTAACCATGATATGATGTGACGCACTGGTCCCTTAAACCCAGTGCTCCTAAGCCCCTCTGTTAAATTGTATATATTAATAATTTTACCCCTCCACCTCTTTTTTATTTTTTCTGCTTAAGAACTAAAATGTTATATTGCAATTAAGATTTGAGACAAAATTTGAATATATTGTCAGTATTTTACAATGAACAGTAGTTTTGCTGAATAAGTCCTTAATAATATTTTTACTTTAGAATCTTGGGTGGACGAAGGGGCGTATTACTGTTGATGTGGATGGAAATTTTGTCTTACTTTTGATCTTCTACGTGGCTGAAGCCATCACAATCTGCACGATATGATTCTCTGATCTTTATATACGTTGAAATAGTATAGCCCATATCATAGGCAGCGCAATCGCGCTGCCTAAGTAAAGAACGATGTTAGCACAATTTATTATTTTTTTTTTTTTCCATACCAGGGCACTTCGTATCGAAGGAGTTGTCGTCAAAACTTCGAAAAGGGCTAATTCGATTGGAAATTGGAGTGGATAGTGTCTTTTTAATAGTAGAAAGTGATTGGAGGGCAACTAGCCCCCCCCCACACCCATCATTCCTCCAGACATATCCAATCAAAATTTTTAGATATTCATTTCAGCGTAGTTGATTTCCAGATAGAAAATATGTTTTTGAGGAGGACACTCTTCACAATCCTCAGGGCAAGGGTTTTAAGTTATTCCCTGGGGGCATATAAGAACGATGTTGGCACAATTTATTATTTATTATTTTTTTTCCTTTAGAGCACTTCGTATCGAAGAAGTTCTCGTAGAAACTTCGAAAAGGGCTCATTCAATTGGAAATTGGAGTGGCTTGTCCCCTTTTTAATAGTCAAAAATGATTGGAAGATGACAAACACCCCTTCCACGCCCACCATTTCCCGAAATACATCCAATCAAAATTTTGAGATAGACATTTTGTTCAGCGTAGTTGATATCCAGATAGAAATTATGTTTTTGAGGAAGACACTCCCCCAGAGCCCTCAGGGCAAAGGTTGTAAGTTATGCCCTGGGGGCATATAAGGTTTTTATAGAAGGTGTTGTCGTAGAAACTTCAAAAAAGGCTCCTTCGATTGGAAATTCAAACAGCTAGTGCCCTTTTTAATAGTCGAAAATGATTGGAGGGCAACTAACGCCCTTCTCATGCCCACCTTTTCCTCAAACACATCCAATCCAAATTTAGCCATTTTATTGGCTAAATTGCACCTTCATTTGCCATTTTATTGGCAAATGAAGGTGCATGTCAGTTTAATATGCATATACTGATATTTAGTAATCAAAATGTTATTATTATTTGATTTATTAAAGTTATAAAAGTAAAAATATTCATATTTTTTTCAGTGAAGTGCAAATTTTGTTCTGGCCTTGGGAAGGCATAGGGGTTTTGAGCCCAACTTATGTTAATTTCTGCTGGTTCTTGAGTTTGACTAGGTTATTTTTTGTAATTACTGTTCGTTTAGGATGTCATTAATTTATCGATGCTGATTTGTGGTAGTTTCACGCTTGGTAGATTATTTGATTTTATTTTTGCTCATTTTTTGTTTAATGGAGTTTTTTACTTTTCTTTGAAGAACTTATTTTGAGGAAAAAGTTTTTTTTAATTAATAATTAGAAAAAGAGAAATGTCGTCATTCAAAATTTTCGAATAGCATTTTCCTCCCCCCCCCTCAAGAAATTTTCTACATCTGTACTGGTAAGCATGTGACTGTAATATTGTCTGGTACATAGAGAAATATTGTAGCAATGTAAGGGGCATTATTACCCCCCCCCCCATACACACATTAATAATACAGGCGTAGACCAAAATTTGCCACGAGAACCAAGAGGAATAATACATCAGTTTCCACCCCCCATCACCCACCACCCCCCGCCCAAACAAACAAAAATTATTCTATATTCGTCGGGAGGCTTAAAGAGAGCGTCCCTTCTTCATAATGACTGATGTGCAATTATACATCACTAAACATATTTTTTTTAAAAAAAATATAGGGAATCAACTTCGTTAAATCAAGCATCCATAAGAATATTAATATTAAGCATTTATCTTATATAGACTACGTAAAAACGCACAACCATATGGTATTACTTCTCCTGCAACGGTGAAGCATAAAACACTGTTTTTTGATAATTTTAAATCGATTGACTGTCTCAGAATTTTCAGTCGATAGCAACAAGGTCCTTTTTTTGACGAAATCGCAATTTGGTGCCATAAAGTGGTAGAGAAAGTTCTTTCCCCTGACACAATCCCTATGGTCAATTAAAAGGGTCCTAGAACTTTTTTTAGGACCGTTGGTTTGACGCAATCACGCCTGGAAAAGAAACAAAACAAGTAAACATGCATCCACAATCTTTCTTTTGGAGAAAATGCAAAATTACACGTTTTTGTAGATAGAATTTTGAAACCTCTACGGCATGATTCTCTGATACGATGAACCTAACTGTGTGATTTTCATTAAAATCACTTGCTCTTTTGTAAGTGTTTCCCCCTTTTTTCGTAAATCAGACAATTTTTCTCCGGCTTGTAGCTTTAGGTGGGTTATAACAAACTGAATAAATTTTATATGTTTACAACACAGTTCATATAATTATCCAGTAAGCTTATCGCAGATCATTTCTGGTCTTCGTTCTTGGTGCGAACAAAAAGCTCCTCCCACTTATTTCTGCATTAGCGGGAATGCGGGTTAGTCTGTTTCCGATTGTTTCCAACAAAGTGTATTATTCGTAATAGCGGGTTTCCACTTGTTTCCGATTAGATCACAGTCTTACTTGTCTACCCATGAAAAGATCTGATGCCGCCTATGTTTATATCTGCAAAAACGTTCTCCGGAGCACTCGCACCCCGGTCCGGGTTTTTATAATGGATGAGATAGGGAATGATCATACTGGATAATTATATGAACTATGGTTTAGAACCAGCATAAAAAGCCAATTCTGTTGATCCATCAATCGTTGTCAAAATTCCATTTCTAGAGTTTCAGTTGATATTGGACTGACTAGCTCCTTATTTACAGTTTGCTACCAGATATTATGTAATATGTTTTTGTGATAATCAATTTTATTTGAACCTGATCGTTTTTTTTTTCAATTGAATTTGAGCGTTGAAAGAAAGAAAGTCATTTTGACAACTAGATTGCAAGTTTAAATTTAGTTTCTCTTTTAATAATTTGTACTTTTTTTTAATATCCGATGATATAAGAAATTTCAGTTCGAGGTCGGGGAATGTCCTATTATGGAAAAGACATATTTTACATGGCGTTATGAAATCAAAGCGTGATATCTATGCAGGGTGGGCGATTCTTGAGTATGTCCCCTTAAAACGTGAAGATCCCCACTTTAGGGGACTCCCCACAAAAGGCGAATTCCCACTTTAGGGGCATTTGAAATCTTAGAAAGCTGTTGATCTAGGAGCCTAAAGTATCCTCTTGGAAGCATTTATAAAGTCTATCTCTACTCCTTCTGTAGCCTATCCTAAGGCTTCGGAAACTACATAAAGACAAGTCTACACTTGTTTTAATCTTGGGAAGCAATTAATTTTCTGTCATTTTCATTTAAGTCTGATTTTCGTTTGCTCTAAACTAATGAATAATAAATGCATATTACTTAAACATATAAAAGATTAAATGGATTGATTCCTTTGTCAGGAATCCTCGTCGTAAAATTTTGTTGAGTTTTGTTTCATTTTGCATGTAAAATTAGTTACTCTTTTTATTTGAGATTTATTTTTCTAAATATATTTAAAAAACTCATTTCTTAGAAAATATTTCCTAGAATATATTCCCCTATTCCATCCACCACTACTATTCTGGTGTCTGCCCCCCCCCCCCTCTGTAAAATTTTGTGTGGGTGCCAATGAATCCAGATCGAAGATTTGCAATACATTAGGCCTTGCAAAATCAGTTGGTATATTATCTGACGTTTAACTAATATTGACATCCCACAGTTCAGTGCATCGAGTCTACAGGGCCATCAGTTTAAGCTGCAGGGTAGACGCTTCTTCGAGGACAGTGGAAGATTTCATGGACTCCCTGGACATCGTTTTCATGGATTTGATATGTCTTCTAGTTTCTCGTTTCATGTGAGGGTTGTAAGAGGCCTGTTTTTTGCATTAAATTATTATTTTTTGTTGCTATTAGTGAAGACAAAAGATTCCCAAGTTATTACCAAACTACCATGCTATTTTAGTGATTTTTAGGCAAAATAGTAGTTTTAATACCTTATATGCCTAGCACTTTAATGCAAATCCATACTTTCAGAAATTTCTTGAGTCTCCTTCTACGTTTACTGACCCAGGCCATCTTGCCCGTATGGCATATGAATGCTATGAAATAACCCCAAGTGATATCCATCCTTTGCAGTGTGTTAGAGACTTTGAACCCTTACTTCCCACCTGGAATGGCTCATATCCTTCAGTTCCTCAATCAGCTTTCGCCGCTATTTCTAAGTTGCGTAAAGAAGACACAACTCTAAACAAGAAAGACGATACAGATTTTAGTTTTTATTTGGAACCTTCAGGTAAAAATTTGTTGTCATTAACTTGTAGAAGGGAGAATTTAGAAGGGACGTATTTGTTAGGAACTCTACCTTTTCTTTTTAAAAGTAGAAAATGCTCAAAAGTGACAATTTAGAAAGTGAATTATAAAGTGTAAGAAGCAAAGTGATAATGAGATAAAGTGATAGGGAAATATAAAGAGAAAGTGACAGGGAAATATATAAAAAGGATTTTGTAATTATTCTTACTGTTAAGACTTGTTTTTCAACTATTATTTTGGAAAGTAGAGGATGCTAAAGATACCCCTCCCTCTGCTCTATTTCTGATCAACAGTTAGATTATACAGAAAATTAGAAGATTACAGAAGATTAAATTATAAGGTTATCTATTTTGAGTCAGCCAAGCCTAAGGAGATGTTTGTGCTGTATTTTCTTTTTCTTTTTTAAGACTAAGAATTTTATGCTTAGCCTGCTTAATGAAAGATTTGATTATCACCTGTGATAATCGTAATTTAGTTGTTCTGAAAAGGTATACAGTTCACATTCTCAGAATAAAATATTTTTAGATGAAGGAAGGTCTCAAGATTAGAAAAGACAACGACTTCTTTAATATTTTAGTGTGGAGCTAGGGCTCCACATTTGTTAGTGTGCAGCTAGATTAAAAAAGACAATGGCTTCTTCAATAGTTTAGTGTGGAGCTAGGGCTCCACGTTTTTTATGTGCAGCTAGATTAGAAAAGACAACGACTTCTTTAATATTTTAGTGTGGAGCTAGGGCTCCACATTTTTAGTGTGCAGCTAGATTAAAAAAGACAATGGCTTCTTCAATAGTTTAGTGTGTAGCTAGGGCTCCGCATTTTTTATGTGCAGCTAGATTAGAAAAGACAACGACTTCTTTAATATTTTAGTGTGGAGCTAGGGCTCCACATTTTTAGTGTGCAGCTAGATTAGAAAAGACAACGACTTCTTTAATATTTTAGTGTGGAGCTAGGGCTCCACATTTTTTATGTGCAGCTAGATTAGAAAAGACAACGACTTCTTTAATATTTTAGTGTGGAGCTACGGCTCCACATTTTTAGTGTGCAGCTAGATTAGAAAAGACAATGACTTCTTCAATATTTTAGTGTGTAGCTAGGGCCTCCTCGACGCACATCAAAAATAAATTTAGTAAGATGTTCCAGCAATACGCAATACACTTTTTGGAATTGAAGGTAAAAAACCAAATGATTGAAATTTTTTCGAAAGGTCTATTGGGGGAATATTGAATGTGTTCATATAAATTATTGCTTTGGCTGAGATAATTGTGGTGCTATAAAGCGGAAACATGTAGATTTTAGTTGGAATAAGGCCAAATATGTTTAAAATCTTATAATGTAGTTACAAAAGATGAAAAAAATACTTGTAGCATAAGGTTCAATTTAGAATTCGATACATGCACCAGGTTTTGTCTGTGGCTTCTCAAGCCTGATAGGAATCGTATGAACTGAGTTCAAAAACTGTTATAGGGTCACAGAACTGACTTTTTGTAGTCATTCTTCTGGTTCTTATCCTTTGTCCTTCTCCTTTTATATGCTATGATGTTTTTTGGTTTATTTTTTTTATCTTTATTTTCGGTGTACTTGAACTCATTGTAATAATTTTTAGCCTTCCTTGCGAGCTTAGCTCCCTCTTGGTTTTATTTAATTCTTTGTGTTGTTTATATTTGTATGAAATAAAATCTATCTATCTATCTATGAGGCCTTTGGCTTCGTAAGTTTGCTCCTCTAATTAGTCTCTGACGAAAATTTTACAATGTCTTAAATTAGGGTTTCTAGGTTACCACTCTATTGGACCAAAATATAAGAAAAGGATACGATTAAAAATGGGGTTCTTGAGCCAAAACGAGAATACTGAATAAACAAACAAAGCAAATATTTGAAGAAGAGAGGCGGTTGTCCTCTTGAAATATTCGCTTTGTTTGTTTATTCAGTATGTACGTTTGGCCTTAAAAATCGCATTTTTGATCGTTTCTTTTTCTTACATTATGGCAGGCCAATGTGGTTTAAGAAATTACCTTCTATTGGACCAAGTCCACCTAACCGTCCTTGGAGGACTTTAACCCAGTCAATCATGAGTAACAATATCAAAATTGGGAGGAGCTCCATCTTGCGTCTTCCCAGGTATTTCTCCAGTATTCCTTCAGGTACAGACAACCGGCCAGATTTTATCTCTCAGAATCAAGAAGCATTTTTTGGCATTCAAGGTATTGTGAAAGATGAAAAATCTAACTAAAAAGGAATCAAGTAGAGATGAAATGGCACGCCATATTGATTAAATGAGGGAGTCAAATTGAAAGCGTAAAAAACTGGTCACCGGAGGCTCGTTTTCCCATGTAAGATATTTATGGTCTGAACTTCGTCGTTTCTTAGGTTGGAGGGAAACTATTTGATTTAATTCTATTTGTTTTACGTGGCTTTAATTTTAGAATAGTCTTTATGTATTGAATGATGGGAAGTTTTTCTTCGAAATTTTATTTTTGTTGTTGCTGACGTTGTTGTTGCTGAAAAGAGTATATGAGCCCTTGGTGTGAGAAAAAGGAAATAATAATTATCATATGACATGGTCAAATAATGGTAGTTCAATAAGAACAAGATGTGGTCTTATATTGTATCTAAACATTTAACAACCGCAGATCTTTTATGAGGTTGGGGAGGGGGCATATTAGTTTCATGTTTTTGCGGACGAAGTCTTATTGAAATAAACTTAATGGTAGGAATAGGTGGTGAACATAACAGAATAAAAGATACGTACGAAATTTTTTTTAGCCCAATAATTGCAAATTTTTCTAGTGGGGGATAACATTTAGGAGGGGGGCTATGACCGTCAAGACAGATAAAACACATGATAATTTTTTGAGCTTATCTAAACATTTGTACAAATGATGATAAATCGTTGACGGCTACATTCTGTGCCCTTCTCCTATATAATTACCTCCGCACTGTCATTTATGATCACTTCTTGGAAATCGTGGTATTTGTTATGGTAACAAAAGGATCGAGGAAACACCCTGGTAAAACTGGCGATTTTCGCTAAAGATAAAATATTATTGGCGATATTCTTTCTTCTGGAGTTCTTCCAACTAGCTTTTCTCGTGCTACCACTTCACCCCTTTCAAAAAAAGGAGGGAATACGAATCGATGTTCTGATTACAGGCCGATTACTGTTTCGTGCCAGATTAGCAAAGTTAGTTTTATTAAAGTATTTGGAGCCTTGTAATCAAGGTCTGAATCAAATTGGGTTCCGTAAGGGTCTAAGCATGGATGTTGCTCATACCCTCCTTTCAAGAATAATATCCTTTTGTAAGCAATGGGATAGAGTTTATACACTTGCGTTAGATTTTGCGGCGGCGTATGATTCAATTATCCATTCTTGGGCTATGACTGCGCTTCTGAAGAATAATGCCCCACTACCAGTAGTTTTGGTTTTAAAAAAGTGGTATTGCTCCTCTCGTATTCGTATTAAGTGGAAGAATCAGTTTAGTGATTATAATTTTAAGTTATGTAGGGGGCTGAGACAAGGAAGCATTATTTCTCCTTTGATTTTCAATATTACTGTTTCGGGGCTATTTTATCAAATTCAGTTGACTTTTATTTATGGTAAAGGTTATGTTCTGTCGTGGATTGCTTACGCAGATGATTTACTCCTTTTGATTCGATCACTTCAGTCACTTCAACAAAATGTAGATTTTTTAGCAAAGGTTTTTAGCGAGCATGGACTTCGTTTTTGCCCTGAAAAGTATAAGTTTTTAATTCTTGGTCCTAAGGCTAATGATCTCGTTAATTAAGAAATTTCTGTCCTTATTTATGATAGTATTTTAAAACCTTTGGAATCTTTTTTATATCTTGGTGTACATTATGGACCAACTTTAGCTCTATGCCGTGCTTCTATTTCTAAAGCAGTTGAAAGTAGAATAGCGTCTAGTTTCGGGGTAGTAATTTGTCTTCGCGATCTTCTTTCTCGGAAATCACTGGCTCGGGTATATAATACAGTCGCTTTGCCTCAAATTTTAGTTTTTTCATCGCTTCTCCCGTTTTTTATAATTAGTAATATTGCGCATGTAAAAAACACAATTTTTAATTTTTCTAATTTCCTTTGCCGCTTTTCTAAATCTGAATCAAATAATTTTTTAAAGAATGCATATAAAATAAAAAACCCTGTTGATGTTTTGGAGAAAAAGCAAAATAAATTTTTATACAAATTAAATGTTTTTTCTCATAATTTATATAGAGCTGCGCATGAAGCTTAATTTATTTTATTTGATTTAATTTTTGAATGAAGTATTAATTTGTGAAGCGTTAATTTTTTATCTATTGAATGAAGTGTTAATTTGTGTGGTAATTTGGGTAATTGAAGGCCTTTGCGTATTTGTTGTTATATAGTTTAAAATAATTTTATGGCCTGTTGATTAGCGGTTATTATTTTTATTTATTTCTTTTTTACTCTTCGTATTCGGAGGAAATAAAAAGTTTGAATTGAATTGAATTGATAATTGGTGATTTTTTGACCATAAAGGAATTAGTTTGAAATTGTAGACTTTCTTGGTTTTATTTCTGCATTCAGAAACAGAATAATATTTGGCCATGTTTGATTGGTTATATCTTTTACGGGGCAAGTAATTGTTTATTCATGGACATATGGATTTATGTTGTGAATTCTTACTTATTTCGTTACTGTAGTAAAATATTCTAATTCTTTGCATTAGTTTATAATATGATTTTTTTTGTTATATATCGAACTACTTTAAATGCAAAATGGTCATTTTTCTTGTTTCCTTAAAAGTTTGGTCTCATCCTTTCCAGCCCATATTTATGCGGATACACTTGACTTTTTACAGGGGATGTTGCCATTGACACATATTTTTTGGGGAGGGGGGGGCACCCATACCTACTTCCTCTGGGGGCAGAGGGGTTGGAATTTAAGTCTCCGTTTGGCTGATCTCACAAAACTCATTACAAAATAAACCTTCAACCTGTTTTCCAGGCCTCCGCTCCCTTATAAAAGAATTGAAGCCCCAACCGTCGTCTGAGAAAACTTAACTAGGGCCCTTGGTTCATATTTTTCAAACCCTTTCTTTTCCTTATAAGGAAATAATTATTTGGGTATAAAAATAGGACGAATTTAATACAGAACAAAAAAAATGCTTATTTTTATTTATTTACAGCATTAATGCTTATTAATGCTTGTTTTATTACCCCTATATAAGCATAAAAATGCTTATATAGGGGTAATGCTTGTTACCCCAATAAGTAAAAATTTATTTTCGGAGGTGTTCATTTTTGTCAGGGGATCATAAGAACAAGCGAATTACACCAAGATTATAGGATATTTAAGAATACCTAAAAGAATATCCTGGAATATTTATTAAGATCGCGATAACTCGGGGTGGAAGGCTGCACCATGTTTTCCCCCCTTTATTTATACTTATGTATAGTCATAGTTGACAACCTTTTGGATCGTCGCCTTACCTATGATAACAAAAGGAAGAAGAATTAACTTAGAAAAACTTCCATTATTCGCTAGGCAAGCTTATTATAACAAGATTTTCATATTTGCTGGTGAAATGTAATTTTTGTATCTATCTCGGATTTATTCATTTATTCAAGAACACAACAATACTTGACCAGGTCCAATTGTTTGGATCTTTTCCGAGCTAATAATTCATCCTAAACACGAGTGTGTCCAGGGTATAATCCAGGGTATCGAGCGTACCAACTTAAAAAAACGCGTCAAAAATTCGTTTATATGTATTTTTATTTCGTTTTTACATGTCAGACCAAACTTTTGGTGGCGTTCAAACCCTGAAGCCTCCGATACTGCCTTGATCCTAAACAGTTTTTCCCTCGCCTGTATTGCCAACAAAGAGACTATACACCTTTTTGGTTGCAAATGTGTCAATATTGACTTGTGATTTCGTGTTGCTAAATTGTAATTCTAGACTAGCCATTATACTACCTTTTTATTCGTAATTAGCATGAGGCCTTAAACAGCTCTCTATGATGTGCCAGTGCCTCGTTTGCTGCGGAGAAGGAAAAAACAGAGGACTGTTTGTGCCATTTTCAGAGTTTTTGGGGTTGTTTTTTGGTTACTATAGGTTATGTTTGTCCTTTACTACCGTTGCAACCACGGTAAAAAACTCTTTGGGTTTGACATTTCTATCTGAAATTACTCCATACCTTACTTTTGTCATAAGTTATTTTAAACAGGATCATATCTGTCTAGTAACGACAGTTGTTAAGGACTCGCAAACCCAGCAGTGTGAAGTAGGCTACTACTTCAGCCTCCATGCCAATATAATTTATGAGAACTGAGAAAGTCAGTTGATTTGATAATAAAACTACATGCTATATATCCTCTTTTTTATTCATTTTTTGCCAAAGCATGGATTCATAAATACATTGTAAGTTTTTTTTTAGAATAGTGAGTATCTTTTCAATTACCCTGTATGTTTTGTATTAGTGTTATTTCTAATTTATCAACATCAAAAATATGTGTATTTATATATTTTCAGGTGGGGTTCCAGATTGGGAAAGTGTCGACTCTGTGCTAGATGCAGGATTTTCAATTCGGAAAGATGTCACCGAGACTTTACGAAAGTGGTCATATTAGCTTAAGTTGTTTAAATATCACTCTAATGTTCGTTTGTAAATAAATGCGTGTCTGCTTTTAAAACGAATGAAACCATGTATAGTATGATATAAGAGAAAAACAAGTTTACCTCAAGGTTTCGTATCGCAGCAGGTCTGTACGACATGGCCCATGCGGCATGCGCTGCATATGACTTACTAGCACTTCCACTGTAGTCTGAACGGAATTTAGCAAAGAGGCGCAATTTCTCTGACAACTATAAAAATTCAAGTGAATATTTTTAACGATAAGTAGGACATTTTGATTGCTTAGTTAGATTTGGATACCATTTTTTAGACCGCAAATTAAAAAAAATGTAAATGTTTTATTTATGTTATAATTGGAATGGTAGTGCTTGTTGACAAAGTCTTTGTATTTAACAAAATCTTTCTGAAAAAATAGTCTTATATTTTGCCTTCTTTTTTCGTGTATTCCTTTCAATGTAGCTCTTGTATTAAATTAAATAAAAAAAACAAATTTTTAACTGAAAGTAAGGAGCAACATTAAAACTTAAAAAGAACAGAAATTATTCCGTATATGAAAAGGGCTGTCCCCTCCTCAATGCATCGCTCTTTACGCTAAAGTAAGACTATTTCTCATAACTCTATTTTTCAAAACAATAAAAAACTTTAGCGTAAAGAGCAAGGTGTTGAGCAGGGGACAGCCCCTTTTATATACGTAATAATTTCTGTTTGTTTTAAGTTTTAATGTTGCTCCTTACTTTCAGTTAAAAAAAAACTTGTTTTTTAATTTAATTTTTGAACGTTATTGAATTAATGGAGGTTTTGATTTTGGCTCACCGAAAATGAATAATTAAAAAATACTGCAGATTAATCTTACTTTTATTTGGTTAAATGACCTTCTCGAAAGTTCTTTAAATTTTTTTACGGACGTTTGTATTAGTAATAAATATACGTAGCTTAAGAATTAATTGACGAAACAAATTTCTATATTCGAAAATTTTTATTACGAATATTAGGGGGTTCGCCCCCTAGTCAATACCTCGCTCTTTACGCTAAAGTTCGTTTTTGTACCAATTCTTTAAAAATGACCCCTTAATCACATTGGCGGTTAATTAGAATAAATAGCTCTTATGAAAGTACTAAAAAATCTTTGGCTTAAAGAGCGAGGTATTGACCAGGGGGTGAACCCAATCATATAATTAATACTTTCTGTTCGTTTTAAGTTTTGATGTTGCTCCTTACTTTCAGTTCAAAAACTGGTTTTTTTTATTTAATTTCTGATCGTTTTTTTAAATAATGCTCGGAAATCCGGAGCCCCCTCATAGAAATGTCCCTTCTCCCATGAAAAATTCCTCCATGGAAAGATTCTCCCGCATAAACCCCGACCCCCCCCCCCTACTACCAGAAAAAAATCCCCCTTGAAAACGTCTGTATACTTCCCAATAACCAATATAATGTTTACTATATGTAAACATTGGGTAAATTTCATAACTTTCAGCCCTCCCCCCGGGGACTTTGGGGGATTAAGTCATCCTAAAAGACATATTTACAGTATTTTCGACCATGCTGAACAAAATGGCTATCTCAAAATTTTGATCGGGTGACTTTGAGAAAAAAATGAGCGTGGGAGGGGGCCTATTTGCCCTCCATTTTTTTGGTCCCTTAAAAATGGCACTAGAACTTTTAAGTTTCGTTTGAATGAGCTCTCCCGCTATATTCTAGGACCACTGGGTCGATACGATCACCCCTTGGAAAAACAAATAAACACGCATCCGTGATCTTTCTTCTGGCAAAAAATACAAAATTCCATATTTTTGCTGATAGGAGCTTGAAACCTCTACAGTAGGGTTCTCTGATACGCTGAATCTGATGGTGTAATTTTCATTAAGATTCTATAGCTTTTAAGGGGTCTTTCTCTCTTTTTTCGAAAATCAGCCAAGTTTTCTCAGGCGCGTAGCTTTTGATGGGTAACTTGATGAAACTTATATATTTGAAATCAGTATGAAAATCTGATTATTTTGATGTATCTATTGGTATCAAAATCCCATTTTTTAGAGTTTCGATTACTATTGAGCCGGGTCGCTCCTTACTTACAGTTCGTTAGCACGAACTTTTTGAAATGGTTTGTTTGCAGTTATATCTTATGGGGGGAGAGGTTTTATTACTTTCTGTACAAATAAGCTGATTATGTCACTGAAAATCAAATTATTTTAAATTTTAAATCAAATAACTGAAGTTCAAATTAATGTTAATGAAGATAGTAGCCTGCTTAAGGATTTAACGTCGTCGATCTTTTTTCTTCTTTTTTTCGTCTAAGCCGACCTGTAACACGCTGGAATTGCAATTTGATGTCCTTTGGGGCAGGTGTTTGAGTCCTGGTGTTGCTTATAATTTGGTTTGGGATGGGGTCAGCGGTGTGATTCGGTAAGCTCAGCCAGAGTCAACCCAGCTCCAATGGTTACGTGGAGAATTCTGGAGGGAAAACAAGGGAAGCAAAAGATGATTTCTCCCCAACGTTGCATAGCTCTCCTAGCAGAAAGCAAAGAACCAACAGATTCTCTGCACTATGCAGATCGTTGGTCTGAATGCTGAAAAAAATTTCAGTTAAAGTTCTTTTGTGGCTTGTGGCTAAATGCTTAAAATAATGTGACCCTCGATCTCTTTTTCTTCGGTTCTTAGGCGTTTTTTTACTGAACCTATTTACCCAGGGCTCAGTGAACCGTTAGTATACGGGAAACAAAATTCCGAAGAAGGGTTGCTTTTAAAAACTGTATTTTTAGACTTGAATGCGATTTTCTTAAATATTTTCATCATTTTCTCCCAAATTGTTCGGCTGGATCACTAAGATAATAGAGTATGGGGGTCTCTCTCTGTTTTTGGTGGAACCCTTAAGTTTTGCACAAATATTATATCCTTCCCCACCGTCCGACATCTTGTTTTATTCCTTTTTTTCTCTTTTTTGAAGCATAAATAGATGTGTGGATAGCCTCGGAAGTTTTTATTTTTCTAGATATAGCGATTCGTTTATCATCAACTTGATTGTGATCATAATAGAGATTAAATTTCTCGCCCAGAACTTTAGGGGGAATCATATGATATTTCTCACGGGGGAAGGAGGGGTCGAGCTAAGGGGGTAAGAAACTTACTAAGGAATCGATTCCTCCCTGTCTTTGTGTTAAATCACAAAATAAGCCTTTTTTTTCAAACAAAAGTAATGAGCAACATTAAAACTTAAAACGAACAGAAGTTACCCTTTGCAACCCCCGTTGCTCTTCCTTGCTGAAGGACCGTGAAAAATAGATTAGTTCTGCTGGTTTGGACTGTGAAATTTAGCCCCGCATCCTTTGCCTATACCTCCAAACCTTTATATGAGAAGGACTGCAGATCCTCCCATTCCCCTACTTTTTGGGCAATAGTTTGACATTTTTCCTGGAGTCTTCAAGAATGAATGCTCTTACACAAAAATAATGTAGTACAGTATAATCATGGGTGTTACTGTATAAACAATCTGTAATGACCATCAATTTTGTTGAGACCATCAAGTTAGTTTTAATCATCAATTTTGGGAAGTTTTGTAGGACGAATGGATGCTAGTCTGCCATTACCGTATCCGAAGCTTTGGGACCCTGAAAATAGATTTTCTGTAATTCTAAACCGATTGACTATCTCAAGTTCCTCCCTTAATCATATTTTGGCCTTTTTCTGTGCTAAAATTGTTTTATTTACGCCACAGAAGGGCATAAATCACCATTTAAGTAGTATGCAATCTCTTTTGTTGCTTAAAAAGGGCGCTAGAGTATTCAATTTGCGTTTGAAATAGTCCTTGACCGATATTAATTTAAAAAAAACAAAGTTTTTCCGAGGGAAGTAAAGAGCGAAGTTGAAAGTTAAAACGGACAAAAATTATTACTTCACAGCCTATCTAATATATATTAATATAAGTGGTACAAATAAACCAACTAATTATGTTTCCCTATGCTTGAAGGTTCAATTCAAAACTGTTTATCAATCAAGCTTAATTTTTGGTAGATTTTTAGTTGAAAAGTTTTTAGTTATAGTTAATTTGTTTTCGCAATAATCTTTTACTTTTAATATGACCAGTTGATTTATGAAACTTACTAAGAGGGCCTGGAGGGGGAGTATTTGTGAGGGGATCTTATAAGCCTCCAGTTAAGGGCTTTGGACATAAATTATTACTTCCCCCTTTTTATCTACCTCCAGAGGTGAACGGTAGCAATAATAATGCCACGAATCCTGTCTTTTCTGAATACCTTTGACTTACTCATCAGATCTCATCAAATCTCTTGTTCGCTGCCTCATAAAATCTGTGTGTTATAAAATTGAAACCCTGCAAAATAGATCTTCTGCTTAGATGAAGTACAACAAAATTGTTTTAAGCTTTGCAACTTTGCTCAATCCCAATTTATAAGGTTTTATAGATATGCAGATACATTTCCTAAATCTGAAGAAAAAAAAAACATTGATATGGCTTAAAATTCTACTCAAATAACAGGAATTGCATTTTTGGAATTAAACCTTGAGAAAAAGAAACTGAAAATTAAGGTAAAATGTTTTTTTGTCAAAATTTTCAATAAGTATAGACCTGTCATGTAGGCAAATTTAAGGACCCTCTAGAGGGAGAAGGAGTGGAGATAGGTACTTCAAAATACCTTCCCGGGACATACTTTGGTATTTATGTAGTATCTGGAACACATGCGCTATGTTATATAGGAAAGATGCGGGTTTCTTTCGAAACGGGTTTCTTTTAAAACGGGTTTCTTTCAATAGAGGAATGGATTGTAAAGCGTGGTTTGTTATTGGGTTTACAATATTTAAACTATTGTTTTATGGGGTTTCGGGGGGGCGGGGGGAAAGGTACCTAGGTTTGGTTAGGTTAGGTATTTAATATATGCTAAGCTTTACCCCCATCCCCCCCCTAATTTGTAAATATATAGCTGAAATTTGTTTCTAAACTATTATATTTTTGTCCTATTTTATTTTACTTCATCAGCATCAACCAAACTTCATTTTTCGTGTATGTTCCAGATAGTTCATAAGTACCCATACTTTAGCCTCTAGATCTAATCTGAAAGTTCCATTTTCCTAACCTAATCCCTTTCGAGGATAGCCAACAGTAGATATAGTAGAATTGGTCCTGTTCTATCAGCTGTAAGTCACGCAAGATAGTTGATAAAAGAAACTAGTCAGACGGGTTCTCTCGACGGAGGATTAGATTGCAAACCGTGGTTTCTAACTGCGTGTACAATATTTAAACTTCAGTTTTTGGGGTTTAGGGGGAAAAGAGGTACCGTTTTTTATAAGAAATCTTTTATCCCTTTTTTTACTGATATAATAAATAGTTTTTAATTTGTACATAAATTTTATCTTATCTCTAATGTCATAAAGGAAACAGCTCGTTTTTCCTTTTTTTTTCTTTTTTTTCCCCTATCTCCTTTTTATGTTGTTTTTTAAACATTTGTTAATGTATATATTATTTATTTTTTTCAGTTTTACCAGTTTTTATCCTTTTAACTAGTTGCCATTTTGCAGATTTTAATATAACTGAAAAAGGAATCATATAGCATTCCGATATTTATTTATTTTTTTTTGCAATAACTGAATTTTGCTTATAAACTATTAAATTTTTATCCTATTTTGTTTTATTTCATTAGAATTAACCGAACTTTACTTCTTGTATGATTTAAAGCTAATAGAACAGTACCGTAGAATTTTACTAAATTTTTTTTTATTTATAAAAATGTATTATCTTAAAAATTTTGGGGAACATAAGACACAAGTTATCAATATTAATTAACTAAAGTGAATACTTACCATCACAATCAGAATGTCTTCTCTCTCTGATCTGAATGCCCTCCAGGTAAAATTGTCGCTTCGTCGTTTTAAGGTCTTAACATTAGGTCTACTTCCGTATTATTCTCTATACGTAAGTAGTTGAAAGAGATGTTTTTTTTTGTCAAATTGATCTTAAATCATCACATTCGAAAACAAAATAAGAAATAAATTAAGTCTTGGGAGGAAGTTTAGTTACCCTCCAGTCTTTACGGTCTCTTAAATAGGACACTAGAACAAAAAAAAAAAAAAAAAAAAAAAACAAATAGAAACGCATCCGTGATTTTTGTTCTGGCAAAAACATACAATTCCACATTTGTGCAGATAGGAGATCATAACCCCCACAATAACATTTTCTGATACGCTGAATCTGAACGTCTGATTTACATTAAGATTTATTGACTTTTTGGGGGGTATTCCTCCCTTTTTCGAAAATCAGGCTCCCTGTTTTCAAAATCCCTTTTTCTTCTGAGGCTTGGAGCATTTGGTAGGTAGATATTAAACGTAATGAAATTTATATATTTGCAATCTGCATAAAACCCAATTCTTGTCAATTGTTATCAAAATTCCATTTTTGAGTTTCGGTTACAATTGAGCTAAGTCGCTCCTTCATTACAATTTAACACTATGAACTATTTGATAAAACTTATAGGGCTAACGTCCTATGTTTAATTAATCTTGTGGCAATCCGGGGTTTTTGAAGCACGATTCATACTATTAAAGCGTAGTATTTCTGAGTCCAGTTGATAAGTATACCATTTTAGAAAATTATCTTTTTGGGGGAAGCTTCTGGTTCCTTTAAAGGTACGTGGAGAACTGAAATACCCTTACAGGCGTCTTTTTTTCCTCGATATATTTGCTTACTTGGCTATTCAGCGTAAGCAGCGAATTTATGGCAAATCCAGGGAAGAATTTTTTTTTTGAAACGCTTTCTGGGTCTCATTACAAAAATGACGTTCCTCGCAAAAACATAAGTTGTTCCCACAAAAGGATTTTCTTTCTTAATTATAAAAAATTAAAAAAAAAACACTTTTTCCACAAAATAAGTTTTTCAAAGAAAAGTAAAGAACTCCATTAAACAAAAAATTAGCAATAATAAAATCAAATAATCTACCAATCGTGATACTGCCACAAATCAGCATCGATAAATAAATGAAACCCAAAATGAACAGAAATTACAATAATTAACCGAGTCAAACTCAAAACGAGCAGAAATTAACATAAGTTGGGCACTAAACCCCTATGCCTTCCCAAGACCAGAACAAAATTTGCACTTTACTGAAAAATACAAGTGAATGTGCATTGTCAGTTTAATATACATATACTGATATTTAGTAATCAAAATGTTAATATCATTTGATTTATTAAAGGTGTAAAAGTAAAACCATTTGTATTTTTTCAGTAAAGTGCAAATTTTGTTCTGGTCTTGGGAAGGCATAGGGGTTTTCGCCCAACTTATGTTAGTTTCTGCCCGTTTTGATTTTGACTTGGTTAATTATTGTAGTTTTTATTTGTTTTTAGTTTCGTTTATTTATCGATGCTGATTTGTGGTAGTTTCACACTTGGTAGATTATTTGATTTTATTATTGCTAATTTTTTGTTTAATGGAGTTCTTTACTTTTCTTTGAAAAACTTATTTTGTGGAAAAAGCTTTTTTAATTAATTTCTGTTCTTTTATATTGACATAGTCTTTTCAGGGAAAAAGAAAATAACACTTTAAATCTTTTCGTTGTTTTAGACTTTATAGTTTGGCCTGCTATTTGTATGCTGGAGAACATTTTCCTTCAATTTTTAACAACATACACCAATTTTCAAATCTGGACACAAATAGTACTGTTTAACTTAGTTTCACACCTCCTCTAGTTGACCTGAAATGGAAAACTTGATACCATCTGCAAAAAAATCGGCTTACTTTGTTTGATAGCTTTGATACACTTACACTATTTTGATTTGGTTAAATTTTAAGAGCAGAAGTAGCCTCGAAAGTTTGAACATAATACCCTCAGTCGTTCTTGGGATACTGCTGAGATGTTTTATTGGGAATTAGCATTATCACAGTGCATTTGATTTAATCTTAAGGCAACATTTAGTTTTTAAACATAATGGACAAATGAGAGGATGGGAGTAGAAGGGGGATTATTTGCCCTCCAATCACTTTCGACTATTAAAAAAAGGCATCATCCCTTTCTATTTTCAATTGAATGAGCCCCTTTCGAAGTTCCCACGACAATTCCTTCGATACGAAGTGCCCTTGTCTAAACAACAACAACAACAAAAAATATTACTAATTACTTTCGATTATTAAAACGGCACTATCCCTTTGAATTTCAAATCGAATGAGCCCTTTTCTGAAGTTTCTACGACAATGTCTTCTATAAAAACCTTACATGCCCCCAGGGCATAACTTAAAACCCTTGCACTGAGGGTTGTGGCGGAATATCCTCCTCAAAAACATATTTTCTATCTTTAAATCAAATACGCTGAACAAAATGGCTATCTCAAAATTTTGATTGGATGTGTTTTGGGGAATGATGGGCGTGGGGGGGGGGGCTAGGTGACCTCCAATCACTTTCGACTATCAAAAAGGGCACTAGCCCTTTGAATTTCCAATCAAATGAGCCTGTTTTGAAGTTTCTACGACAACGCCTTCTATAAAAGCCTTATATGCCCCCAGGGCATAACTTAAAACCCTTGCTTCTAGGGTTGTGGGGGAGTTTCCTCCTCAAAAAGATTTTTTCTACCTTGAAATCAACTACGCTGAACAAAATGGCTATCTCAAAATTTTGATTGGATGTGTTTGGGGGAATGATGGGCGCGGGGGGGGGGGGCTAGTGCCTTCCAATCACTTTCGACCATTAAAAAGGGCACTAGCCACTCCAATTTCCAATCGAATGAGCCCTTTTCGAAGTTTCTACGACAACTTCTTCGATACGAAGTGCCCGGGTATGGAGAAAAACCAAAAAAAAGCACATTGTGCCCACATTGTTCTTTACTTAGGCAGCGCTAGCGCGCTGCGTATGAAAAATTGAATTCAGAAAGCAATATATTTTCACCGTTAGTACTGTTAAGGTTAGGGTAGTGTCTTAAGAAATTTTCTACCTACAGAAACTCACAAAAAATGTATTTAAAAAAAGCGATTGTAAAAAAAGATAATTTTTGTGCATAAATTTCTGCGTGTTCATTTTGCAGACAAGAAAGCTCAACTTATTTCAAAGTAAAAATATATTTCCTTATACCTTAAAGCACGTAGATATGAGAAATAGCTTTTGAATGAGCCATTAAGAATCTCTTTATGATGTTCTGGTATTCCGCTAGAACTGTTAAAAAAAAAAAAAAAAAAAAAAAAAAAAAAAAAAACGGGAGACAGATCAGTGCTACCGATGCAAAAGTTATTTTCATTGTTGTTCAGGGAAGGGGACTGTAACTTGCCTGTACAAGGTTTTGACCATGTTGATTCCAATGGTACATTTTTCATTTTGATCTCACTCCATTTTCGAGGGATTTGAGGCTTTTTTTGAAATCACCGTAAATTTCTTTTCGCAATAAACTTTTACTTTTAAGACAAACCGAAATAATAGTTAACGTTCCTGAGTCAGTGTTAGATGAGAATGTTTTTTCACCAGACAGTTTTTTTCAAAACGCGAATTTTAACTTTTGGTTACTATGGGCTGTGGTTCGCTCTTTACTATGTTGCAGCTGCCGCTGCAACCATGATACCTTGCTGGGACATGCTTTAAAAAAATGAGCCTAGAAAATGTCTGAAAAAAAAACAGCGGATACCGATAATCCCTATTCGATACATGCGATACCAATACGCACGATACCGATACGCGCGATATCGATACGCCCGACTCCACATACAGCCCTTCCCCAGGGACTATGGAGGGCCATATCATCCTCAAAACCATATATATTGGACCTTCGAACTATGTTAAACAAAATGGATATCTCAAAACTTTTATAGGACTTGTTGGGGGGGGGAGGGGGCCTGTAGAGAGGGGGAGGGGGCCTGTAGAGAGGGGGGGGTATTTGCCCTCCAATCTTTTCGGTCACTTACAAATTTAATTCCCTTTGGAATGAGCTATCACACACCTCTATGATGCTCTGGCCACCCCTTAGCCCTTCTAGAAAAAGAAAAGAAAAAAAAGGAGACGGATCAGTGCTACCCATAAAAAAGTCATTTTCCTTGGTGTTCAAGGTGGGGGACTGTAATTATCCTTCAAAGGGTTTTTGACCATGTTGATTTCAATGGTGTGCTTTTTGTTTCGATTTGACACCATTTTCAAGGGATTTCAGGCTCTTTTTCGAAATCACCATAAATTTCTTTTCGCAATAAACTTTTACTTCTAAGATTAACCGAAACAATATTTACAATTCCTGATTCAGAGTCAAATGGCAATTTTTTTCACTAGACAGTTTTTTTTAAACACGTTTTTTAACTTTTGGTTACTATGAACTGTGGTTCGCTCTGTACTAGGTTGCAGCTGCTGCTGCAACCATGATAAACTGTCGCACATGTATATAAAAAAAAAACTCGAGTTTGTTTATATTAGTTTTACTACCATTTAAGGTTGTATCCAGGATTCTGTTGGGGGGGGGCAATAAGAAACCGTGAAAACATATCAAAACTGTATTTATGTATCTTTAATGTCTTACTTTCTTGCGGTCTTGCTATCAGTA